>NC_056741.1:199631076-199648576 GCF_019279795.1 Protopterus annectens
CCACCAGAGTAGCCAGAGTGCAGTATACGTTGATGTAGGTGCAGCACAGTGTATTCCACCTGCCAGTCCTACATCTCTTTTTTCATGGGTTCATAGGTTCATAGGAGATTACCAGGCTAAGGGCTCAAGAGCCCATACAAACCCAGCAATTTTTACCTAGATTTAACAAATTTTCTAGTCCTAGGGGAAATGATAACAAGGGTCTTCAAACAGGGTTTTAACTATTTGTACAGACTGCCTCTGTCTATAAGGGACATTGGTGCAACCCCAAAAGTGAACTGGCAATTTTCCATCCATTAGTGTACTTTATCCTTGAAGAGGGTCAGGGAAGGGCAATGCTTTACATGAATAAAAAGCCTATTCCTGAGGTGGGCCACTTATTTCAAAGGAGCCTGATTTATGATCTGATCTTTCCAATGAGGACATTATGCTAGGGGTGGGGGGATTGTAACACTGTCCCATGTTTGACAGTACTATGTCAAAGATGCTTGACCTCATAGTGAGAGTGCAAATCAGCTTTTCCAGAGCATTTTCAGTGACACAGTCCAGGAATCTGAGCCTGCATGTTAGTGGTCATATATGCTTCCTGATTGTATTACAAAGTGATAGTTAAAATCACCCATGAGTAGTGTGTTGGGCTGAATGGTAAGTGATTCTAGTGACTTCAGATATGCAGAGTGGTGTTCATGGATTATGACTGAAGACCTGTAAATAGTAATGATATGGTGGGGATTCTGCTTATGGCCAGCTGGACATGGAGTATCTCATGCGAGTCATCCTGCTTGGCCAGTCTAGAGGTGTCATATTTTTTTGTGAAAATGAATATATATATATATATATATATATATATATATATATATATATATATATATATATATATATATATATATTTTGCATGTATAAATCAATTGCTATTTTCATAACCTATTGTTAACAAGAATATTCTGGAGAAACATGAACTCATGTGGCAATTAAAGCTGAACTCTTTTAGGAAGCCTGTACTAAACTACTACTGTTCAATTAAAAGTGCACTGGAACTTAAAAAATTGCCACATTGTTTACATGATTAATTGTATTTTATTTTACTTTATTCTACAAATTGGTTTTAAATACCATTTTAAATCAGTTGAAATTTAAGTGTATATTTTGTTTCCATCATCATACATATATTTTTTCTTATTTTTATTTTTTCCTGGTTCTTTTTTCTACTTTATTCAAAATGATGTGTAATAACAATACTAACTAATTATACAATTATATAGGTTTTTAGGGTTCTTGTACACAGACCTGAAGAGGTCTAGAAGGACGAAAGCGATCTTTGTTAACAATAGGTTATGAAAATAGAAATTGATTTTTACATGCAAAATGTATATGTTTATATTTATATATATTTTTTATTGCCAAATGAACTAAGGTTGATATATTTCCAGCCATGTAGTATAGTGTCTTGGATAAAATCACAGACTTAATAATCTACATATTAATTTGGTTAAATAAGAGGTACCACATCATTATATCATTTTATTTAAAATACATAAGGGTTATATACTATTATGACAGCTACTAAGTAGGGCAGGACCAGCTTGAATGTCACACTGATGGGGAAAGGGATGTGAATTTAACATGTGTACCAATAACACTTTGTTTTGCAGCTCATTAAACCACTCCCATGCCTGATAAATATATGTATATATATATATTTAGAAAGCTTGTGAGGAAATTATTAGTCTTTGTTTTACTTGGATCGCTTGTCTGTGTACTTAATAAAGGATTTTCGACTGGAAACAGACTGCCTGCATTGCTTGGATTACTTTCAAATACTTAGTAATCCTGTACAATTATATATTTTCTATTATTACTTTTTGTTTTGTTTTGTATTGACTTAAGACAAGTTTACGTTCGCTACTTCTACTACCATTGTCTGATCTGATTAATATACAGTGATTAACTAGAGATATAGGGACTGAAAATCTTCCACACAGAGAAGTTTGATAGCAACCTAACACAAACAATGGGGTTATATAGAATTAGAAAAACAGGTTTTACAACAGCAAGGCCTACAGACCAATCAGGAAAACATGCAATACGTTTTCAGCCAGCTGTCCCCATTGCAGATAGGTTTGCTATAACACACTTCTGCTGCGAGTGTGCAGTCAGAAAACCCTCTTAATGTAGAAATTTTGGTTTTAGAGCTCAAGTGCAGAGGAAACAACACAATCTATATACTACGGTCCTATAAAAGTAGCAGACATGATACAATTAAGTACTACAGCAGCAGTGGAAACAGTTCATAGGTTCATAGGTTCATAGGTTCATACTAGGCTATCTGCCCAAGGGCATTTATAAGCCTAGCCCATAGTTATGTGGCTTTCGCCACCCCTTTAGTTTGAATAAAAACTATGCCTATCATTTTGCTGTGCCTCTGTCAAGCAGTGACGCTGAAGTAATCCCTGGGGTATATCTGCAATCTCCCATCCATTGGTCAAGATTCCTCTTGAACAAGACCAGAGAGGTGCTCTGCCTCACATGTACCGGGATTTTGTTCCACAGCATAGGGAGTCTCTGGGTGATGAATCTGTCCCTCCAGCACGTTCTATTTATAACCGTGTCAAGGTTTAAGTCTCCGCCCTTGTGGTTCTGAGGGATCTAGATTTTTGAGGTGAAGCATATTCATCAAATCTGGGTTTGACATGGCCTTATATGTCAGGCACAGGTCACCTCTGAGCAAGCGGTATGAGACTGAATAGAGCTGGAGTTCTTTCAGTCGGGCAGCATAAGACATATTTTTGAGACCCTTTATCCTTTTGGTGAGGAACTTTTGGGGCCTTTCAAGCTGCAGCAGGTGTCTGGTCAGATACATTCCGAACGGTGCATTGTACTCAATCATAGGTCTAATAAGTGATGAGTACAGGGGACGATGACCTCCCTTGATCTAGATGTGAATCCCTTCATGATCAGGTGGGTGATATAGAAGGTTTTCCTAACTACTTTAGCAACATGAGTGTCAAACGAAAGGCTACTGTCAACCTGGGTCCCCAGATCTCTGATGACTTTTTCTGTGCTCAGTGGATTGCCACCTATATGGTAGCTAGGGGTAGCCTTGTTTTTCCAAAGGGTATGACTATGCATTTTTTGGCGTTTAACTTCAGGCCATGGCTCTGGCACCAGTTATCCATTTCTGTGAGGCCCTTCTGGAGGATATCTGTGTCAGATGTGTTTTCGACTATGGCGCCCAGTTTGCAGTCATCTGCAAACTTTGTCAGCCATAACCCTCCTGTGTTTGCTTGTACTTCAGAAAAGTAGATGCCGAACAAGAGTGGACCCAGGACTGAGCCCTGTGGGACACCACTTGTGACAGGCTTTGAGTCTGACATGGCTCCAGCAACTCTGACCCTGTGGGTTCTGTCACTTAGCCAGTTTGCAACCCATCTTGTGATGTATGGGTTTACATTCAAGCTGATGAGTTTTTCGATGATACCTGAGTGGGGTATTGTGTCAAGGCCTTTGCCAGGTCGAGGTAGGCTGTATGGACTGCCTTTCCTCATCAATGGCCTTGGTGACTGTCTCGAAAAAGTCAACCAAGTTTAAGAGGCAGGATCTGCCTTTGACAAAGCCAAACTGAGTTGGATCCAAAGTCTGCAAGTTCCCTATGTCTTTATTTATGAGTTCCATTATGATCCTCTCCATGGCTTTGCAGATAAGGCTTGTCAAGCTAATGGGCGGTAATTTCCAGGGTCTGTGGAGGCACCGCCTTATGAAGTGGGACCACAGTCGCCGCGCCACTCCTTGGGTACGTATCCTGAGGTGAGGCTAAGATTAAACAGCTGTCCTAACTGTGGGTTTAATTCCTCATTGAGTTCATGAAGCACACAGCCGGGGACACCATCCGGTCCCATGGATGCTGTGTTTTTTGCCTTAGTGAGGGCAGTTCTCACCTGGGCGTTGGAGATGTTTGGCGGGCTACAATCCTCTGGAATAGATATCTCTCCTTTTGGGGAGGGGAGAAGTTTGCACTGAACCTGTCAGCCAGTATGTTGGCAATGTGTGTAGGTTCAGTAATTTTCTTTGAAACTCTACTAAAGCGTGATAAATATAACAAGTAATACACAAGCAAACAAAGGCACAAAGCAAACAAACTAGATAAACAAGAACCAGGACTAGCTGTTCAGGCTAAAAACACTTTTTAATTACGTTAGCGCTTTCGGAAAATCCAGTGACTTTCCTTACTCAGACAACAGGGTATGCTTGCCAACCTCAATAAATAGCAAGCCTTAATACCTAAATTACACAATCAAATAATTAGGAACCATGAAATAGTTCCTTAAAGGTAAACAAGTTAAAATAATTATTACAATAATTATTGCACGTCAATGACTTAAGAATGAGACACAACCCATATAGCAAAACGTTGTGAAAAACATAACCATTAATGCTATCATAAAGATAAAATAAAATACACTAAGGACACCAACACTTACAAATCTGCTCAAGCAGAAAATGAATACATCAGAATATAAAAAATCAATATAGCTTATGCTAAACCATTTAAAAACTGGGCAAAAGTTATATATAAAAAATGTAAATAGCACCTACAAACATATTTTTCTACCTTTTCAAAGCCATCTTTTTAAGGCAACATTTAATGGACACGGTCTCGTTGAGACCAGGCATTAAATAAGATGCAGTCAAAATCTGCCATCTCAATTCTTCAATTTCAAGGTTAATCTGCCAAGGGCCACCCCTATCATCCTTATTAATCTGGGTGAGAAGTGAAAACTTAAAAGAATGGCCAGGATGATCCTTAATGTGCCTAGCTAGAGCATTCGTAAGGTCACATTTGGTAATAGCGTAATAGTGCTCGTATATGCGTTGTTTAAGCTTTCGCTCAGTTTTGCCGATATAAAAGGCATTACAATCCTGGCAAAGAGCACAATAAACTATTTGCATTGAGTCACAAGAAAAGTGACCTTGAATTTTAAACTGGACCCCCCTAATGTTGACCTGATAAGCTAGGTTCAAATGCTTACATTGGTGACAAAACCCACACCTTACCATTCCTTTGGGCCTGCAACTCTTACTTTTATTAGTATATTGCAGTAAAGATTTCAAATTCAACCCACGTCTAAAGGTAATAGTGGGTTGATCACCTAAAAATCTTAGCTAAAAGAGGGTCTTCCATTAGTAGAACCTAATTTTTTGCCAAAGTAGCTCTAATAAAGGAGTGGTCAAGATTGTAGGTACAAAAAAACCTAATAGGATTTTCGTTTTTATTTTTATTTCTTAAATCCTCAAATGGGCAAACTAATTCATCCGGTTTGGACCCTTCAGATGAAACAGCTAACAATAGGGGTTTATAAAACCCACTTTGCTGTTTATTAATAACCTCCATCTCCAAAGATTGAACAAATGGCAAGGGGTATCCCCTCTTAATAAACATTCCTTCCAGCAATTTACATTCGTCCAAGAAATCAGCTTCCTCAGAAACCATCCTAGCAGCCCTAACAAGCTGCCCCTTCACGACCCCCCTCTTTTGGTGGTAAGGATGACAGCTTGAAAAGTGGAGAAAGGCATTGGAGTAGGTGGATTTCCTAAAAATGTGACTTTTAAACTTTTTATTGACATGATCCTTTTGGATACAGATGTCAAGAAAGCTGATAGAATCCAGCCCAATGCTGTACGTAAATTCCAAAAAGTCAGTTAAGCTAGAAATAGACAAAATAAAATCCCCAATAGCATCCTGTGGTCCTTTCCAGAGAAAAAACATGTCGTCCTGGTACCTAGTGTACCAGGTGACATTTTGCTTAAAAAGGGGGTCTTCAAATAACTTGGTGGTCTCCCACTGGGCCATAATACAATTGGCAAAACTGCCACCACAAGGAGAGCCCATTGTTACTCCAGATTTCTGAACGAAAAATTCCCCTTCAAAGATCATAAAGTTGTTAGTGAGAACCAATTCAAGAAGTGTTTCGACAACATAAATGGTATTGTTGTTAACATTTCTAGCATACAGGAAATCCCTAACCCACTCCAAGCCTAAATTGTGAGGGATCACCGTATAGAGGTCCCTCACATCAACAGTCAAAAAGATGTAATCATCTCTAAACTGGAAATTACTAAAGGCCCTTAGGAAGCCCCACGAATCTTTACAGATTTGACCTTCTTTTTCAATCAGGGGCTTGAGAATACTGTCTATGTACTTGGCACATCCATACGTGATAGACCCTCGCCCATCCACAATTGGTCTAAAAGGGGGGTCGGAGAGGCGCTTGTGGATTTTAGGAATCCCAAAAAAGGAGGCTATTCTAGGAGCTGGCATGGAAAGAAATGCAAATAAATCAACATCAATAGCAGCTTCAATAAACAAATCATCCAAGACCTGATTGATTTTAGCATATGCTGTATTCAGTTCGTTACGGCTAATCCGTTTGTAGGCCGGGTTTTCTAAATGTGATAGCATAGATGAAACATAGGTGTTATGATCCATGCAGACTAACCCACCCCCTTTATCCGGCTTCATCATTCTTATTTTACAATCCCTTAGAAGCCTGATAAAGTCCCGTTCATTGTCTTTTATATTGAACCCTCCTTTCTTTGTTCTAACCCCTTCTTGACAGAGGGTACGGAAGTCCAATTCACAAATTTTTTCATATGCTAAAAGAGCCGGGTGCAATGGAGGGTTATAAGTACTAGAAACCCGTAAAACCTCCTGAGCTGATGAATTGACTCCCAAAAGGGAAGTAAGATTCAGCCTTCGAACAAACATCTTAAGGTCTATAAATGTGTTGACCAAATTTAGACCAGAGTCCAGACAAAAGTTAGTCCTAAAGAAAAAAAGTCAATCATCTCCTTTGGAAACACAAAGTCCGTGTAGTTGTACAAAAAGAAGTCACTGGTCTCATTAACCTGAACCGTTGGATTCAGGTAATTCTGTTGAACTACCTCCTCCTCTGGTTCTTCCATTTCCGAGATCGCCCTGTTGTCTGAGGAAGGAAAGTCACTGGATTTTCCGAAAGCGCTAACGTAATTAAAAAGTGTTTTTAGCCTGAACAGCTAGTCCTGGTTCTTGTGTATAACAAGTAATACAGGATTCTTATGAAATACAGTAAAAATAATCAACAGAAGTGCAAAATGTTACTTATTAGCGATGGCTGTAGATGCAGGAGATTCTCTAACTCTCATGCAAACTAGGCAAACCAAGAGCAGCTCTAAGGAGTTAAGCACACATGAAAGAAACATGCCTTCTGCAGTCCCTTAAGTGTATATCCCTGGTGCAGCAATATGCATTTCCCAATCATGTGCTGCTGCAATAAATCTAAAGCAATTTGTGCTGTAATATGTGTTAGCTCAATAATGCAGGGGAAAATGCATCTGGTGTACATTACAGCTTCATTTCAGTCTATACTGTATTTAGCATTGCTTCAAGAAACAGTCTTCAGCAAACTGCCTGCTTTCAGCCAAACATGCAGCTGAGGGTACAGATTACATGTGCTGCTTTAACTGTATGTGCTATATGTTTCTTCTTGTATGCAACCTAGCTTTACAATGTGAACACAGATGTACATAAACTTAACTTCCCCCATACTTTTTACTTTCCCTATTGGTGATATATTTTCTTTACTTTTATAGATATGTGTATTTGTTTCCCTCTCCATAGTTATTTTTTTTGCGGCTTAGATTCACAGATTCATAGGTGATTACTAACAATGCCAGGACATTTTAGGCCTAGCCATCCCTTCTAAATGTATCTGACAAGTTGTGGTATCTTAGTGTTATTTTAAGGCATATATCTAGACTTTGTTATAGGTGGTCACACATTTACAGGCTGTCTAATAGAGACATAGGTGTCTGACCAGCGATAAATTTCCAGGTCTCCATCCACTGGTGCAAATTTTTCTTAAATTGGGTTAAGGAAAATTCTGCTTCACAAGGATTGGAAGCCTGTTCCAGAGAAAGGGTATTGTCTGGGATACATACCTGTCCCTCCTATATGCCCTCTTTAAGTTGCGATGGGGGTTGGGTCTCCAAATTAAGTAATTCTTAGGATGTTTGTTTTAAGAATGTGAAACAGGTCCATGAGAGCAGGATCCAAGGATTTTTTGTAGTCAGGCATAGATCTTGTCTCAGTAGTCTGTAGCTGACAGAGTGCATGGATAGGGCTTTGAGGCCATCTGTGTAGGGCATGTTTATACGCTCTATTCTTTTTGTGAGGAATCTCTGAGGCTGGTCCAGTTGTTGCATATGCCTGTTCAAGTAAATACTGAATTGGGCATTGTAGTTGTTGCTTGGTCTAAGGGCAGAGAAAAGAAGAATTATGCTATCCTTGGACTTAGATGACATACTCTTGTTTATAGGTTACACAGGATCATAGGAACATAGGAAGTTTTCTAGGCTATTTGCCCAGAGGCCCTTAGAAGCCCAACCAAACATTTAGCCCATGTTCCATCAAGACAGCAACCGATTCCCCTGTCCACAAAGGACAGAAGTGGAATACCAGGGGTGTATTTTCTGTTCCCCATCCAGTTATGCAGGGTGTGCTTATAAAGGGATAATGAAGTACTCTGCTTGATGTGGAGAGGGAGTCTATTCCACAGAATGGAGAGTTTCTGGGACACAAACCTGTCTGGCCAAAAAGTGCTAATGATGCCACAGAACAGGTTGAGGTCACGTCTGCTGGTTACTCAAGTGGAGATTGACTTGTGGATATGTGGTAGTCCCATTAAGATGGGGTCTGAGATTGCTTTGCAAGCCAGACAGAGGTCAGCTCTGAGGAGTTTGTATGAGAATGAGTAGAGAGACAGGGATTTTAGCCTATCTGTATAGGATAGATGTTTGAGGCCTTGGATTCTCCTGGTGAGGAACCTCTGTGTTCTCTCCAGCTGCTGCATGTACTTTGTGAGGTGCATGCTGAAAGGGGCATTGTACTGAATAATGGATCTTATAAGGGAAGAGTGTAGGAATGTTATGACCTTCTTGTCCCTGGATGAGATACTCTTCCTAATGAGGTGGGCCACATAGAAAGCCTTTATTACAAATGAGGCAATATTGTGCTTAAAAGTCAGGTTGCTATCAACCTGGATGCCCAAGTTCTTCACGTCTGATTGCTTGCTTGGGACCTTGTTATTAATATGGTAATTTGTGCAGATGTCACTCTCCCAAAAGGGTAGGATGATGCATTTCTTGGCATTCAGTTTGAGGCCATGTTTCTGGACCAGTAAATTATTTGGGTGAGACCCTCTTAGAGGATGTCCACATCACCAGCAAAAATTATGAAAGCTCCCAGCTTGCAGTCATCTACAAAGCTGGTTAGCCATAGCCCACTGGTTTTGGCTTGCACCTCAGAAAAGTATATACCAAACAACAGAGGCCCCAAAGCTAATCCCAGGGGTACATTGTTCATTGTGGGTCTACTGCTTGAGATGGCTTCCTCTATTTTGATTAGGTGGGTTATATCAGTGAGCCAGTTTGCTACCCATTTGGTAACATATGGACTGATGCCTAGTTGAGAGAATTTATCTATGATACCTTAGTGTGATATAGTATTGAAGGCTTTGGCCAGGTCATTGTAGGCAGCATCCCCCATCTCCCCCACATCCATGGCTTGGGGACTGTCTAAAATAAGTCAACCAAGTTTAACAGGCATGACCTCCACTTGATGAAACCAAACTGCGTGGGATCGAGTGTTTGCAGGTTGCCAATGTCCTTGTTAATGAGGTCCATGATAATCCATTCCATCACCTTGCAGATCAGGCTAGTTAGGCTGATGAGTCTAATTTCCTAGATCTGTGGATGCTCCACCTTTCTGCAAAAGGATGACAGTGGCTGTCCTTAACTCAACAGGAATTAAGCCAATACTCAGGCTTTGGTTGAATAGGGTGTCTAATGGTGCTGCAAGGTCTTGCCTAAGTTCATGTAGGATGCAGCCTAGTATGTTATAGGGTCCCACTGAAGCTGCATTTTTTGCCTTTGAGAGAGCAGTGATGACTTGCTCCCTAGAGATAAGGGGAGGAGGCAGGTGCTGGAGATGTCATGATTTACTGATAGGTGGGAGAGAGGGGTGAAGTGTTTGCCATTCCTGTCTGCCAGTAGGTTGGCTGTATCTATGGAATTTGCGTATGTGGTGTCCTTGACCACAACTTCTGAGCAGATATGAGTGCTTCCTTTGAGGTTGCAAACATATGTGAAGAACACCTTATGATTGTCTTTATTAGATGTGGTCAATGTGGAGCCAAAGTTTGCTTTAGAGGATTTCAGTAGTGGACATATTTGCTTGTTCAGGCTGAGGAGAGATTTCTTCTAATTAGGCACTTGCTCCATCTTCATCCTGGGCAGCAATTTTTTCCTTTTATTATCGAGTTTATTTATTGCAGATGTCCATCAGACAGGTTTACTCCTCCTTAAGTGGGATGATTTTGTTGTGTATTCCTGATTCCATGCAGCTATATAATGCTCATATATGACTATGGTCTAGGTTTGGACATTTATGCCAGTTCCTATGGAGGAGGAGGGGCCTGTGAAGCTATTTATATCTTCCTGCAGGAGGTTGTTATTAGCTTTGAAGATGTTTTTTTTTTGTTTGGTGCTAGCAAGGGGGACGGGGGAGATGATGACTTAGAAAGTGACTGCTTTGTGGTCAGATCTTACCAGGGATGATGACACTGCCGTTTTTGTTTTGGCATGTGTAGTTCTTCCAATCTATGGTTGGATAGCTAAAGTCGCCCAGGATCAGGGTAGAGGGTTGAATCTTGATAGATTTGATTATTATCCCAAGTGTCAAAATTATGTGTTTAAACATTCATTGTGACAACCAAAACCTGTTTAAGAATTTTAGAAATATGTATTACAATTAATAAATCTGTAATTTGAAAACTGTAACGAAAACTTTTTTGGTCAATTTCAAATAGTTCAGATGTTTTATCATAAATACATATCTTATAGATATCCTCTTAAACAACTTTACCTGTTTATAACTGTAACTTCAGGCTGAGAAATCACATTCAGTATTCACTATCACCACTGTTTTACATAGTCTGAAAAGCATCCTCTTTCCCAGTGTGTGATGTAACACAATATATCTCTAATAGCAATACACTTACTAATACCAGGTGAAACATTGGTATCTATCAATCACTGTTCCCAAATCTGTAATGTTGTAATTGCTAGATAAAATATTATCTAATTTATAAGAGTACTTTGGGTGGTATACACCAAAGGTGAACTTTAGTCCATATGCCATATGTTTTCTACAGAACAAATGTTGAGCACATGCATAAATTTACATCAGTGTGTTTGGTATGTTTTGTTAGTTACTATACACACAATTCTGCAAAATTCTGTTCTAGCTCTTTTTATAGGTTCATAGGTTTATACTAGGCTATCTGCCCTAAGGCATTTATAAGCCTAGCCCAAATTTTTGTGGCTTACGCCACCCCTTATATGAAAAAATACTGTGCCCATTAGTTTGTTGTGCCTCTGTCCAGCAGTGACACAGAGATGATTCCCGGGATAAACCTACGATCTCCCATCCACAGGTCAAGATTTCTCTTGAACAGAGCCAGCGAGGTGCTCTGCCTCACTTGGATCGGGATTTTATTCCACAGCATAGGGAGTCTCTGAGTGATAAATCTATCCCTCCAGCATGTCCTATTTATATCCGTGCTAAGGTTTAAGTCACTTGCTCTAGTGGTTTTGGTGGATTTGGATTTTTTGAGGTGGAGCATGTCCATTAATTCCGGATTGGACATGGCCTTGTATGTCAGGCACATGTCACCTCTGAGCAGATGGTATGCAACTGAATAGAGCTGGAGTTTCTTCAATCTGGCAGCATATGACAGATTTTGGAGTCCCTTTATCCTTTTGGTGAGGAACTTTTGGGGTCTCTCCAATTGCTGCAGATGTCGGGTGAGATACATCCCGAATGGGGCATTGTACTCGATCATTGGTCTGATAAGTGAAGAGTACAGGGGAACAATGACCTCACTAGATCTGGATGTGAATCCCTTCATGATCAGGTGGGCAATGTAAAAGGTCTTTCTAACCACTTTAGCAACGTGAGTGTCAAAAGAAAGGCCACTGTCAACCTGGGTCCCCAGGTCCCTGATAACCTCTTCTGTGCTTAGTGGATTGCCACCTATATGGTAGCTTGGGGTTACCTTGTTTTTCCAGAAGGGTATGACTATACATTTTTTGGCATTTAACTTCAGGCCATGGCTCTGGCACCAGCTATTTGTTTCCGTGAGTCCCTTCTGAAGGATATCCGTGTCCGATGCACTTTCCACTATGGCGCCCAGTTTGCAGTCATCTGCAAACTTTGTCAGCCAAAGTCCTCCCATGTTGGCCTGTACTTCTGAGAAGTAGATGCCGAACAATACGGGGCCAAGGACCGAGCCCTGTGGGACACCACTTGTGACCGGCTTGGAGTCTGACATAGCGCCAGCAACTCTAACCCTGTGGGTTCTGTCCTTAAGCCAGTTTGCAACCCATCTTGTGACATATGGGTTTACATTTAAGCTGGTAAGTTTTTCTACAATACCCGAGTGGGGTATTGTGTCGAAGGCCTTTGCAAGGTCAAGGTAGGCTGTATGGATTGCCTTTCCTCATCAATGGCCTTGGTGACTGTTTCAAGAAGTCGACCAAGTTCAAAAGGCATGATCTGCCCTTGACGGCCAAACTGGGTCGGGTCCAATGTCTGCAAGTCCCCTATGTCTTTGTTTATGAGCTCCATTATGATCCTCTCCATAGCTTTGCAGACTAGACTTGTTAAGCTTATGGGCGGTAATTACCAGGGTCCGTGAGGCACCGCCTTTGTGGAGTGGGACCACAGTTGCCGTCGCCACTCCTTGGGCACGTATCCTGTGGTAAGGCTGAGATTAAACAGCTGCCTTATGTGCGGGTTTAATTCCTCATTTAGCTCGTGTAGCACACAGCCAGGGACACCATCCGGTCCTATTGATGCTGTGTTTTTAGCTTTAGAGAGCAGCTTTCACCTGCACATTTGAGATGTCTGGGAGGCTACACTCTGCTGGGATAGTTATCTCTCCTTTGGGGGGGAAAGGGGGGTGAAGTTTGCACTGAACCTGTCCGCCAGTATGTTGGCAATGTCTGTGGGTTCAGTGATTTTTGTATCATTTTGGACTAATTCTGAGCATATCTGGGAGTTTCCACCCAGGTTCCTAACATAGCTGAAAAAGGCCTTATGATTGTCCTTTGAATCCATGGCAATTTTTCTCTCAAAATTGGCCTTAGTTGATTTTATGAGTGCTCGTATTTTTTTACTAATAATGATCAGGGGTGACTTCCCTTTTATGGATTTTGTTCTATCATGTAATAGCTTTCTCCTCTTATTGTAAAGTTTGTTAATGGCTGGGGTCCACCAGACTGGACGTTTGCCCTTTGTGGAAAGAGTCTTGGTTTTATTTGGGATTGCCTGATCCATGCAGTCCTGGAGGTGTTCATAGAAGGCATTTGTAAGGGCTTCCGCAGCTTGGGTTGTGGTTTCCACTGGCTCGGGGGCCTTGAAGGATACCACACCAGTCTTGAGTAGTGTGAAGTTTGCTTTAGAGAAGTTCTTCACTGTGGTCTTTTTTGTTTGGGGTGGGGGCGGGATGTGGCTTTCCAGTGAGATTAGTTTATGATCAGATCTCACCAATGAGGGATATACTTCCGGTGTGGAGCATTTTGTCCCCATGTTTGTGATAATGTGATCTAGTATATTTTCTCCTCTCGTGGGAACAGTGACTAGCTTTTCCATGGCATTTGAATTTATGAACTCCAGGAACCGTTGGGCTAGAAAGTTAGGGCTTGAGTAATGTTCCCAGTCTATATTCGAGTAGTTGAAGTCACCCAATATGATGGTGTTTGGAGATACATTTATACACTCCAGTGTCTTCAGGAAAGCTGTGTGGGGTTCCTGAGTTTGAGAGGGTGGCCTGTATCATGCTACAATTTGTAGAGCAGTTTTGCCTATGGTTAGTTGCACCTGGATGGTTTCCGAAGCTTCGTGCGTTGCCACCAACCTGGAGGTGTGGGTATCCTTTATGAATATGGATACACCCCCTCCTTTTGTGGTGTGGTCTGGGTTTTGGGGCCGGAACACATGATATGAGGTAAAACCTAATAGTGCCGGGGTGCTCTCTCATCTCTGTAACCGTGTTTTGTGTTCCTCTTTTATATACTTTATCCTTCACTCTTTTTTCTTCCCCATTATACTTATCATACACTCTGCCATGATTCTCATTACACCTTTTGCCTAATCTTAGTTATACCTTCATTATTTATTAACTTCTCCATCTTAGTTTTTTTCATACTTAAAGCACTTATCATAATGTTATTGCTTTTTCTTTTTTTTTTTCTTTTTTTTCTTTTTATCGTAAATTTTGTTTTTAATATCATCTCCATAATTCTTTCTCACACAATTTTGTTTTTAGATTTCTGTAAACCTTTTTCATATTTTTACAAAGTTATTCTAGAATCATCTTTTTTGTGACATCTTGCCTATCTTTCTACTCTTGAATAAGTACTGTTTTAATTTTTTAACATCAAGCAGGATTTTGTCTGTGTATTATAAAATAGTCTCACTGAACTATGTAGTTTCCATCAAAACCTCATTTCCTTCTTGATTTTGTTCACTTTCAAATTTTCTTCATTAAATCTCTTAATACCTTTTTCTTCCCTTCATCTTCTCCAACCTCTGCCCAAGTCATTTCATGTTAAGAGAATATAACCTCAGTCTTCCCCCTTGCAGTATATGTAAGTCTTCTGATATGAAAATGTAAACTATTTCTGTCTTGATTGAACACGTCTGTAAATACATTGCATTTTTATTTATTTATTTTACATTTGTTTACCGTAATAGTCTGATTGGGACTTTGCCCATTTTCAGCAGAGGCCCGGAGAGAAAGCTTACATACAAATTATTTATTTTTATTCATAACAATTTATTTTCAATCTCCCAAATGGAATCCTTTATGCCCACGTGTTTATATTCTGTATAATTTTCCTTAATTTTTTCTTACATTAGTGTTGAAATTGCATAGTACTAAAGTACTCATATGCACGGTTACAAATTGATTTAAGTATTCAAGTACCTTAATTTTTTCCTCATCCCTGTATTTACATATACTATCATTACTTCTTCTCTAACCACCTTACTATGCATTTTTAAGTAACATTCACCTAACCATCCTGGAATGCCAGCTACTACAGGCAGAACTTTTATTGTATTTTTTAATAATATAGCAGATACCAATGAACGCACCTCTACCAAAACTCCATATTTTATAATGTTTCTTATAAATACGGCAACGGTTCCTTTTGTTTTTCATTCAAAAAGTTTAGTTTCTGAACAATGTTTAACAAACACATAACACCTGCACTTAACCTTCTATAGTGTCCATATACTGCCAAGCATATCTCTTCTTTATTTATATTTTTAATATTTAATGAGAAATTTAATATATTCTCCTTTCCCCTTCATATCAATTTTTTGGGTCTCCATTCAATTTTATTTTTCTCTTCCATGTTGACTGATATTCCACTTTTTCCCTTTTTCTGAGTATTTCTTCCCTCATTAAACATGATTTCATAATTGTTACTTCTGCATTATATTCCTCTATTATACTTTATTCTTTTAGTTCTTTATGAATATTTCATCAATATTTTCTTATTCGTAATCTGGTATTGCAGCATATACTTCTTCCTACGATTCATCCAGATCAATAGTGATCAGTTGTTTTTCTCATTGTATTTCTACAGAACATTTTACAGCTTTTCTTAAATGTACCATTGTGCTCCCATTCTTCACTCTGTCTACATCTGTGTCTTCACTTCCTTTTGTCCCAGTCCCAGAGTTAAAAAAAAACAAATCTGTCATATCCTACTAATTGCAGTTACTCTTGGTATATGTATGTGTTTTCCTCCTTTACATGCAATGACACTGCATCTTTGAAAAACAAATTTCAATGTCTTTTTACTTTTACTTCATAAACTTTTTGTCAACTTTCAGAAAAACTGTATTTAAATTCATGTATTTTAGTATCCATTATTCATAGTACAAAATTGCACATTCAGACCACAGCTCTGTGGCACAGAATGATAAAGCCTTGGCCAAAACACAAATGACCTGGAATCAATTAGAAGCTTGAGAAAATGGAAGAGCAAGGGACTATAGAGAGGGAGGGATGCACGGCTTGCATTAGTGAGCTTGTCAGGCAGGCAGGGAGGGTTGGGGTGGCTTATATCTCTGTGATGACCTGGAACTCTACGTGGTATACCATAGGCCACTCCCCAGAGAACAGGAGACCGAGAAATGATGTAGCTAGATCTGCCCAAGTCAAGGCAGTAGCCTTGTGTGACTGGGCATAACTCCAAGGGGGTGGCATAGATAGTCCATCTGCTGTGACACAAGGTAGGTTTAGGTTATATTCACAAAAGAAAAATGCCAAAATGTCTGACACAATGATTGTTCCATAATGCAACTCTTCCCTTAAGGAGAATGAATGGTATTGGAACATGTGTCATCTCATGAGAAAAGTATCTGATAATTGATCACATGGAGGTGATGGTTGACAGATGAAGTTGTGCAAAATAATGAAAGAAAGAAAAACAAAAACAAACCAGGCATTCATTTTTTTCTATCAAATTTAGTCACAAAATGGCAAAAGAAAAAAAATGCAATGGTATATCTCAAAAGGGCTCATCCATAAGTGAATCAAAGCCCTAGCATCACTGGCAGTAAACCTTAATGGGATTGCTGTATTGTCCAGTGCAATGTACCTGTTTATAGTGTGTACAGCTTCTCTTATTATTTTCAACAACAGATCTTTTCGTTCCTTCGCCTGACTGGTGACTGCAATGAGCACATACAACAAACAAGGTTTTGGATGAAACAATGGAAATAACCCCATTACAATTCAATGCATATTATGTGAAACTGAACAATGGATAACATAACAGTCTGTATATTAACAGCATGCCAGTAACAGTTATGGCATATGGCCAACAGAATTGGTAATTCAACAAGATATGTTAATATACAATCATTGTATTACATAACAATAATAAAACACATGTCACAAAATAAAGTTTATGAAACAACATATGTCAATAGTAAACCATAATCAAAGCATAACAATAATACATATTTGAAGATAAGGGGTGGGGAGAGACAGAAATACAGTCAATTAATACCAGTATAAGGCTATATAGTTGATAACAGTACTGCTATTTACTGTACAGGTCTGTCCTTTATTTATGTATAATCATGCCCTATAGCTGCTCTAGCATATGCATTCCTCTTAAGCTATCGACATGGGACAATATGAGCCAAGCAGTGACAACTGCAGGTACACAACTACACAGAACACTTCTACATCAGGTGTACCTATATAACTATCAAGGTGTAATTTGGGCTGATGTAATGTTACTTTGCTATTTATATAATCGTGTCAATGATACATCTGTGACAGAGGGATTATGTAATAGTAATTACATTCCGTGACAGAGT
>NC_056741.1:199651076-199659098 GCF_019279795.1 Protopterus annectens
CCTTCAGAATATGATGTGTGTGCCAGGGCCCTATGCCATAACATCATGTACATTGTTCTGTAGACTAACTAAACAGACATGATCAGACAGATCTAAATGACTTACAACATGTTGTCTTACAAAGTGATGGGTGAGTACATTTATAGAAAAGAGAGACTGTACTATCAAGTGTTCAGTAGGAAAATGTAACCTAAAAACCGGCAGTAGAGTAAAAATATAGTGTGAAATTTGTACATCCCATTCTTTGTGATCATTTACTCTGATATTTTACAGTGTGTTCCACCAGAGTGCAATATACGTTGATGTAGGTGAAGCACAGTGTATTCCACCTGCCAGTCCTACATCTCTTTTTTCATGGGTTCACAGGTTCATAGGGGATTACCAGGCTAACGGCTCAAGAGCCCTTACAAACCTAGCCATTTTTACGTAGATTTAACTAATTTTCTATCCTAGGAGAAATGATAAAAGGGTCTGCAAACAGGGTTTTGACTATTTGTACGGACTACCTATGTACATAAGGGACATTGGTGCAACCCCAAAAGTGAACTGGCAATTTTCCATCCATTAGTCCACTATATCCTTGAATACGGTTAAGGAAGGGCAATGTTTTACACGAATAAGAAGCCTATTCCCGAGGTTTGGCATTTATTTCAAAGGAGCCTGATTTATGATCTGATCTTCCCAATGAGGTCATTATGCTGGGGGTGGGGGGTTGCAACACTGTCCCATGTTTGACAGTACTATGTCAAAGATGTTTGACCTCATAGTGAGAGTGCAGTCCAGCTGTTCCAGAGCATTTTTAGTGACACAGTCCAGGAATCTGAGCTTGCATGTTAGTGGCCATATATGTTTCCTGATTTAAAAAGTGATAGTCAAAATCACTCATGAGTAGTGTGTTGTGATGAATGGTAAGTGATTCTAGTGACTTCAGATATGCAGAGTGGTGTTCATGGATCATGACTGAAGACCTGTAGATAGTAATGATATGGTGGGGATTCTGCTTATGGCCAGCTGGACATGGAGTATCTCATGCGAGTCATCCTGCTTGGCCAGTCTAGAGGTGTCATAGTTTTTGTGAAAATGAAAACACCTACTTATTTTATTGTTTTTCATTTTCAAAGGGTGGTCTGAATGTGAGATAGGCTTTGTAGCCTTGTACTGCTAGGCTGCTTTTCACAGCCATGAAAAACATATCTGTAACTGCACAGACGTCAGCATTCTCCAGGGTAAGGAGAGCTTCCCAGGAGTCCGGTTTCCTGTCAATCCTCGTAGCACTGAGCAGTAGTACCTTTGGTTTGATGTTAGAAGAATTTGTTATGTTGGTAGGTTTGTTGGTTTGGCACTGCCTAAAAAGGCACTATGGGGTGGCTAATGCCTATGCCAGTATTATAAAGCCTAACAGCAACAGTTGCAGACCAACTCTGGAAAGCAGCACGGTCAGTTGATCATGTCATCCCCGGCCTGTGATACATAGTCAGAGAGGTCCATCATATCTCTCTTCATATGGTCCAAGAAGGTAGATTTCAGGTTATTCACACCCACATGAACTATGATTGAGTCATAATGGCACTTTTGGTTGAGTGACCTGAGTAACTCTGTGATCTGGTGAACCCTGTTCCCTGACGGTCAACTGACTGTAACCCTCTCATTATCCATCCTGGTGAGGTGGGTGTCTATGTGTCTCACACTGGACTCTCCTATGATCAAGATGTTTGAATGTCTGATATTTTGCCATTGGGGTAACACTGATGTGCATTATTATGTGTAGTGGTTGGTGTTGACTTGATTTTGTTTGCATGTGGTTTCAAGAGCAGAGTACAGGTAGACCTTAGAGGTGTTGGTAAGTTACTTATGAATACATCCACATATATATGTTTGTTTCTGCATCTTTTTAGTAAGGGAAATGGGTTCCCCTTCATATGATCAAATTTCTCTAAACACGAAAGTCATAAACTCAAAACCAGAATCTCAAATTTAGAGAAACTCAAACATATGAAAGGGGCAAAAAAAAATTAATACCTTTCAAATGTTTTTGCAGCACCCCCCACATCCCCTACCTAAATATACCTATTCCGGGATCGCACTATAGTGAAAGAAAGGGAAATATCCCATTCTGTGCTATACGCCTAAGCGCAAAATGGAAGAATTTCCATTCCTCCGCTATAGTGCGTTCAGGGAACATTCACATTTAAACTGCTAGGGTACAGGGGACCTGCCCCCCTGCAATAAGGTAAGTTAACTTCTTATTTTTTTTAAACCTCAGGCTCCCATTCACAATTTCGAGTGAATGGAAGTTCGAGATTCTGGTCTGGAGATTATGAATTTTGAGCTTCCATCCATTTGATCTTGTGAAGTGGAACCAGGGAAATGATGTCTATGTGCTGAAAACCTGCTTCCCATTTGATTTGTCAGCATGTGAGACTAATGTCTTAATTCTTAATTTTCATACTGTAACTACATCTCTCACATACTGTTGGTTTGTTTCAGGATAAGTGTTTGCCAGTAAACATGAGGCAATTGTTATGTTGCCTCAGGATACATATGTCCTACAGGCTGGCCACATGGATAGCAGGAAAGTGCCTATCCATGGCTTCAGGTTCTTTTACTATGGGTGTAACCAGGTAGAAGAGCGGGAATACTTAGCTGGACACAGACAGAGAATGGGTGCCAAACTCATTGTGAACTGCAGCTATCCAACAAGGTGATGCTGCTCTGCACACAACTCAGATGCCCCTAAGATAGCAGGGGGACTGGGGAAGGTTACAGTGAAAGTTATTGTAAGGTACATTTTAAATTGATAGCATTTGCATCTATCCAAGGTGCTGCTTATCGTTGCTGCATGATTAGCAACCTAACACAAACAATGGGGATATACAGAATTAGAAAAACAGGTTTTACAACAGCAAGGCCTACAGACCAATCAGGAAAACATGCAATAAGTTTTCAGCCAGCTGCCCCCAATGTAGATAGGTTTGCTACAACACACTTCTGCTGCAAGTGTGCAGTCAGAAAACCCTCTTAATGTAGAAATTTTGGTTTTAGAGCTCAAGTGCAGAGGAAACAACACAATCTATATACTATGGTTCTATAAAAGTAGCAGACATGATACAATTAAGTACTACAGCAGCTGTGGAAACAGTTCAGCTTTGAAACTCTGCTAAAGCGTGATAAATATAACAAGTAATACAGGATTCTTATGAAATACAGTAAAAATAGTCAGCAGAAGAGCAAAATGTTGCTTATTAGTGGATGGCTGTAGATGCAGGAGATTTTCTGTAACTCTCATGCAAACTAGGCAAACCAAGAGCAGCTCTAAGGAGTTGAGCACACATGAAAGAAACATGCCTTCTGCAGTCCCTTAAGTGTATATCCCTGGTGCAGCAATATGCATTTCCCAATCATGTGCTGCTGCAATAAATCTAAAGCAATTTGTGCTGTAATATGTGTTAGCTCAATAATGCAGGGGAAAATGCATCTGGTGTACATTACAGCTTCATTTCAGTTTATACTGTATTTACCATTGCTTCAAGAAACAGTCTTCAGCAAACTGCCTGCTATTCTTCTTGTGTGCAACCTAGCTTTACAATGTGAACACAGATGTGCATATACTTAATTTCCCCCATACTTTTTACTTTCCCTATTGGGAATATATTTTCTTTACTTTTATGGATAAATGTATTTGTTTCCCTCTTCATAGTTAATTTTTTTCTGCTTAGATTCACAGATAGATTTATAGGTGATTACTAACAATTCCAGTACATTTTAGGCCTAGCAATCCCTCCTAAATGTATCTGACAAGTTGTGGTATCTTAGTGTTATTTTAAGGCATATATGTAGACTTTGTTATAGGTGGTCACACATTTACAGGCTGTCTAGTAGAGACATAGGTGTCTGACCAGGGATACATTTCCAGTTCCCCATCCACTGGTGCAAGTTTTTCTTAAATTGGGTTAAGGAAAATTCTGCTTTACAAGGATTGGAAGCCTGTTCCAGAGAAAGGGTATTGTCTGGGATACATACCTGTCCCTCCTATATGCCTTCTTTAAGTTACAGATGGGGGTTGGGTCTCCAAATTAAGTAATTCTTAGGATGTTTGTTTTGAGAATGTGACACAGGTCCATCAGAGCAGGATCCAAGGATTTTTTGTAGTCAGGCATACATTTTGTCTCAGTAGTCTGTAGCTGACAGAGTGCATGGATAGGGCTTTGAGGCTGTCTGTGTAGGACATGTTTATATGCTCTATTCTTTTTGTAAGGAATCTCTGAGGCTGGTCCAGTTGTTGCATATGCCTGTTCAAGTAAATACTGAAGTGGGCATTGTAGTTATTGCTTGGTCTAAGGGCAGAGAAAAGAAGAATGATGCTATCCTTGGACTTAGATGACATACTCTTGTTTATAGGTTACACAGGGTCATAGGAACATAGGAAGTTTTCTAGGCTATTTGCCCAGAGACCCTTACAAGCCCAAACAAAAATTTAGCCCGTGTTCCATCAAGTCAGCACCCGATTCCCCTGTCCAGCAAGGGCAAAATTGGAATACCAGGGGTGTATTTTCTTTTCCTCATCCAGTTATCCAGGGTATGCTTATAAAGGGATAATGACATACTCTGCTTGACGTGGAGAGGAGTCTATTCCTCTGAATGGGGCATCTCTGGGACACAAACATGTCTGGCCAACAAGTACTAATGATTTCACAGACCAGGATGAGGTCACATGTGCTGGTTACTCAAGTGGAGATTGACTTGCGGATATGTGGTAGTCCCATTAAGGTGGGGTCTGAGATTGCTTTGTAAGCCAGACAGAGGTAACGTCTGAGATGTTTGTATGAGAATGAGTAGAGAGACAGGGATTTTAGCCTATCTGTATAGGGTAGATGTTTGAGGCCTTGGATTCTCCTGGTGAGAAGATTCTATGTCCTCTCTAGCTGCTGCATGTGCTTTCTGAGCTACATGCTGAAAGTGGCATTGTACTCAATAGTGGGTCTTATAAGGGAAGCATGTAGGGATGTTATGACCTCCTTGTCCCTGGATGAGATACTCTTCCTAATGAGGTGGGCCACGTAGAAAGCTTTTGTTACAAATGAGGCAATATTGTGCTGAAAAGTCAGGTTGCTATCAACCTGGATGCCCAAGTTCTTCACGACTGATTGCGTGCTTGGGACCTTCTTATTAATATGGTAATTTGTGCAGATGTCACTCTCCCAAAAGGGGAGGATGATGCATTTCTTGGCATTCAGTTTGAGGCCATGTTTCTGGACCAGTAAATTGTTTGGGTGAGACCCTCTTTGAGGATGTCCACATCACCAGCAGAAATGGTGAAAGCTCCCAGCTTGCAGTCATCTACAAAGCTGGTTAGCCATGGCCCACTGGTTTTGGTCTGTACCTCAGAAAAGTATATCCCAAACAACAGAGGCCCCAAAGCTAATCCCAGGGGTACTTTGTTCACTTTGGGTCTACTGCTTGAGATGACTTCCCCTATTTTGATTAGGTGGGTTATATCAGTGAGCCAGTTTGCTACCCATTTGGTAACATATGGACTGATGCCTAGTTGAGAGAATTTATCTATGATACCTTAGTGAGAAATAGTATTGAAGGCTTTGGACAGGTCAAGGTAGGCAGTGTTCCCCATCTCCCCCACATCCATGGCTTGGGAACTGTCTAAAATAAGTCAACCAAGTTTAACAGCATTGACCTCCACTTGATGAAACGAAACTGTGTGGGATTGAGTGTTTGGAGTTTGCCAATATCCTTGTTAATGAGGTCCATGATAATCCATTCCATCACCTTGCAGATCAGGCTAGTTAGGCTGATGAGTTTAATTTCCTAGATCTGTGGATGCTCCACCTTTCTCCAAAAGGATGACAGTAGCTGTCCTTAACTCGGCAGGAATTAAGCCAATACTCAAGCTTTGGTTGAATAGGGTGCCTAATGGTGCTGCGAGGTCTTGCCTAAGTTCATGTAGGATGCAGCCTAGTATGTTATAGGGTCCCATGGAAGCTAGATTTTTTGCCTTTGAGAGAGAGCAGTGATGTCTTGCTCCCTAGAGATAAGGGAAGGGGGCAGGTGCTGGAGATCTCATGATTTACTGATAGGGGGGAGAGATGGGTGAAGTTTTTGCCAATCCTGTCTGCCAGTAGGTTGGCTGTATCTATGGCATTTGTGTATGTGGTGTCATTGACCATAAGTTCTGAGCAGATTCGAGTGCTTTCTTTGAGGTTGCTAACATATGTGAAGAACACCTTATGATTGACTTTATTAGATGTGGCCAATGTGGAGCCAAAGTTTGTTTTAGAGGATTTCAGTAGTGGACATATTTGCTTGTTCAGGCTAAGGCACGATTGCTTCTAATTAATAAATTCTAAAATTCAGTTTTATTTAAGTTTTATTTCAGTTTTATTTAGTAAAATAAAGTCAAATCAGTTTTATTTAGTAAAATAAATAAAAATAAATAATAAATAATTAAATTAGGCACTTGCTCCATCTTCATCCTGGGCAGCAATTTTTTCCTTTTATTTATTGCAGATGTCCACCAGACAGGTTTACTCCTCCTTGAGTGGGATGATGTTGTCCTGTTCTGTATTCCTGTTTCCACGCAGCTATATAAATGCTCATATATGACTGGTCTAGGTTTGGACATTTGTGCCAGTTCCTATGGAGGGGGAGGGCCCTGTGAAGCTATGTATATATCTTCCCTCAGGAAGTTGTAATTAGCTTTGAAGATGTTTTTTTTTTTGTTTGGTGCTAGCAAGGGGGACGGTGGAGATGATGACTTAGAAAGTGACTGCTTTGTGGTCAGATCTTACCAGGGATGATGACACTGGCATTTTTGTTTTGGCATGTGTAGTTCTTCCAATCTATGGTTGGAAAGCTAAAGTCACCCAGGATCAGGTTAGAGGGTTGAATCTTATATTTGATTATTATACCAAATGCCAAAATTATGGGCAAGATTCACGAAGGCTTGCACAGAGTCTAAGAGTAGTGTAAGACTCCATGCAGCCTTCACGATCCAGGAACAGCCCAAAGTTCGTGTAAGAGACCAGCTAAAACGTCTCTTACACGGAGTGGGCGTGGATAAGCTAATCACCTCACTTGTAGCCAAATAGCATGCAAATGAGGTTGATTAGTGATACAGGAAGCCCAAAGCAGCCCGTGTAAGAGCCGTTTCAGCTGCAGAAATGTACTCAGTTGACAACTGAGTATGTTTCAGCAAAAAACACAATGGAGCAATGTCAGCTCCAAATAAAGGGTGCATATGTGTCAGGCAGCATGTCAATGGCCAAATATGTGGCCATTGGCAAGGAACCCCCATGCAAATATGAGAAATAAATAAATTTTTTTTTTGGCGATCGCCGGTGTTTAAACGCAGCGCATTCCCGCGCAAACGGGCTGTGCTATATAAAAACATAGAAATGAAGGTTATAAACCCACAAATGTGGGTTTTATGCAATACATGGATTTACAATGCAGGGACCAGCAGACCAAAAACAACATGGCCACCGTTTAGTGGTTGCTAATGGGGGAAGCTGAGTCTAAGCATTAGTAGGCAATCTGATGCAAATGAATGTTAGGATACTGCATTCCACTGTCACATAGCAAATGAGCACATTCTGAGTAGTGTAAGAGATACATAAGGGGGAGGAATAGAGTAGGAGATAGGTGACATCACAGGGGGGAATGGCAGAAAGAAATGCAGTTCATTGGAGGTCAGAGTTACATGACAGATGTCAGACACATATCATGGAAAGAGGAGTGCCACAACATAAGCATGGGAAAGTCAAGAAATGGAAGGTGTACACTGTTGCCTACACCAAAGTTTCTTGCTGGGTGTGCATGCGCACGTGTGCACGCCATGAAGTGTGAGTAAGACAGTGTGCATGCGTGTAAGGCAGACTGAGCATGTGGGAGCGTATTGGGAGATGTTTAACACTGTTTGCATGGGTGTGCATGCGTTTTAACCCAAATAAGCAGATTCTGAACCATGTAAGCATGTGTGCGTGCGTGTAAGCCACTGTGAGCGTGTTTCTG
>NC_056741.1:199659598-199699598 GCF_019279795.1 Protopterus annectens
TACTTAACACCAAAAGTGTGATAAGAGACCTTGGGATACAGGTGGACAGTAGTCTCTCCTTTGATAATCACATCACTACAGTAGTCAGGAAATCCTATGTGGCACACCTCATTAAAAAGGTTTCTCATCCAGGAAAAAAGAGGTCATTGTTCCCCTCTACTTGTCACTCATTAGACCCATTATAGAGTACGATGCTCCTTTTGCTATGTACCTCACAAAATATCTACAACAACTGAAGACCACAGAAATACCTCACAAAGAGGATTACCAGCCTCAAACAGATGCCCTACGCAGACTGTCTCAAAAACTCCAGCTTTACTCCGTCGCATATTGCCTATTCAGAGGTGATCTCTGCCTAACATACAAAGCTATGTCAAACCCAGAGCTGTTGCACATGCTCCACTTAAAGAAATCCCAATCCATCTATGATACATGCTCTAGGGACATAAACCTTGTCACTACTATAAACAGAACATCCTGGAGGGATAGATTCCTGTCCCAGAAACTTCCCATACTCTGGAACAAACTACCTATCTATATCAAACAAAGCTCCTCATTAGCACTCTTCAAGAAAAATCTTGATGATTGGATGAGAAACAGTAAATTCACCCCAGGGATAATTTCTGTGGCTCTGCTAGACAGGGGCACAGGGAAATAATTTTCTTGGGTGGCGAAATCCTGGGTACCTTTTTGGTTAGGCTTATATATGCCCTAGGGCCAATAGCCTAGTACCTACCTATGAACCTATGAACATTTGATTTTCAGACCTCAAAACCTTCAGAAAATGTATATTAAAACAAATCCTGTCACAAATGCAATTCTCCAAGTTTATGACAGCAATATTCAAAACATGTGCCTATTTGTACCCTCGTGTTGTCAAGCTTTGTCCAGAGTGTGTGCATTAAGAGATTGAGAGATAGGTGCATAATATTAACTTTGAAACTGGGAATATGTGTAGAAACAGTCAGGTAGTGTTAACAAACATTCCCTCCACAGATCTACCAAGCAAGAGATGTAAGGATTTTAACTATAAGACAGTTGAAATATACACTGCGTACAAACATACCAACACCCAAACCAAGGCCATAGGGTATTGTAATAATACCTGTACCTTAATGATTAGAGCAATGATCATTAAAGGTGTGAGTACTACAAGGATATATAAGTTCTTAATTGACATCTCTCTCTCCCCCCACCATATCTGCAACAATAATCTAAATACACAAATCAATGGGTATGTTTACATAATAACCTACAGTTGGGACATATGTCCTATTGTTCAATAAATATTGAAATGTGTGTCTATTAATGTTCCATGCTGAAAAGTTATCATTGGTGGCTTGTTGCTATCAATGTAACCTGCATGCCATTGTAATGGACTCTGTTGTTCGAAATATGCATGTGTTCTGTTCACTATGCATCTGTTCCAAATCTGGTGTTTTGGATTAATGGGAATATCTATGCGAGCACCCTCCCCTGAGGTTGCTCCACCTGAAGGTTGTGCAGGACCAGCAGAAGAGGAGATCCTGGATTGGGTCCCAGATGTGCTGTGGCCTGGTGCCATGGCCAGATGAGGTGGGAGAGGTTGTTCTGCTGGGAACAGCTTTCCCAAACATGCTATCGTGTTGCAGATTTAGAACATATGTGGGTAATAATAGTCTACACAATCCAGGATTATGTCTAACAGCATGCATAGATATCCCCATTAACACAAAACACCAGATTTGCATTAGTCACATAGCAAACAGAACACATGCATATATGGAACCATAGTGGCCCTTAGAATGGCATGCAGGTGACATTGTTTGTAACAGGCCAGCAATGATAGTGTTTCAACATGGAACATGAATAGAAACACATTTCAATATTTGTTGCACAATAGGATATATGTCCCAACAGTAGGTTTGGTGTAAACATACCCATTGATTTGTGTGTTCAGATTATTGTTGCAGATATGGTGTGGGGGAGATGTCAATTAACAACTATTATATCCTTGCAGTATGAGGTCCTCAGACCTTTTTTCCTGTTTATTTCTTTCAGGTACCATGTCACGGGAGCATCTCCCTGCTTATACTCCACAGAAGAATGAAATAATAATCAACTACCTCATGCATCAACACAGAATCATCTTTGGGTGTACGGCCCATGATCTGCAGAAGAGGACTGCCCTGTGGAATGAGCTCATCCCAGGGTAAACTATATTGGCCCGGATAACCGCAGTTATGAGCAGGTGCAACATGTTTGCACTGACCTCATCTGCCATGCCCATCAGCATGCTGCAGCAGTTAGCAGGGACCAGCTTGCCACAGATGGGGGTCATGCCATCCAGCCCCCACTGACACATGCTGAGGAGCTCGTCATCAGCCTTGGGGCGCCCGCCAGCCAAGCCAAGAACCTGATGATAGCATTGTGGAGGTGGGTGCTACCCACACAATGGATGAGGAGCATGCAGGTAAAGCCCCAGGGAACATTAGTAGACCACTGTTGCTTATCCATCTTCATCTGTAAAGTATCTTCATGCATATGTCAGATAACATAGTCTGTTGATGCAGTGTAGTAGTGAACAGATGTGCATAATCTCTAATATTGTGGGTTTGTACTGTTGATGTACTGAAATGCTGGTACCACCCTGTACCAATGCCACAGGTGTGGCTACTAACATTACATCTCTCACACAACTATATAGGTCCCCCTGGTATACCTCTGGGGCAGCAGCCTGTAGCTGTTGAGTATGGAGTTTTTTTGTTCAGGTTTCCCAATACACGGGCCATGTTATGGCCATGGTATTTGCCATGCACACATTTAGCACACCTATCCATAATGCATGCTGTAAATGTTCACTTATAGTGGCTGTTAACTGCACTGCATCACAGTGGTCATCATGGTGGCATATCTGAAGGGTATGTAAGAGTCATGCAGTATAACTAACAACCTGTCAGTGCAAGATGTGTGGACAAAGATGAACATAATGGTAGGACAAATGGCCTACAGTAGAGACATGTCTAAAACATTACCCTTATACAGTGACTACAACAGTGTATATACCACTATTACAATGGCAACTGTTACAGATCTACACAACGACATATCAGAATACCACATTCCACAACTTTTACAACCTGTAATGTGATCCGAACATGAGCAATGAATGTGTAATATGGAATCCTATGTTAGGACAACAAATACGGGAAATACATACCTTAACAAACACTGGAAGCATATGTGTGAACACACTCCAAATAACATATTGTGAAAGCAGCTTTTGAGGTACTGACAGCATTCACTCTTCTTGAGTACGCACCTTTCATCAAGTACAGGTCCTCAATGTCACATCAAGTAATGGCCTCCTGTTCAAGAAGTGTGTCTATGACATTTGCTCACTCACCTGCAACAGAGGCAGCCTTGGCTTGCACACATATTACAAACCATGGGATGGATTCCATATCCAAAAGGTAGCACTCAGGAGTGGAAGACGTAGCCTTACCTCACCATTACATATTCCATGGCAAACAGTGCAGACAGTCATGTATGTGACTATGAAGTGTGGGGCAACATTAATGTAGAAAATAAATAGATGCCCATTCATGGTAACAACACATGTTGCAAACTGGTCATGGAGGCTGCCCAGAAACATGCAGCAACACTGAGGGGCTTGCAGGAATGTCTAGCAAGTACTGCCTGTGCAATACCTGTATCGACAGTTGCCTAGACTCTGCATAAGTGTGGCCTATGGGTTACAGTAATCAGATGGAAGAGTTGTCCCACAGGAAACATCATCCAGGGATATCTATAGGTAGCCTATGCATAACATCAAGTCTCCCAAACGCATGTGTTGCAATGAGTAATGGTGTACCAAGACCAAGGCTGAAACCTACAGACAGTATTAATAAAGATGCATGTGCTGTACAAACAACACCTCACTCCACCTCAGGCCCACCATCCCCAACTGTACCTTGCTGGTGCCAGTGTACTCCTTTAGGTTTGCTGTTCATTAGCAGGAACTAGTCCAGTAGACATGGTGTTCTGAATTTGGAACACTGCAAAATGACACTCATGTGTGGCCCATAGCTGTCAAGCATCTGCAAAAAGGCTGACAATGGGGAGGAGTGTCATTCTGAAACACAACAGTGAACTGAAACATACATCCAGCGCTCACTAAGAATGGCTGTATATGAACACAGTCAAGGTCATGAATTGTGCCAGACATAACCCTGACTCCACAGCAATAGTGAATGCACTGTGTGATCTCCAAGGGCTGTGCACATGAGCTAACCTTGCAATCTGGCAGAGCCGGGGGACATTTGTAGGGTGAAGTGACCAAATAATAGCAAGTGAAGATGGGCCATGCTAGTATACACCTTCCAGGAATAGTGACTGCTGTAGTTCACTTAACAGGTGCTGCAATAAACCATCATGTTAAGGGTGTGCACACTTATGCAACCCACATATTGTATGCATCTCAATCAGCATCTGCACAACTGACATATCTGTTTGATACTGCATTTGATTGCACAGGTCATATGTCACATATCAGGTGTGTGTAATGTTAACATATGCAGTATTGTGGCCCCATTGCATATCAGAGAAGATGGTAGCATGTCAATAGGGGTGTGTACACTCCTCATAGCCACAGTATGCTTTGAAGTTTGTCAGTGTAATTGGATTTTATGGCTCTTACATGCACTGCTGATGATGAGATCTGCAAATCAAAGGTCAGGCATTCACTATTGACAACTTTCCTCATATCATCCCAGGTATGTGTTAGATAAACACATAGGGGCTTTGAGCAACAGAGCAAACATAACTGCCACACATATACACATTCAGCAGTGGTGTGTACACTCGTGAAGTATGGTGCACAGTACATGCCAGAGTTCTGCACAGGTGCACATCAATACTGTGTACATGGGTGCAGTGTGTTCCAGTGAAAGAGGCATCACCAACTAACACAACTCATGCATCACAGAGCTGTATAATGTTAGTAACAGGGATTGAGGATAGCTGCAGTGCATGTTGTTCAGTGCCATTTGTCATGCATGTTGACAGTTGGGTAATGAGAGGTCTATGTAATATCTTTGTGCCACCTCACCTGGCCGAGTGTGTGTGTGTGTGTGTGTGTGTGTGTGTGTGTGTGTGTGTGTGTGTGTGTGTGTGTGTGTGTGTGTGTGTGTGTGTGTGTGTGTGTGTGTGTGTGTGTGTGTGTGTGTGTGTGTGTGTGTGTAGAGTTAAGCAATGATGTACAGGTCTTACATTATGTCCCCTCACAGGTGGCAATGTGGGTCAGGGTCCCTCCTCCAGGCAAACTGATGTTAGTGTCCATATAGATTCTGACAATAATGGTAGGTATGGTGAGTCACAGGTGAGCTTGTCAGGTTCTGAAGCTGTGCCATCGGTTGACATCCCACTGTTATCCACCCCATCAGTGTGGTGACTATGGCAAATGTGTTTGTACAAAGCAGCCATAGACAGATGACCGGTGAGGTACCACACAGGCAAATGTACAGGGGTGGTCATAGGAGGGCTGCTGGTCATCATGCCCATGGCAAAAGTACCACAGCAGGTGTCACCAGATGCATGTTTTGGGCCATCATGGAGCACAGGGATGTATGGAACATTATACCAGACAGAGTCTGAGGCTCCAGATGGCTACTCATTCTGCTGTACTTGACAACATCAGTGATCTTGCATGTGCTGACCGTTATTTTGCAGAGGTGCTGGCTAGATAATTGGGTGAGATGGTGGGACTCTTTGACCGTGCAATGTCTGTGTTAGAGCATATTGTGGGAGTAGGGCGACAGCCATGTGGATGTAGGTCAGCAACACCAAAAGGTGGAGGTCTACGTGGATGTGCAACAAGTCACAACCACTACCGTAGTGGCAGTACCAGCACTGCAGAGGGGGGTGTTGTCCACACCACAACACAGTAGGCCATGTGCACATGGTACTGGCCGGTCCCAACAGGGACCAGGATCCAGGGGACATATGTCATCATCAGGGGAGAGTACCATATCTGGGCTTGTACCTAGTAGTGCCATGAAACCCCTGCCAGGCACAGTTCGCATGTCCATGGCCAGAGACGGTGAACTTCACACCATGTCATGTATGGTCTGCAGTTGTCCAACAAACCCGTGTATAGGGCATCCACATGGCAGAACCGTGTGCATACACACACACACACACACACACACGCACACACACACGCACACACACACGCACACACACACACACACACACACACACACACACACACACACACACACACACACACACACACACACACACACACACACACATTACCAACAATGCTAGGGTACCTCTATGCCTGAACACACCACATCTGCACAGCCCAATTGATAACAACCCCCCCCCTAACACACGCACACATGATGACAATCAAATGGCTCAGCCTATGTCTCTGGCAAACCCACAACACATACTGTGCATATGATGATACCTGTGCCACATCCCTGTCATCCATACCATCAATGTAGGGACAGGCTAATATGCTTCTGCTGCACAGAGTGAATGAACTAAGGTGTAGAAATGTAATGCTGTGTAACATGTTTTCAGCTGGAAAATGTAATGCTTACATGTCAGGATGTGTAGCAGTCCAGCCATCATGCATTATAGCTGTTATTAACACTGACTGATTGTGGTCTCCATAATGTATTCAGTTTGTGTTGTAGGTATCCATGTGTCAGCAGGATGTTAGTCTGTTGTTGTTTCCTACAAGGGGTATGGCGCTGTGGTGACACATTGACTGTGTCATATCTTGGGTACAACTAAACACAAGTAACAGGTTTGTATAATATCCTGGGTACAACTGAACGCAAGTAACAGGTCTGTATAATAGTTACTGCATGTGCCACATGGCTGATAGGTCTGAGGGTTATATACAGGTGAGTGCATTGTGGCTGATGTCAGCAGCCCTTCTACAGTGGACAACGGTAAGTATACTGGGTGGCATACACCACATGCTTGTGTATAACATACACACACACACACACACACACACACACACACACACACACACACACACACACACACACACACACACACACACACACAGGCTTTGGTGTTGATGCAATACACAGAAAATACTGTACACATAGATGTACTTAATTTTGCAGTGAACCCATTTTGGCCTATGCATTTTCACCAAGACAAAACAGGCAAAAAAAACACATCAGTAAATAATCAGTCTGCCAGTTTAATGTCATTGCTGATGGTACTGGTAGGGTATATATCCTCTTCCCCAATGTAGTGCAATCCTGGAGTTGAGAAACATAAGTGTGCTGGTGTGGGTGGCACAGCCCTCTACTTTAGAGGGTGTGGGGTGGCATAGAATCGCACATAGTGTGGTTGACAACTACTTAACCTGTTATCATAAACTATACAGTATTACAGCAGACTAAGAGGGAGGACACCCACAATAATAACCCTAATGAGTGTGGTTGTGCCCTCAACATCCACACCCAACTATATATACCAACTCCAGTATCACTGCACAGCTATACAGTGGGGAAGAGGGCATTTACACATCTACTACTAGTTTTGATGGAATGAATTTCCACAAGATGGTTCCTTTGAAATGTTAGCATTTGCCAGTCAGTTCTCAGACAGATGACCTCCTGGGACATGTATTTTCTGCCAAATTAAGTAGATCCCTTCACATACACACACACTTGCTTGGCAACACTGAAAGTAGAACCCCTACCTAGGTACATATTGTTACTAATGTGTTTGGCCTTAATTGAACACAACACAGCTTTTAGGATGAGGTGTGTCCCGAGTTTCTTGTTAGGTGAAGAACATTACCAGGCATTGTACAGTATGGTAATGGGGATGTAGTGGGTGTTAATGAATAATACATAGTATGACATAATGTCATATACACTTTGACAAAAACATAGCAATGATAGATACATCTGAGAGACCTGGGTTTATCAGTGTTAACTACCTTGTCAGTGAGTCCATTCTATTACAGATAATTTGTACACAGCACATGCATCATTGGGCTGGATAGTATAATTAGTTACCTGTATGGTTGATGGTGACAGTGGCCATCATACAGTGGACCTTGGGATATGTCCTGGGGTACCATGGTGTAAAGACAGTATACCCAGCACCCACACTGCACATTGGATATTTTACTCATTGAAACCCATGACAGCACTCTGACATAACCATAATCACACATTGACCTGGACTGCAATGCAACCCCTTGTCTATCCCATTAGTGCTACTACAGGGATATGCATTTATTGTATATGCAACAGGGCTAGTAGGGTGATGGTTTTTCATGGCTCTCCTAATGTCAGCAACATCACTACCCCTTATACTGTATGGCAAGGTGTATTGTATTTGGAGAATGTGGCCTCAGAATGCTGTATCCTACAAATATACACACTGGTGCACATACACACACTTACCAGGAATCAGAGGGTAATCCATGCATATCTACTCATTTGTACACCAGTGTTGTCCTGGTACTGCAAGCTCTAGGTAGCCCATAGGGTGAAGAGTGTAACAAGATACATTTAATGTCCATTACTGCAGCAGCCATTTCTAACTATGGCAATGGGAGGGAGGGGTAGTGAGTGAGAAGGCCCTCAAGTTATTATCAACTACAAGTTTGCAAACACACAGACACTGTATTCTCAGTAATGCACACTGACACATTTGTCAGTACTAGGGTCCACAGGTGCAGGTGTTCCTATGTGTGTACCAGGATAGTGTCCATGGAGAGATGAGAATAGTAGGGGATGTGGGTACAGTGGTATCATGCCACCTGACATTTGTCAGCAGGCCATCTATCAACTGATGCCATGTGAGTAATCCCCAGGGTGACAGTTAAATGCAACTTGCAATCATCTGGTTGTCTCTTGCAGAGGGCCAGTGAGGTGCTCCAACTGACATGTATGCAACATATATTACATGACATGGCCAGTGTCTGGGTTGGAGATCTGTAATCTAGCATGTTCTGCTGACTGTGGTAGTCTAGTTGAGGTATCCATGGCATGTGGTGTATACAGGGTGGGGTTTCCTAGCTGTGGCATTCATAACACAGCTGGGCAGACATGTCAGTGTCAGTCAAGCATAGATTGCCTGTAAGCAGTCAAGATGGATACCTGACAGCTGCACATCTGTACAGAGGACAGAAAGAAATCAGCTAGCCAACAGGTTATGCATTAAGATAAATGTTTTGACAGATAGATGTCTGACACTGATAGGTATGCCATTACTACATGACAGCAGCCCTCAATGACATGTCCTATACACATAGTAGTCTACAGTTAATATCCACATATCAAGATCCAGTTGCAAATACTTAATAACACACAGCTCACACACCCAGAAAACTATAGTCAGTACACAGAGTCCAGCTTTGCATGCAGAGGTGTATGGTTCCAGTACTACAATCTGCAATTTACTCTTACTTGGGAAAGCACTGTTAACAGTAGTAACATAATGATACAATTCATGCAAGTGTGACTGTATATAACCTGGGATACTACAAATGTATGAAACACATACAAACAGAAAATATTGTTGTACTAGCCATATATACTCAGGTGTCCCATACAGTATACTCACACCACTTGCTACTGTAATGACAGCACCTACAATCATATTATGTACATGGAATTAAATACACTTATTAAAGATGTCATTACCCTGCTGTTTTCTTAGTCTGGAATGTGATCACTGGTTATCAAGGCTAAGCGATGCTAAGCAGGAGTAAGCATTGATTAAATGTAAATGCTAAGCAGATTTGCACAGTGGCAAGCAAAGCCTACATGGTGTAAGCGCCTTTTCATTTAACTGTGCATTAGCACCTTTTACAGTCATGCAAACCAGCCAAACCAGCTTAAAGCAGCTCAAAACTGCCTTAACCAACAGTCCTTGTTCTGCCTAGCAACAAAATAAACAGCCCTTACAGGGCTTGAACCCAGGACCATATACAATACAGCTACAGAAGTTTTCCACTCAGCTATTACAGCTGTGAATACATTTGTTGTTTTTTTTCAATATATCTGTCAGTACATGTACTGAATAGTAGTGAACACTTGCTTTGACTTCTACAATTGTGTAGTACTTGTTAGTGAAAATAGTGCTGAATCAGTATGTTGTTATATCTAAATATATACATATCAGATAAATATGGTGGGATACATCTGGGAAAGTATATACAACACTCATGGTTTACACATAACAAGGATATGTATATATATATATATATATATATATATATATATATATATATATATATATATATATATATATATATATATATATATATATATATATATATATATATATATATATATATATATATATATATATATATATATATATGTGTGTGTGTGTGTGTGTTTGTACATATATGTATACATGTACTTACACACAAACATATATATATATATATATATATATATATATATATATATATATATATATATATATACATATATATGTATATAGATATATTTCCCCTTCAAAAGACCGAATTACTGAAAACTCGAAATTCATAAGCCCGAAGCCAGAATCTCGAGATTTCAATAACTCAGAATTCTGCAGGGGAACAAAAACAACTGCAAAACATTTTTCTAAGGTTTTTGTAGGGGGCAAGCCCCCCTGCACCCCCACACCCTCCCTTTTTAAATATACCAACTCCGAGATCGCACTACAATGGGGACGATGGAAATCTCCCTTTACACACTGTATGCAGAAGTGCACAATGGGAGAATTTCCATTCTTCTGATATAGTGCAGTCACAGAGCTGATATATTTAAGCAGGGAGAGTGCAGGAGGACTCGTCCCTCTGCAAACATGTAAGTAAACTTATCCCCCCCCCTTTTCTTCCCTTCACAATTTTGAGTTTCAGAAAACTCGAAATTCTGGGCTCGAGCTTATGAATTTCGAGTTTTCAGTAACTCGAACTTGTGAAGGGGAACTATATATATCATAAGATCATCATAGTGAAGTACCACACAAATCACAGTAATGATCCTGTTGAATACAGCAGAGATATAACCAATAAACGTGGACAGTCTGACAGTCTGATACAATCTGGTCAGTCCAGAAATCTACACAGAACTCCTTAGTGCTAGATGTGTGGACCAAGCCTGACAAAGTTGATGTTTACAGCCATGTATATGGGCATATCACTAAACTACTGGAATAGATAAGCTCACACAGTTGATGCAGTCACACACTCCTGTCTGTCCTAACACATATTAACCAGAGGAGCAGAGGTTTCAAGGCCACATAATTCCCACTCGTTACTGACATACATCTTTACAGCATCCCACTGCTTTGTCAGAAATAGTTATGATGGCTAGGCAACAGTACATCTGACAAATATCTGGAAAAAACATCACACTGGCTCTAGGTAAATACGCTGAGCTGCTAGGCATGTCACAAAGCACTGTGCAAATTACAGGCAGACTGCCACAACACTGACCCAAGTTTCCTATGAGGGAATACACATGTACTTGGAAATATAGCAGGCACTACAGGCATGTAACAGCATGGAGTAACAGACACCAGTGTGAAAGTGCATACCCACAACCAATCTGAACACAGTCACAGTTACATTATGGTAAGCCTAATTAATACTACAGTATATGGACTGTGTAAAACAAAACCATCCTCATATGTGCCACGCACACACTAACCCTACAGATAATGGGTCAATACACAGTGTAGTCTGATGACTTACTGTGGTATAGGACATGTGTCAGTCTGGCCCTACAAACATGTATGCTGACAGAGTACCATAAACTGGAGCAGCATGCAACATCAGATAGAAAAGGACCAAGAACAATGACATCTACCACAGTCTGTACACAGGCCAGATAACATAGTCATAATACACACTCTGTCAACAATCCCCATAAGTACACAGACCTCACTACTGTACACACTACAACAAAATGTCCAGGTTTTGTCCTCAAATATAATGCCTACTATACATAACATGTCTAGCAGTCTGATATCTCACTGGCTTGTTATCAGGTATGATGTCAGTAAATAATGATGTATTGTACATATGCACATCTTACTGTATGACATATAGACAAAGGGTGACAGACTTGGGGGACAGAGGCACAGACACAGGGCCAATATTGGCATGTTGCTGTGATAAACTGAGAAATGTCCTAGTGTAACAGGGTTTGTTGTGACATAGCTCTTTTGAGGGATATGAAGTCAGTAACTCACATGGATGTCACCATGTACTGACTGCAGTCACCAAAGTATGCTACTGCATTTCTAAAGATAGGAAATGTGTGAGTAACACAGCATATGTAAGACTCCAAACTCTGGCAAGTCTGCAGATAGCCCGACAGGTGAGTGTTTCCTCAACCACATAACACTATCATGAAGGACTTTAAATAATGTAGAATAGCAATATCCACACAAACCCTGTTAAACCAGCATTACTTCAAATGTAGAACAGCATTACTTACATTCTCTCCCCATGTCTGGAACATCCCCATCCTGTTTGTTGGTCTGTCTCCACAGTGTATGTTGTAAGAGGTATTTCAAACACCCATATGATGTTCTGCTCACAGTGAAGGAAAAGGGCCAACGCCCAGATGAAGTGCTTAGTTATAGGAATGTGTTTCCATGCAATTTGCTATAGGAATGATACCACAGCTGTTCCACATGCAATTAGCAAGTGGGGGACTGCGATTCATGAACAGGCCATCAGATGATCATGAGCATTACTTACAAAACCTAAGCTGCTGCCTATGCAAAACAGATGTACTTTTCCACATCCACCAGAGAAGGAGAAAGAGATAGACAGTGAGAGAGACAGAGACAAGGTAAGAAAGGACGGGGGTATGAGAGTAAGAGCCAAGTGTGTTTGTGTATGATCCGTGGATGGAGAGTGGTATCTGGGTATTACAGTTGCCTATATTGTTTACTACTCCATACTGTGACATAGTAATTGCACATGGCTGTACACATTTATGGCTGATGATTGTCTACAACAACCTCTACAGTGTTTGAAAACTGTTGGCCTTGTAATGTGGACAATGAGACATATAGGTCCTTAGTATAATAATGTAGCAAAACCCACACTGCAATGATTCCTATCATTATACAATCACACCCACACCCACACAGCATACTGATGATGCACACACACAAACCAGTACCGAGTTTTAAACCCCTACCTGACTATGTATTGCTATTACAGCCCCACAGTTATTGCATGGACCATGGAGCTCCACACAGGATACTGATGACAGACACACACGCACACTTGCCAGTACTGTGATTCAAACCCTCTATCTAGCTATGTATTGCTAATACAGTGTACTGCATTTATCATTCTCGCCACGGAGCTTATAGGATGGATGTTGTCCCAAGGTACTTCTAAGGTGAGGAAGATCACCAGCCCTTGCAAAATACTGGAATTGTGTGATATAGTGGGTGAGAGATCCCAAAAATAATTTTACCCTAAACACACATTTACATTTGCCAGGGAAGAGGTTCAAACCTCTATGTAACAATCTCTTCACACTATTATGTTACACATTTACCACATGCACCACTGACCTGATATGGTTTAGGGTTGGCAACAGGTACTTCTAAGGTGGATGATATCTGCAGGACTGCTAATGTCAGGATCTGAGATGTGTACTGGGTGTAAATGGGGCCAAAATCTTTAAGGTACATACACAAACACTTGCCACAGATGAGATTCAAACCCAAACCTGTGTAGTTACTGCAACTACATTGTTCTACATTTATGACATGCACCATGGAGCTTATAAGGCTAGCCATTGTCCAAAGGGGTATTTCATGTTGACTCACATCATCAGGCTTACTAAAGTAGGGAATGGGAGGTGTAGTGACTGTGAATGGCCTCAAAATCATTACTCTTCATATACACACACACACGCAGAGTTTCACAGTTGTCATGTCTGGGATTAGAACTCCTAACTAACTAGTATGCTACACTATAGCATTACACAGTTATCACACGTGGCATGGTGCTTATAGGGCTGGCACTTATCCAAAGGGGTATTTCAAGGTGACTGACATCAGCAGACTTGCTAATGTAGGGCAATGGGAGGTGTAGTAACTGTGAATGGCCTCAAAATCATAAATCTCTACACACACAGAGTTTCACAGTTGCCATGTCTGGGATTAGAGCGTCTACCTAACTAGTATTTTACACTACAGTTATGTAGTTATCGCACACATCACAGAGCTTATAGGCCTGGCCCTTTTCCATAGGGGTATTTCAAGGTGACTGAAATCAGCAGGCTTCCTAAAGTAGGGTGATGGGAGGTGTAGTGACTGTGAATGGCCTCAAGACCATTAGTCTCTATACACACACACACACACACACACACACACACACACACACACACACACACACACACACACACACACACACACACACACACACACACACATAGTTTCATGGTTGCTATGTCTAGGATGTTACACTATAGCATTACACAGTTATCACATGTGCCATGGAGCTTATAGGGCTGAGAACTGGCCAGAGGGTTATTTCAAGGTGACTGACATCAGCATGTGTGCGAACATGGGCAATGGGAAGTGCAGTGTGTGTAAATGGGCCATAAACCATTCATCTGGATGGAAACATACACACAACACTCAGTCACGCACAACTTTACATTTGACAGGACTGGGTTTACAAATACTAGATGAATACTGATTTGTGCTATCATGTTACACAGTTATTACAAGCACCACATACACTATAAGCCTAAGGGCTACCAAAGCAAATGTGTACAGTGATTGACATTGGCACATCATGTGATATTGGCCAATTGGATGTGTGGTGGATGGTAAAGGCCTCATGATGGCAATCTCTCTATCACTGTCTGCCTCTCTCTTCCCCACATCTCTGTGTGTGTAAGTTTGACCTATTATAGTGTGTTGGCCTTAGATATGTGTGAGTATTCATATCCAATGTGTATGCAAATCATGAATGGTGTGCAATGTGGTGTGTGTGCACAGACATCTGGGACTGACAGATATGTATAGTCCACTGCTGTTGTCAGACATGGGCTTCATTTTTCTAAGTGTTGGAGCATGCCCGGTATGAACTTCTGTATTTTGTTGTCAGACATGACAGAGCATGACTAGTATGACCTTCTGTATTGAGTGTGTGAATTACTTTCAGGTAGGTTGTACTCCAGTGCAGGATTTTGTGTTCTACACCTACAGGTAGCAACCTGTTTCTGCAGGATATCTGTAGATAGATTGACAATATGGAGGCACAATGGGCAAATGATAGTGGGATACTATAACTATTGTGTCTGTGCTGCTTGTGTTACATGGTTGGTGTTAGCAGAGATATTCAGACATATATACTTTTTACGCTGTTATGTATTATGTCAACTACTGACAGATATACTTATTTGCCCACAGTTATTTCCTGGGAAATACAAGATGAATGAAGCTGTGTCAAGTATTGTGGTCTTCAGCCTATATATTCTTGCACACTCATGCCATTCTGGAGGGGTAGCTGCAGACACTTGCTGATGGGTCTGTGTAAATGGTCCAGCACCTTGGTACTGTGGTGGATGAGGATCCCTTGCTTGTATATCTATCGACATAACAGAATGGCCATATCCTGCTGTTGCCATATCTCTCAGCTATACAGATTCACCCAGGTTACCCAGAGGCAGGGCTCAGATATCTGGTCAGTTCCCCTTCATATTGTGGTTTATGAGCAGGTTTGTAGCCACCCATTACTGGGTTTGCAGGCAGGGGTAGTATGGGCACACACCAGAGTTTCAGACTTCACACACTCCATGGCGTCCATGCTTCTACACCCCCCACTCTGTTATCCTATCCTCTTCCTAACATTATGTGAGCAATATCTGAGAATTATCCCTATAGTTGTCCCTTCATCTCAGTGGTATTTAGGGGTTGGTCCACAGTTCATGCAGTAGGACATGGTGGGCATGCTATTGGGATTTGTTGACATAACCTTGCATTTGTGTTCTGTGGACTGTGCTATGTTGTTAGTTGGGACCCCATAAGATAACATACATTGGTAGTACAGGTGAGGCACAGGCCTTTGACAGAGGACTGTAGGGCATTTAGTAGTGATGCAGGTCATCTGTAGCAGGCCAGTCTATTCTGTCACTCCTACAGTCCCAGGGTGTGAGTCACTGGATTCCCCTAGGGTGACAGGGTAAGTGTGCAAGGTGTTAATGGCAATAGTTCCTGTTCATATTAATCCATTGTTCTGGATGCTGGCAGGGTGTTGCTTAAAGCTAGGGACACACCTGCATGGGACACTTCTTCAGCATGCTGCATTCTGTGGGTATTGCCATACAAAAGTGGAGGTTATACTGTACTCATTCCCAACAGCAGGGATATGACCTGTTATAAACCTGTGGGTGATGATGGGGTGAGCTGAGTGCATGTGTGATATGGAAGCTTTTTGCAGCTGACTCACAGATATACCTGGGACATTCCCCTTATGCTGCCTTGTGTGGGGACATAGGCAGTCTCTCATTACTTCATAACTGTGCCTTTTGTGGTCTGCCAGTAATTGGCCAGACCACATCAGCATTCCATACTACACATACAACTAATGTGCTGCTAACCTGTATGTACAATTCCAAATTTGTGTGCAGTTGACACTTACATTTTATGTACCCTGTCTAGTGAACTGCCACCTGTGCACTGTGTGTATTCCTGGGCCCACATTCATGGCATGTCTATCTTTCAGATAGTGACAGATATTGACATCCGAACAATGAGTATGGATGACTGTTGAATTGGGTCTTGCTGGGGTGCATTGTGTTTGGCACTGCAGTTGTCAGAACATGGCCCTGTCATCAACAGTACTGGCCATAGGCCACCGGGACACAACCATCCATGCCTACATGCTGACCACTTCCACACAATATACAACACACAACAACCTGGGTTTCTATCACGTACTTGAACTTTTACAAGTTCGAACCTCTTATGGTTGAGACAGTAAGTTAGAATTTGTAAAAGTTCGAGCGTTTGAATGGAAATCTCCATAAGCAGAGGTTTCCATTTTTTTCAATAGGGTGTGATCTCAGAGTTGGTATATTTAAGTATCAGGGGGTTAAAACAGTTTATTTTGTTTTCTGTTGTTTTTTTTTTTTTTATCCATAGTCAAAGTTTTGTAATTTCGAACATAATGGTTCGAACATTACATGTTCAAAGTTATAAGACTTTGACTATGTAATATAGACCCCAATAACCTAACACACAGAGCCCTTATTGTACATATGCAACAATCTATCCTGTAAATTGGACCAGCTCAGGTAATCTGTGCTCCACTGTTAGTAAACCCACATGTACATGTTACTGCATTTCTACATAGGATTGTGTGTGGAGGGGGGGGCACACCTGACAGCTGTAAACATTTGCTGTGACTGTTCTCGTATTTCAGGTACTCTGTTGGCTTCTATTTAATTTTGTATTCTGACCTATCATGCAGACTAGAGGCATATCAGTAGAGTACAGATCTTAGGTTTTATTGACCTACATTTCAGTTTCTTACCCCTCAGAACTAAAATACAACTGCCTGACCTGTTGTAGTCTGTCTGTGTAGGTCTGGAGGGGGGCTGTTCTCCATTGCCATCAATTTGATTTGTTTAATATTGTCCAGTCTAAATTACCTGCTTATAGTGTGTATGTCTTTTCTTAGTATTTTTAACAACAGGTCTCCTTTTCATACTTTCCTGGCTGGTGACTACAATGTGCACATATAACAAGTTTTGGATGAAACAGTCCTTACACTACCTTGGAGGCACTCTCCACCATCTCCTCCTTCCGTAAATACACATTCTACATTGTCAATAGGTCACTCCCTACTGATATAACACTAACTCATTTGCTGCATCTCTCTAGGTATAGCAAAACAAGATTTGCAAGTTCTTGGCTTTCTTGGATATCCTGAAAACATTTCACAGTCGTTCAGCTAAAAAAAATTGTGAATCAATGTCCCAGTCCTCATTATCCAATTACAGCACAGCCTTTCGTTATGGTCATCTACACCTGTCCTGCTGGCTGAAGCTGTTGTTGGGTATGTGAGCCTCACTGACATGCATGTGTGTGTCCACATGTCCTGCGGTGGGATTTGTCACCTTGTCTAGTAGTGCCTACTTTGTTGACACCAGTATTTGTTATAGATTTCATGCTGCCCATATAGGTGTCCACTATCTACTGCCATCCCAATTCAGGCACCATATTCCTTTGCATGCTCACATCTAAGCCATAGATACAACAAGCAGAACATACTACTCCATTCAGCAACTGATAGGAAGAGTGACTTAACTTGCGGCAGTGCCAGTATTGAGGGTGGTGCTGGAGGGCTGACTATGTCAGATGCACATAGTACACTCCCTATACATGGTAAAGCACAGGTAGTGTCATGTTTGGCATCCCTTTTACTGTATGTGTGAGTCAGAGAGAGGTGTCATTCCCTGGGTTCCTACCATGCCAGTGTATGTCCAATCGTTTCCTCTTTGCAAAGCCTGGGCATACTGGGCATGCCTACTTCTGCTTACATGGGCAGGCTCTGGTTGTTCCTCCTCTGAGTCACTCTGTGACTGTGCTGGCCTTGGCAATGGTGGGGGGCTGTGTGGCCCTGCCCAGTGCTATACCTGCTGCAGCTGTTTCCGCAAGATCATATTGTGTAGCATGGCACATACAATGAAAATTTTTGTACATGTAGCTGGAGAGTACTGCAAGGATTCACTGCATATGCCCAGGTACTAGAACCATGACTTGAGCATCCCAAACACATGGTCTATTATGATTCTGGTTTGTGCACGTGCCTCATTATGGAGTTCTTGTTTGGGTGTGTCTGCATTTCTGATGGGTGTCATCAGCCATGGCTCCAGTGCGTAACCAGCATCCCTCAATAGATGGCCATATGGAATGTCCCTACTGGCAAATCTCTGGTACAACTGTGTCATATGCCAGATGTGGGAATTGTGATAGCTTCCAGGGCTGCCAGCACACACATTCATTATATTGCCCTGGGCATCACACACAATCTGACGGTTGATGGTGGGGAAGCTCTTGCGGTTTATATAGACCCTACCCTGCTCACCGGGTGATGCTTTGATGTGTATGTGCGTGCAGTCTATAGCACCCACTACCTCAAGGTATTCTGCAATTTGGTGGAAGAGATGCATATTGCTAGTCAATACCTCATGGCTGTCATGGAAATATATCTGCTCACTGGCATATGCTGACATGACAACCAGGAATTGGTGAAGTACCCTGGATGCTGATGCCTGTGAGATCCCCATGATATCCCCAGTTGCCATTTGGAAGGTACCTGTGGCTAGTATTCTTAAGCCTACACATACCTGGGTATCCACTGGGATGGGTTCCCCTCTGTTGGTTCTGTGTGTGAGGCATGGTCGGCATGGCTCAACAATTTGCTGTAGGAGGTCCCTGTCCACCCTATAGCGCTCCACTATCTCCAGCTCACTTAGCCCCTGGTAGGTTACCCTGGGTCTGTACACTTTTCTGCTTCTCCTCACTGTGGGTTGGTCATCAGCATTCTCATCCTCACCACCCTCAGCCTCTTCCACATATTGATTATGAGAGTGACAGTAGCCCCTATCATTTTGTTAGTTTTGTCAGGTAAAATTTCCCCATCTGTGTACACCAGTCATGTAGAGTTTGTGGGAAAAAACAGAGTGAAAGGTGTTTGCATAGTTTATAGTAGTGTGCTGGGCTGAGCTGCTGTCTATGTAATTGGCTGATTATGATACATTTCACCTGCCACCTATGCTAGTTCTACTTGATCGCCTTCCTACTGTTGTTTTCCCTTCCCATTGTCTTCCCGTTTAAGCCCCAAGGTGCTCTGTGCATACTCAGTGCTCAGATGTGAACAGAGCTGCTATTTCCTGTTTTTTTTTTTTTAAAAACCTGATGCGTGGCACGCACACCTATTTAGGCAATGTAAACACTACTAGGCAGCCTCAGACACACCCCCCTTCCTTAGCTGTGCTTACCTAAGGGAAAACACGGGCCACAGAGCTCCAGTAAGCTTACAGCATGCATGATACTCCCCCTTATGAGGTCATCTACCTCTTATGCTTACACCATGGTGTTGCTGCACCTACATGGTTGGGTGCAAGCTAACACTGAGGGGAAATCTGTGATTGGGTATCATTCTCCTCATTTGCATAAAACTGACTGCTAATGCATGGTTACAAAACTCATAGTCAGCCTTACCCCTTAAAAACCACTATTCCATGGTATTGTTGTCTTATGCATGCCATTGGCTATTATGGCAGAATGCTGATTTTAGTTTAAAAGCTTATTTCTGACTTTTTTCTTATTTTTGGGCAGATCCCATTTGCACACTGCTGCCCTACGCTTAAACGGCCGATATCAGCCAAAAAAAAATAAAAGTTATTTTTTATAATTTTTCAACTATTTCCCATGCCAATGGCCATATATATGGCCATTAGCTTTCGTACAACATTGAATAAATGATTTATTTGGAGCTGTCATGCCTCCGTTTTGTAATTTGCAGAAATGTATTTGGTTAGTAGCCGAATACATTTCTGCAGGTTACACTATTCCTGCACAGATGCCTGACTGCTTCCTGGATCACTATTTCACCTCATTTGCATGGTTTTCACCTGCAAATGGGGTAATTATCATACAGGAGCTGTGTCCATGCAGGAATAGTGTAGGAGCACTCGTGCACATCCTGGGAGCTCATTCCTGAATCGCTCGTCGGCCATATTGTGTGCAGCAGCTCTTGCACTATTCCTGCACTCCATGCAGAGCTTGCATGGATTGTCTGTTAATTATCATTACAAATGTTAGAAACTAGCTCAAATTATTTAAATGAATGCATTTCTATTAAACATGTTTGTAGGTTGAGAGGTTAATTTTTCTGTTATTTATACTTTGTTAAATGGGTTAATCCAACTAGGTATATGGAAGGCGACATCCATACTGACTGGTGGAAATTTGTTTAGGGCCTCATGGAAATTTCATTACTCTTTCCATATATGGTCAAACAGTCACCTCCTGTGCAGTCTTTCCATATATGGGTCACTACACAATTGTTGTGAAGGTGTGTACAATAAAGAAAGGAAATGTAGACAATGCAGCCAGATACACTGCAGGGCAGATAGCTGAGATCCATAAGGACAATGTTAAAATCACATTAAATGCACAAATTGTCATACAAATATAAATTTACACCTGTAATTGGATAATGAGGACTGGGACATTGATTCACAATTTTTTTTAGCTGAACGACTGTGAGATGTTTTCAGGATATCCAAGAAAGCCAAGAACTTGCAAATCTTGTTTTGTTATACCTAGAGAGATGCAGCAAATGAGTTAGTGTTATATAAGTAGGGAGTGACCTATTGACAATGTAGAATGTGTATTTACAGAAGGAGGAGATGGTGGAGAGTGCCTCCAAGGTAGTGTAAGGACTGTTTCATCCAAAACTTGTTATATGTGCACATTGTAGTCACCAGCCAGGAAAGTATGAAAAGGAGACCTGTTGTTAAAAATACTAAGAAAAGACGTACAAACTATAAGCAGGTAATTTAGACTGGACAATACAGTAATCAGAGATGTTAGGACTTTGACTCACTTAGAGATGTGTCCTTTTGAGATTTTGGATTATTTTTTTTTTTTTTTTGCGATTTTCTGAGTAAATTTGATAGAAAAACAAATGCCCGGTTAGTTTTTCTTTTTCTTTCTTTCACACCATTTCATCTGAAAACCACCAGCTCCCTTTGATCAATTATCAAATTATTTTCTCATGTGATGGCACGTTCCTATCCCTTTCACTCTCCTTAAAAGAAGAGTCGATTATGAAACAATCATTGTGCAAACAATTTGGCATTTTTTTTTATGAATATAACCTAATCCTAGCTTATGTCACAGCAGATGGACTATCTAATCCTCCCCCCGTGGAGTTATGCCCAGTCACACAAGGGCTACTGTCCTGATTTGGGCAAATCCAACTATGTCCTTTCTCTGCCTCCTGGTCTCTGGGGAGTGACCTATGGAACGTCACGTAAAGTTACATGTCACCACAGAGGTATAAGCCATCCCAACCCCTGATAGACTCACTAATGCATGCCATGCATCCCTCTCTGTGTACTCCCTTGCTCTTCCATTTTCTCAAGTTACTAATTGATCTCAGGTCATCTGGATTTCAGCCAGGGCTTTATCATTCTGTGCCAAAGAGCTATGGTCTGAATGTGCAGTTTCCTGTGGTCTGAACATGCAGTTTTGTATTATGAACGATGAACACTGAAATACGTGAATTTAAATACAACTTTTTTAAACGCTGACAAAACGTTTATGAAGTAAAGGTAAAAAGACATTAAAATGTGTTTTTCAAAGATGTACTGTCATTGCATGTAAAGGAGGAATACATGTACATATAGCAAGAGTAATTGCAGTTAGTAGGACATGACTGATTTGGGACTGCGACAAAATGAAATGTAGACAGAGTGGAGAATGGTAACACAAAGGCACATTTAAGAAAAGCTGGAAAATATTGGTTAGAAATGTAAAATGGAGAGATAGTTCTCGTTTGATTGTACTGTTAATATGACAAGAGATGACTGAGGGGGGAGGAAGCACAACAGGAGAAAAATGAGCACTGTTAATCTGGATGAATTATAGAAAGAAGTATATGCTGAAATACCAGATTGCAAATAAGATATTGATGAAATATTCATAAAGAACTAAAAGAGTATAATATAATAGAGGAATATAATGCAGAATTAACCATTATGAAATCATAAGTAGTGAGGGAAGAAATATGCAGAAAAAGGGAAAAGTGGAAGATCAATAACATGGAATAGAAAAACAAAATTGAATGAAGACCCAAAAACTGAAATAAAGGGGAAAGGACTATATATTAAATTTCTCATTAAATACTAATAATATAAATAATCAAGAGAGATATTTGACAGTATATGGACACCATAAAAGGTTAAGTGCAGATGTTATATGTTTGCCAAATATTCTTCAGATACTAAACTTTTTGAAGAAAAACAGACGGTTGCTGTATTTATAAGAAAAATGATATAATATGGAGTTTTGGTAAAGATGCATTCAGTGGTAACTGCTATTTTATTAAAAAATAAGATAAAAGTCTTGCTTTCAGTTGCTGACATTCCTGGATGGTTAGGTGAATGTGATTTAAAAATGCATAGTAAGGTGGTTAAAGTATTAGTAGTGATAGTATATGTAAATACAGGGCTGAGGAGAAAATTAAGTTATTTGTATAGTTAAATCAATATGTGACAGTGCATATGATTATTTTAGTACCAAGCAGTTTCAACACTAATGTAAAAAAATAAAGGAAAATTATACACAATATAAACACATGCCCTGGGATTCATTAAACTGACAAGTCCGTGTAGGAATAGTGCAGCCATTCCTGCACGGAATATGACCGCTGAGCGAACCAGGAAACAAGCCATTTGATGTGCACGAGCCCAGTAGCACTATCCTGCATGGACACCACTGAATAATGCTAATTACCTCATTTGCTGGTAAAAAACATGCAAATGAGATAAATTAATGATTCGACAAGCAGGCAGGCATCTGTGCGGGAATAGTGTTAGGTGCAGAAATTATTCGGCTAGTAGCCAAATAGATTTTTGCAAAAATGAAAACGGAGGCATGACAGCTCAAAGGAAAGCATGTATTATATCCCTTAGGCATGCCAATGGCCAAATATATGGCCATTGGCATGGAAAAGTCTTGCAAAATTTTAAAAATAAAAGGTTTTTTTGGGGCCGATCACGGGCGTTTAAGCATAGGGCAGCTGCGTGCAAATGGGATTGTGCCGAAAATAAAGACAAAATGTGAAAAGTCAATTCTAAGTGAAATCTGCATTTTGCCATTATAGTCTATGGTATGTAGAATCAAAACAATAACAGGTAACAGTGGTTGCTAAGGGGAAAGGCTCTGATGTAATGCAGTAATTAGGGACTAAGGCAGTGTTATATGCTAATGAGGGAAAATTTACTGAATCACAAAAAGAAGCTAAGTGGCACACTGCACCTAACTGTGTAGGTGTTATAAGGCAGTGATGTAAGCAAGAGGAGTAGCAGACATAAAAAGGGTGTGTGTCATGCTTGGTGTAAGCACATTAGAGCTCCATGGCCTCCAGATGAGCTTAGCTAAGGACAGCTAAGTAAGGGGGTGTATCTGAAGCTATTTCCTTTTGTTCGTCTTACCTCAACAAGTTTGCACACTGGGTGTAAAAAAAAAAAAAAACTCTGGAAATAGTAGCACTGTTTACCTTTGGGCAACAGGTTTGAATGGCACACATCAGGGCTTAAAAGGGGAGTGAATGGGAAGGGAAAAAAGAAAGAAAAGGCAACTAGCAGAATAAAACCAATCAAGTACAAATAAAACAGCAAGCAGGTGGAATGTATCACAGCCAGCCATTCATACAGGCAGCATCTGTAGCACAACAGTATACACTGTACAAACACCTTTCAGTCTGGTTTTCCCACAAACCTTGCTGCACTATCGGTGTACACATACGGGGGAATTTTAACCCAAAAAATATTAGGGGCTGCTGTTGCTTTGATCTACCAGTATGTGCTAGAGCTTGAGGGTGGTGGTGAGGATAATGCTGACAACCACCCCAAACTGAGGAGGAGGAGAAGTGTGTTCAGACTCAGGGTAACCTACCAGGCGATACATGATCTGGAGATAGTAGAGTGCTACAGGGTGGACAGAGACCTTCTTCAACAAATCATCGAGCTGTGCCAGTCTTGACATCCCAGTGGATACCAGGGTATGTGTAGCCTTAAGAATACTAGCTACAGGTACTTTCCAAAGACCTACTGGGGACATCATGGGGTCTCACAGGCATCTGCATCCAGGGTACACCACCAGTTCCTGGATGCCACGTGAACACAATTAATTCCCAAATACCCAGGAGGAATTGACCAGCAATATGCACCTCTTCCACCATGTAGTAGAATACCCGGAGGTACTGGGTGCCATAGCCTGCATGCACATCCACATCAAAGCACCACCTGGTAAGCAGGGTAGGGTCTACATAAACCACAAGGGTTTCCCCTCCATCAACTGTCAGGTCATGTGCAATGTCAAGGGCATTATCATGAATGCGTGTGTCGTCAGCCCTGGAAACTATCATGATGCCCACATCTGGCATTCCTTACAAATGTATCAGGCATTAGCCAGGGGGACATCCCATATGGGCATCTGTTGAGGGATGCTGGTTATGCATTGGAGCCATGGATGATGACACCCATCAGAATTGCACACACACCCACACAAGCACACCATAATGAGGCACATGCATAAACCAGGATCATTTTAGAGCGTGTGTTCGGGATGCTCAAGTCACGATTCCACTGCCTTGACATGTCTGGTGGTCTCCAGACATATGTGCAGAAATATTCATAATATGTGCCATGCTACACAATATGATCCTGCAGAAGCAGCTGCAGCAGGAACAGCATGGGGAAGGGCCACACAGCCACCCACCATTGCCAAGGTCCACACAGGCACAGAGGGACTCGGACGAGGAACCCCCTGAGCCAGCTCCTGTAGGAAGATTTATGCATGCCCAGTATGGCCAGGCTTTAGAAAAAGAGGCAACACATAGCACACACACTGACACTGTAGGCAACCAGGGACTGACATCTCTCTTTTACTTGCACACACATCACACTACCTGTAATTTACCATGTATAGGCAGTGCACTGTGCGCATCCAACAGTGGCAGCCCTCACTCACTGTCCCCACAACTGCCACAGGCACAAGGTAAGTCAGTCTTCTAAATAAATGTAATGGAGTATTATGTTCTGGTAGTATATCTATGGTAGTGCTGCATGCATACAAGGGAATGTGGTGGCCTACTGTGGTAGCAGCTGACAACTGACAGCTATGTGGGACACCATAAAATGCCTGCGCAATACTGGCTTCCCAACACTATGCATTAATATCCAAGGTGACAATCCCATTGCAGTATATCTGAGGGGCCAACTAAGGGGTGGGTGATAGGTCACATACATGGATGTTAATATGGGTATCCCATACTCACCCCTCAGACTAACCCAGGAAGTCAGTCATAGAAAACCATAAAGGAGTGTCTGGCAAAGGGCCACAAATGGTGACAATGATGGAATAACCCCCCTACAGACTTACTCAGTGATAGCACAGCAGGCCTTGCAGTTGCAGTAAGGCTCTGAAGTGTAAGAAGTCTGAAACTCAATTGTATGCCATTGCAATTTAACCTATGGTCTCCAGTGATATGCCTGTATTTTCCAAGACATGGCACAATACTATGCTAAATGGAACCAAAATATAAAGTCAATATCAGCAGAGTATGTGCAAATGTGTGCCGTTGACAGGTGTGCCCCCCCCCCATATTACCATAGAAATGCAGTAAGATATATGTATGTGGGGTAATAGCAGAAGATTACACATTGCCAGTGTTGTCCCAATCAACATGATAACTTGTTGCATGTCCATAATATGCAGGGGTCAATGATCTATGCATATGCATGGGAAATACTCTCAGGATATGGCCAGCACTTATTCCTGGTTGTTGTCTCGTGGTGCCCTAGGTATAGTACTGTAGTAGACAGGGCCATGCTCCAAGGATCACAGTACCAACTATTTTGCATGTCAGCTACACCTATAGTGGGAGTTGTATACACTATCCACATCATTATCCAATACTGCCAGTAAGCTAGACAGGTCATGGACAGGGAGCCACACATATGAACAGTACACAGGTTGGAGTAAATTACACAGTCCCTAGCATACCTCCATCTGTGCAGACCTGTTGCAGAATGTACAGTGGTTTGCATCATATTTGTGGTGTCTTTATCATGAAACAGTGGTTGCGTGGAAATTCATTGGCAAAACATGAAAGTCTAAAGTCAGAAAATAATGACGGATTGTAGTGTCTCAGACCTCATACCCTACAGAAAAAGTATGCTAATGAAAAATCTGTTATTGTATCACCCTTCTAAGTTTGTAAGGTCAATAGTTAAAATGGTCCCTATACATAAGCCTTTGTCACCCAGTTACATATAGCTTTGTCCATATGTCTGGCTCCCATATGTAGAGAGGTATGGTGCCTAGTAGCACAGCACGTACCTGAAGATCACTGTACTGGCAGGTCATAAAAGGCTGCCACCCTACTGTGTCAGAACTGACAACATGTCACTGGCCAAAAGCCATACCCCTGGAATGGCAGGTTGTCACAGAAGGAGCACAAGTATGCCTTGTATATCTGTTCTTCTTGTCTAACATTGCATTCACCTGCAGATAATCTGCAAAACAAGAAAAGATCATGTCAAAGCAGAAATGGCAGACAGTGGAGAAGCAGATGTCACACCCATAACAGAAAGCAAGCAAGTAACAAACTTTATCCCAACTGTCTATTTATGGCAGAACAGACTCAACACCCCATCCCTATGAGTGGGCCTTCATCTGACTGTCATATTTCAGCCTGTGAGTCACTGACAGTTTGACAGCTAGGCCAACATGTAGCTGCATAATGTAATAGTAACACAAACTGTCTGAGGTGGTGCAATGATGGACAACCTGGCAAATAAGTATGGTCTGAGGTGTGTAGTCCATAATCTTGTGTGTGATGTTACCATGCTTACACCAGATTTACAAACGCATAACAGCAGCCACTGTGGGCAAAGCCCGTGACAAGACTGCAAATGGATACAGAGAGACACAGAACAGGGAGGGGAACCTCTGGCCAGACAAATGGAGAATGAGCACACCAGAGCCCATTTTGCAGTAACATAGGTGCCCTGCAGTGTATGGAGTCAGTAAGCATCATCTTCAAATACACAACATACACCCACATAAGTGGAGGTCCACAACAAAGCAAACCTCAAGTAACGGACACCTCAGAGTCAATAACACATGAGAACATCCCAAAACTACACACCACAGAGCATGCATACTCCACACACCAGGGTCCTGCAAACACTAAAGACCTTACCATACACCTAACATATTACTCATAAAACACTCCACTGTGAGACACACAGATCTACAAACAGCCAAAAATCAAAACTGGAACCAAGAGTAACCAAGAGTAATCACAAAACCATCACTTTTGAAATCCCACCCCTTCAATTATTTAAATTTATTGGCCATCCTACAGTATTTCATAGTACCAAAATACAAAAGTAACCACCCCTTTCAGTCCATCTTGCTGTTTTAAAAATAGTAACTCTCCACTAAACCTTAACTTTTTAAACAGGTAAAACTCAAGTTAGCTACTTTCATATCTAACTTCTCTAGTGCACACTGCAGAGTGCATTCTTTTCAATCTTACCTTTAAGCATCCCTGTTACTAGCACTTTCTCTAATACCTAAAAAGATCATCTCTACTTGACTCCAAGTAGACTTTTCTCTATCTGTTAAACCTAGCACTTGCTCCTACAGTACTTATTACCTTGATACGGCACTCTTATAGATAGCACCCCAAAAGGCAAACCCCATTTCTCGATCACTCCGTCCCCGGAATCTCTTTTAAAGTTTTTTGTCTAGTCCTTCTAGCATGTCGAGGGATCAGTTGCTAGTGTCCTCTCCTGCTCAGCTGGTGAACCTGGGAATATTGAGGCAATGTTACAATTGCCTCATGTACACAGACAACCCTCTCCTCCTCCCACAAAACACAAATACATGCGAGAGATGCAACTATACGGCCAAACTGGAGGCTGAGCTCTCTCAACATAGGACTGGCAAGACCAGTCAGGAGGAGAAGGTTACCACACACACTATAGACCCAGTCTCACATAGTACCATCACAACCTCAAATCATACACATAAACACACAAAGACATACTCGCGGCTCTGATCAAAAATCTACCAAAACAGCAGAGGCCACCAAAGCAGACACCCAAACAACCACCACCTCAGAACACAACACCTGCAACACATAGACCTCACAGTCAGAGTGTCAAACAGTCACAGCCCTTAAGGCCAAACACAATGCCAGACACACTAGTCATTGGTGACTCCATAGTCAGACACACTGACGCCCCGCTCACCAGACTGAGTAAGGAGAAGGTCACAGTAAGCTGCCTGTCGGGCGCTAGAATCCGCCACATAACGCAAGCACTCAGGTCTCTCAACAGCAGGTACAAATATGACTCAGTCATTGTCCACGCTGGTGTAAACGACCTGAGACGCACTCTCCTGACTACATGAAAAGAGACATTGAGGAGCTCTCTGATTATGTAGCCCAGGCAGGTATGACCCTGACCTTGAGCAGTATCCTACCTTCACCAAGAATGAGGCCACAATACAGAGATAAGATGATCAGCTTTAACAATTGGCTTAAACTCTGGTGTCATTCAAAGGGGATCCAATGTCTGTCTGCCTGGGATGACATGCTGGACAAGCCACGCTGCCAAGGGACGGCTTGCACCTGTCACCCTGGGATTCCGGATATTGGCAAAGGCTCTTGCCACCCCATAGTGCCTTTTTAGGCAAGGCTCAAATTCTAAACCTACCACCCTAGAACACAAAAAGGAAAAAACTAAGGGTAATGCTGCTCAATGCCAGAAGTCTAAATCTCAAAATGCACGCACTCGAGGCCCTTCTCAGTATGGAGAACATCGATGTCTGTGCAGTGACAGAAACCTGGTTCAAGGCTCCTGAGAGCACCCCAGCACTATCAGGTTTTACCTCTTATCATGCGTTCCGCCCCAAAATCCGGACAATACCAAGAAAGGAGGGGGTATCCATATTCATCAAAGACACCCACACCTCAAGACTGGTGGCAATGCACGATGCATCGGAGACCATCCAGGTGCAATTAACCATAGGCAAGACTGCTCTGCAAATTGTAGCATGTTACAGGCCACCCTCACAAACTCAGGAACCTCACATGGCCTTCCTGAAAACACTAGAAGGGATAAATGTATCACCAAACACCATCATACTAGGTGACTTCAATTACCCTAATATAGACTGGGAACACTACTCAAGCCCAAACACCCTAGCCCAAAAGTTCCTGGAATTCATAAACTCAAATGCCATGGAACAACTAGTCACCATCCCCACAAGAGGAGAAAACATACTTGATCTCATCATCACGAACATGGGAGCACAATGTTCAACACCGAAGTATACCCCTCACTGGTGAGATCAGATCACAAACTAATCTCGCTGGAGGTCCTCATCCCACCCCACCTGAAATAAAAAGACCACAGTAAAGAACTTCTCGAAGCCGACTTCACACTTCTAAAGACTAGTGTGGTCTCCTTTAAGGCCCCGAGCCGAGGAAAACAGTACTCAAGCCGCTGAATCACTTACAAATGCCTTCTACCAGCACCTGCAGGACTGCATGGATAAGGCAATCCCAAGCAAAACAAAGACTCTTTGTACCAAAGGCAAGCGTCCACTCTGGTGGACCCCAGCCATAAACAAACTCTACAACAAAAGGAGGAAGCTACTACAAGATAGAGCAAAATCCTTAAAAGGTAAGACACCCTTGATCACTATAAGTAAAAACTAAGAGCTCTCATAAAATCATCCAAAGCAAATTTTGAGAGAAAAATAGCTAAAGACTCAAAAGACAATCATAAGGCCTTCTTTAGCTATGTTAGAAACCTGGGAGGAAACTCCCAGATATGCTCAGAACTAGTTCAAAATGATGTGAAGATTACTGATCCTGCAGACATTGCCAACATACTGGCTGACAGGTTCAGTGCAAACTTCTCCCCCCCCAAAAGGAGAGATATCTATACCAAGCGATTGCAGCCCCCAAACATCTCCAACGCCCAAGTGAGAACTGCTCTCTCCAAAGCAAAAAACACAGCATCCATGGGACCTGATGGTGTCCCCGGCTGTGTGCTCCACGAACTCAACGAGGAATTAAACCCACAGCTAGGACAGCTGTTTAATCATAGTCTTACCTCTGGATATGTACCCACGCAGTGGCGCACTGCAACTGTGGTCCCACTTCACAAAGGCGGTGCCTCCACCGACCCTGGAAATTACCGCCCATTAGCTTGACAAGCCTTATCTGCAAAGCCATGGAGAGGATCATAATGGACCTAATAAATAAAGACATAGGAATTTGCAGACTTTGGATCCATCCCAGTTTGGCTTTGTCAAAGGCAGATCATGCCTTCTAAACTTGGTTGACTTTTTCAAACAGTCACCAAAGCCATTGATGAGGGAAAGGCAGTCCATACAGCCTACCTCGATCTGGCGAAGGCTTTGATACAATACCCCACTCGGGTATCATTGAAAAACTCATCAGCTTAAATGTTAACCCATACATCACAAGATGGGTTGCAAACTGGCTGAGTGACAGAACCCACAGGGTCAGAGTTGCTGGCGCCATGTCAGACTCAAAGCCTGTCACAAGTGGTGTACCACAGGGCTCAGTCCTGGGCCCACTCTTGTTTGGCATCTACTTTTCCAAGTACAAGCAAACACAGGAGGGTTATGGCTGACAAAGTTTGCAGATGACTGCAAACTGGGCCATAGTAGAAAACACATCTGACACAGATATCCTTCAGAAGGGTCTCACAGAAACGGATAACTGGTGCCAGAGCCATGGCCTAAAGTTAAATGCCAAAAATGCATAGTCATACCCTTCGGGAAAAACAAGGTTACCCCTAGCTACCAAATAGGTGGCAATCCACTGAGTACAGAAGAAGTTATCAGGGACCTGGGGACCCAGGTTGATAGTAGTCTGTCATTCGACACCCATGTAGCTAAAGTAGTTAGGAAGACCTTCTACATTGCCCACCTTATCATGAAGGGATTCTCATCTAGATCAAGGGAGGTCATAGTCTCCCTATACTCATCACTCATCAGACCAATGATTGAGTACAATGCCCCATTCGGAATGTATCTGACCCGACACTTGCAGCAGCTGGAGAGGCCACAAAAGTTCCTCACCAAAAGGATAAAGGGTCTCAAACATCTGTCCTATGCTGCCCGACTGAAAGAACTCCAGCTCTATTCAGTAAACTTACGCCACCGCTTGCTCAGAGGTGACCTTTGCCTAACATACAAGGCCATGTCAAACCCAGATTTGATGAATATGCTTCACCTCAAAAATCTAGATCTGTCAGAGCCACAAGGCGGAGACTTAAACCTCGACACGGCTATTAATAGGACGTGCTGGAGGGATAGATTCATCACCCAAAGAATCCCTATGCTGTGGAATAAAATCCCGGTACATGTGAGGCAGAGCACCTCGCTGGCCTTGTTCAAGAGAAATCTTGACCAATGGATGGGAGATCGCAGATATACCCCAGGGATTACCTCAGTGTCACTGCTCAACAGAGGCACAGCAAAATAATGGGTATAGTTCCCCATACTAAAGGGGTGGCGTAAGCCACAAAACTATGGGCTAGGCTTGTAAATGCCCTCGGGCAGATAGCCCAGTATGAACCTATGAACCTATGAACCTATAAGAATGGCAAGGCATAGTGTAGCAACCAAGGAACTCTTCATTCAAAACCAAAAGTTTAGCACTTTCATCTTGGTTTAAGACTTTATCAGAACTGTTGAAAATAATACTCACAGCCATTAAATAGCCCCCAAAAATCCATCACATGTTAAAATCAACCAATAGAAACACATACACCACTGCATCCAATTATGCAATAACAATAAATGCACTGACAACACCCTAAAAATTCAAGCATTAAAACAAAAACAACATTTTAAATAGTCCTAAAAGCAAAACATACTAAATCAATAAAAATGTCATGTATATTTTCACTGGGTAGGCACATACATACATAAATAAATAAATACATAACATCCACCCAGGTCACCCTTCAAGACTTCTGAGTTTGAGTAAGGGGTAAATGCAACACTATCATTAAGTCCTGGAAATTGTAGTTCTTTGAGCCTCAAAATCCAAACCAACTCTTTTCTGCCCAAATGCTCATCAATAAAAAAAAAATAGTGTCCTTTTTTACATAATCTAGAACAAAAAACTTAAAAATGTGCCCTGGGTATAGTCACGTGCCAGGATAAAGCATTAGAAGCTCTAGCCTTTGGTATATTATTAGAGTGCTCATAAATCCTATCCTTTAGCTTTCACAACATTTTTCCAATGTAGAACACATTAAATTGTTGACACAAAGCACTGTAGGCCACCCTCATAGACTCACAGTTAAAAATTTCTTTAAATATTAAATTTTCTGTTGAGAATAAAAAACTTTTCACTGTTGTAAATATAGGGAAACTGAGAGCAATGGTTATATTTGAACATAGCCTTAGGTCTGTTCTCACTCCATCCTCATGCTTCATTTCTTATAAATTATTGAAGCTTCACCCCTTTCAAAATACTACCTTAAATTGGTCACCAAGTTTTCATTTGATAGCATCCCTGCCTGAAATAATCGACCAGTGCCCCTTTATCACATCTAATACTTCATAAATATAGGGGGGTATGTGACTACCAGACAACACTGAAAAGAACTATCATTTACATTTGTAGCAACCGCATCTATGACATTATATACATCATCGGTAGTAGCCACCAATGATCAAGTGGGTTTAGGTAGCAGCAGATTAAAAATACCTTTAGTCCTCTTACTGCAAACCTCGACCTTTATACTATTCAGGAGGTCAATCAGATAGCCTCTTTTAATAAACATATCCAACAAAACATCAACCTCCTGATTAAAAATAATGTCATCAATAATCATACGGGCCAACCTCACTAGCTGGCCCGTAACCACCGCTTTGTTCTGAAAAGGGGGATGGCAACTAGAGAAATGCAGGTAGGAGTTGGAAAAGGTTGCCTTACGATGGATTGAGCAAGTATAACAGTTGTTAGTGAAGTCTTTAGTTAGCTGTACATCCAAATAGGCTAAGCTAGTATTAATTATTATTGTTTTAATGCTTGAATTTTTAGGGTGTTGTCAGTGGATTTATTGTTAATGTATAACTGGATACAGTGGTGTATGAGTTTCCAATGGTTGATTTTAACAAATGATGGAATTTTTTTGGCTATTTAATGGCTATGAGTATGATTTTCAACAGTTCTGATGACGTCTTAGATCAAGACGAAAGTGCTAAACTGTTGGGTTTGAATAAAGAGTTCCTTGGTTGCTACACTGTGCCTTGCCTTTCTTGGTTTCAGGTTTGATATTTGGCTGCTTGTGGTTATGGCTTCTGCTGGAGGCACAGTTTCAGCTTCTATGGATCTTTGGTCTCAAATATTGGCTGGTATTGGCAATTTAACCTGTTTATTGGAGTGCATAAATCAACAGGGTTGTGCTCTTAATCGACCTCCCTTTGGTTTTAATTGCAGCACCTCTAATGCATTGAACATACCATTAACACAACAGACAGTGGTAGAGGTGACTGAGTTAACTGCAGGAAAAACTCGTAATATTATTCCTATTGACACTGATTAGAATGCGGACATTTTCGACTTTGATAAAATCAACTCAGCTGTATTTGGTACTGGTGTTTCTGCTGTGTTGAATCCTTCCTTTACTGAGCAGTTGACAGTTTTTGAAACTAAGCTGTTGACTTTTAAAAATTACAACTTGAGAAGGCCTATTTAAAGGAAAATCTTAATAAAGGTCTGGTCCCCAAGGGTTTGCACCTTTCACACCATCCGAATGGTGTTATTAAGGGCTCAGAATTCTATTTAGCATTGCTTAATATTTTTAAAAGGGCTCGCTCGGATATCATGCACCTTATGATTCATAACAACAAGGTGTTATTGGGCAAATTGTCTCCTGAATTGGATGTCCTGAACAATAGCCTTTCTAAACACTAATTATTTGAACATTATTACACTAATTATGCTAACATTGTTGTCAAAATTGACATTTGTGCTTCTATTCACCTTCAAAAAGGTAAAAAGGTGCATAGAGATGGTGCGGCTTTCTCTGAGGTGTGGGCATATCCTGATCCTCCTCCCCTTGAGTGGTGAGCAACCAATGGGGTGGAGTTCTCCATCTGACAGGCAGAGCAAGGCTTCTAATACTCACCAGAGTGCCGGTAATGTGGATGGAGAAGGTATGGAGTCAAACAAAGTAGGCCCCAGGCATTCTGAAAAACTTGCCAAAAAGATGAGCGTGCAGGAAGGGAAAGTGGTGATGGAGATTTAGTGATGAAGAACAACCCAAACTCTGAACATTTGGGAGTTCGCTCCAAAAATTGGAATGTTGTTAAAATTGACGATATGAATGCTAACCATTTTAAATGAAAATGATCTTTTTGGCCAAAAAATGGCAGAGACAAGAGGGGGCCATAGAAGAGGAAATGTTAGACTTTTTTTCTGTTGACTGTCACAAGGATTCTTGTTTTACTTATAATATGGGGGTAACTCCCAATTTGATGGTAATGCTTCTGTTATTGGTTATGCCATGGAATTTAAATATGACTTTTCCAATTCAAATTACACAAGTGCTTCCTTTGATGGTGGTAATTTCTCAGATGTTGATATTAAGGATGGTGCCAGTAATTTTAATAGTATAGTCTCTGGTCTTGATATTTTTGGTATCTGTAATACCTCTGGAAATTGTGATAGTACCTTTAATTGTGATTTGACTAGTGCTGAGCTTAGTAGCAGCATGGAAAATAATGATAGTTTTAATCTTTTTTCCGGCTGTGCCAGTTTTAATTTTAATATTATTCCAACAACATGTGTTATTGCAAATTGTGGTCATGAGAGTGCTGATGGGGGTACCCTCTGGGTTCCTAGCAATGTACTAGAACCTTCCATTCTTGTTAAAGATCTGCATGGGGATGCTGGGTGCTGCAGCACTTCTATTTTATACAATGGAATTGACAAGTCTTTTGTTATTGGGCCAGATGGTAATGGGCTTTCATCTGTCATTTCAGATATTAGTTCAAATAGTGGAGTTGCTTTTTCTGGTGATAGTCCTAGTTCTGTGCATTTTTTTGACAGTGTTGTGGAAATTAATCAAGATATAGCTGTTCAAATTAAGAATCCTAATGATGATTTTACTATTTACAATTATTCTAGTGAATCCTTTACTTTTGAACATGCTGATGTCCTTAGTAAGGGTCTGAATTTTGTTCCTAATAGATCGTTTGATTTAGCAGAAGTATTAACTGATTTTAAGTTCTTTATCTGCAAATTAAATTTGGCTTTGTGGTTTGGTGACAAGGTGACTCATGATAATGGAGAGGCTGCACTAAAAAAACAAGTACCTTTAATCCTCCGTTGAATAGCTGGCTATGTTTATTTGAGCAACTGTCTGAAAAAAGATATACAGAGATTTTGTCATGGCAATTTTTCAAGGCATAGTATTAACACTAACCCTAAGGCATTTACTAGTAACATTAATGGCTCTGAAGTGTTGTTTAGGGATTTGTGTAAAAATAAAAAATATCAGGGTAATGAAGCCAGACAAAGGTGGGGGTATTGTTATAATGGGCAATACTGATTACAACAACAGAATATCCAGCATGCTACTTTCTGATACATATGTACAGGTTTCAAAAAATATATTAAACATAGCATACTCTAAAATTAATGTTATTTTATACAACATGTTGATGCAAGAACAAATATCTCCTGGTGATTATGATTATTTGAGTAATGACTATCCAGTGGTGGCAGGGTATTTGGAATACCAAAATTCATAAGCATATCGATAACCCACTCTTGAGGCCAATTGTCAATGCTGGCAGAAGTAAAACATTTTATGTTACTAAATTTGTTGATAACAAGTTGAAACCTTCTGTTGATAAAATTCACCAAGTGTGTAAGGATTCCAGGGATTTTTTAGGTAGATTAACTCAGGTGAAATGTTATCCTACATGTTTATTGGTCACTATTGATGTACAACATTGTATTCTGTTATTCCCCACCAAGAACGGCTTGACTGGCTAGAAATTATGCTCTCTGAGGTTGGTTTATTACACTCTGTTACCATCAATACAGTAATGACTCTTATGGAGTTGGTTCTTACTAACAGTTTTTTATATTTCAATGGTCAGTTATTTAAACAGTTGAGTGTTGTAGCAATGGGGGCAATGTGCATCCCGAGTTTTGCAAATTTATTTATGGCTTTCTAAGAACAGCATTATGTCTTCAATAGTCCCTTTAACACATGTTAGAACTTTTATGTAAGATTTTTGGATGACATCTTTCTAATTTGGGTGGATTCAGAAGCTAAATTGGATGGATTTTTGAATTATATTAATTCCAATACATCTTTTCTTAGATTCACCCACTCTAGAAGCAATACTAGCTTAGCCTATTTGGATGCACAGCTAACTAAAGACTTCACTAACAACTGTTATACTTCGTCCATCCATTGGAAGGCAACTTTTTCCAACTCCTACATTAATTTCTCTAGTTGTCATCCCCCTTTTCAGAAGAAAGCAGTGATTAAGAGCCAGCTAGTGAGGTTGGCCCATATGATTACTGATGACATTATTTTTAATCAGGAGGTTGATGTTTTGTTGGATATGTTTATTAAAAGAGGCTAAACAATTGATACCCTAAATAGTCTAAAGGTCGAGGTCTGCAGTAAGAGAACTAAAGGTATTTTTAATTTGCTGCTACCTAAACCCTCTGGATCATTGGTGGCTACTACTGATGATGTATATAATGTCATAGATGGGGTTGCTACAAATCTAAATGATAGTTCTTTTGAGTGTTGCCTGGTAGTCACATATTTCCCCTATATTTATGAAGTATTAGATATGATAAAGGAGCATTGGTCAATTATTTCAGGCATGGATGCTATCAAAAGAAAACATGGTAGTATTTTTTAATGGGAGAAGCTTCAAGAATTTGTTAGAAATTAAACATGAGGATGGTAGTAAGAACAGGCCTAAGGGTATGTTCAAATGTTACCATTACTCTCAGTGTCCCTATATTTACACCTGTGAACAGTTTTTTATTCTCAACAGGAAATTTAATATTCAAAGACATTTTAACTGTGAGTCTATGAGGGTGGTCTACATTGCTTTGTGCCAACAATGTAATGCATTCTACACTGGAAAAACTTTGCGGAAACTAAAGGATAGGATATATGAGCACTCCAGTGATATAGCGAAGGCTAAAGCTTTTAATGGTTTATCCCGGCATGTGACTTTATACCTAGGGCATAGTATTAAGTTTATTGTTCTAGATTATGTAGAAAAGGACATTAAAGGTTTTCTAATTGATGAGCATTTGAGCAGGAAAGAGGCGGTTTGCATTATGAGGATCAATGCACTATGATTTCCAGGACTTAATGATAGTTGTTGCATTTACCCCTTACTCAAACTCAGAAGTCTTGAAGGGTGAACTGGGTGGATGTTTATTTATTTAATTATTTATTTAATTATTTGTATGTCTACCCAGTGAAAATATACAAGACATTTTTATTGATTTAGTATGTTTTGTTTTTAGGGACCATTTAAAATGTTATTATTGTTTTAATGCTTGAATTTTTAGGGTGTTGTCAGTGCATTTATTGTTAATGTATATTTGGGTACAGTTTTGTATGTGTATCCATTGGCTGATTTTAACATGTGATAGAATTTATTTGGCTATTTAATGGCTGTGAGTATGATTTTCAACAGTTCTGATAAAGTCTTAGACCAAGACTAAAGCGCTAAACTGTTGGGTTTGAATAAAGAGTTCCTTGGTTGCTACACTGTGCCTTGTCTTTCTTAGACGCACAATTCTGCCACACACCAGGCAGGATAAGGAGTAAGTCATGGATACTTGTTTGTCAGGTGCCATAATCTGCCAATCACACTGCACTAATGTCACTCCACAACAGCTACAGGTATCACACTAGCCTGGTCCATGGCAGTGTGAATGATGTCAGACATACCTCATGGACTAGAGAAAGACAGACATGATGCAGCATGCTGAATATGTGTCCCATGCAGGTATATTCCTAGCCATAAGCAGGATCCTACTGTCACCCACAGTGATGGATCAATATGAAGTGATTGTCAGTAACACCTGACTCACTTGCCATTGTCACCTCAAGGGGATCCACTGCCTGGCAGCCTGGGTACATATGAATGACAGAACACACTGCCTTGCAACAGATGGCCTACAGCAGTCTCTCATGGCCTACAGGCCTCTGGCAAAGGCCCATGCCTCACCCATAGCGCCATTGTAGGGAATGTCATGTTGTCCATAATACCAACATAACACAGTCAAAATGCTAATGATAGGCTATGCTGCTAAATGCTACTAGTACACTTTCCAACCACAAAGAGCAAGATTTCTGGACATAGGCATACATAATGGTGGGATAAATGCCCAACTATAGGAACACTTTCAAAATAATGCTCTCATAAGGTTAGAAAGGTGATAGAATAATGGGGGGGGGGGTTGTCGTAGCATGGAGGTCATGAAGGGTGTGAAGTCTGAAACTCTGATGTATGGTCATTATTCCATGACTGCAACCCTGAGAGTGATTTGCAACAAACTTGCTAGAAAACTACAATGTCAAAGCAAACTGTCCAGATATATGCTGCATGAATCTGGATAATCTTTGAGAATCTGTAGATCTGAGAGGTATGGCCACACCAGGATATGACCTTTCAGATAAGAAGAATACTGCACAACCAGGAGATCCCCAACCAGTATATCACCAAAGTGCTGGACCTTTTACACAGCTTTGTCAGTCAACTGGCTGTAGCCACACTTCCCAAGTGGCTGGACAGTGCACGAATGTCTGACCTTTGCCTCATAATATTGGTCTGTGCATCATCCATCTTGTATTTCTCTGGTAAATAACTGTGATAATCCAATGATATCTATCAGTAGTTAATGGCATTACAGTGTCAAACATTACATAAGTCAGAATATGTCTGCTAAAACAAACCCTATAATTTAAGCAACATATATGGTAATAAGAGCAATAGGAACAGTATCCCCCTATGTTTGGACCAACGTATCCCCATATTGGCAACCAATCTACAGATATCTTGCACAAACAGGTTGCAAGTTATGACTGTAGCACACAACACCCCGGACTAG
>NC_056741.1:199707098-199792098 GCF_019279795.1 Protopterus annectens
TTACTTTTTAGCCCTTCCAATGTCTTGGTAAGTTTCAGGTCTAAAAAATCAATAGTTTCACTATTCCATTTGAACATAAAGGAGAGGAATGAAGTCGTAGAGTTGAGAAATTCTACAAAATTTCTTGCCTCATCCTTACCCCCTCTCCATAACACTAATATGTCATCCAACAACCGGTTGTAAAGTACAATCCGTTCATAAAAGGATGACTGGAAGAGAAAGGTCTCCTCCCAATGAAGAAGTACCAAATTGGAAAAAATGGGTACACACTTGGCACCCATCGCCACCCCCAAAATCTGATGAAAAATTTCACCTTCAAAACTCAAGTAGTTGTTCTTCAGGACCAACTCCATAAAGGCAACCATAATATTCAGCTTCATCGCATTCACTTGCTTACTCTTCAAGAGGCTTTCTCTAAAATATTCCACCCCTTCATTGTGAGGAATTGATGAAAAAAGGTTTACCACATCTATTGTGAGGAATGTCCAATTCATATCATACTTATCCAACCTACTTAGGCGTTGCAAACAATGCCATGAATCTTTCAATATATGGTTATTCCCAGTCAACACCCCTTGTGTATTCTTGTCCACATATGCCACCAGGGGCTCAGCTTTAAAGCCCCTTGTGGCAACAGTTGGTCTGAATGGGGGGTCATTTGTGTTCTTTTGGATCTTGGGGATACCAAACACCATGGGTGTGATCAGGTAATGTACAGTCAAAAATCTAAACTCACTCTCCTGTATTGCCCCCTCAAGTAGAGCATCCAACAGAAAAAGGTCAATTTTGTGATAAGCAATATTCATTTTGCTTTTAGAAGCCCTCTGGTATGTGGTGTGGTCATCTAAAATATTGTGCATTTTTGCTATATAGTCGATTTGAGACATAATGACCACACCCCCACACTTGTCGAGCTTCATAATTCTAATCTCCCTGTTGGTGGCCAATTCATTTAATGCAGTGCTTTCAACCTCATTTTCAACCTACAGCAATTCCCTTTTGCATTTTTCAAGTTGCCATCCCCCTTTCCAACATAAGAGTTTGGTCAAGGAGTATTTTGAAGCTTGTTGTGTGCTTTGTCAATAAACAGCAGTCGGTGCAGTTCGTATTCTTTTTGATTTTTACAAGTTTATACCCTTTTGGGTTGTGTGGTTTATTTAAGTGATACTACAGCTGTTACTTGATGAGCAGTTTATGCAAAGCTCTATTGTTTTGGGAAATCTTTTTGTTTCATCATGGAAACTGTTATTGGTGAACTTACAGCTTCCGTTAAGAAGCTAACAGCTCTTTTAATTCAGAACCAGATCGAGGCTGGAAGGTCAACCCAGGTGACGCTTACTGAATCACAAGTTGAATTATTTACACTTCATTCGCCATCGGCCCTGAATCCAGTCAACAATGGTGTTAATGAAACCAGCAATCGTAACGAACTAAACAATGGAACACAAACCAACCGGAGGGACATTAAACAATGGCTCTGAACACCAGAGGTTAACTTCTCGGTCTCGAATGAGGAGGGAAGGGATGTACTGACACCACGTTTAAAGAAGCAACTTGAGCAATTTGAAACCATTTTTGGAAATATCAGGGCCTCCAGATGGACAATGCATTTCTTTTCAAGTCTATTGCATTGAAACAGGTACCAAAGGGTCTTAGGTTCAACAAATTACCGAATGGAATCAAAAAAGGGACTACTGCTTATAAACAACTTGTTGATTTATTCAACAGGACTGGTTTGGAGATGTTGGACATCATTATTAAAAACAATCAGAGTAAGTTAGATTCACTTGAGAAAGAAATTGTTCTTTTGAACGAAAGTATTGTCAATGATTTATTGTTTTTTCAGTATGTCAAACATTACAATGTAATGCTCAACAATATTGATAAGTTTTTTGACAAGAATGTTAAAACTAAGATTAAGAAGTTATCCAAAGATATGTCAGACTATAAAAATAACACAGCATATACTTTTGGGACAAGCAACAACAATTATACTAACAAGCAGGATACATGTGGTAATCAGCCATTCAGAAATGGTGTAGACATTCGAAATGACAATTTTGACATTGACTTCAGTGAGTGTTTGGATGAACAGTCTTGGTTTTTAGATGGGTCTCCAGGACCGAGGAGATCGGAACATTTGAGAAACAAAACAGGAGGGTTTCCAGAGAATCAACAAAATGTTGTATATCAAAAACCACAACAGGTGACTAACAATTACAGCAAGAAAGGGCAATGGCACAACAACAGGATGAAGAGGTAGTAGTTGTTGGTGCTAATGGTATCTCTGAAAATGTTGAAAATGTTGAAGCTTGTTATATTGATGGTGTCTTTGGCAATACTTCTTCAAATTCAGTACTTTTTAAAAATGATGATGAAGGTGCATTACATTGTGAGATTAGTACTAAAGTTGGGTTCACTATTTACAATTTCAGCACAATAGAAATAAAACAAATGCATCATGATGTACTTTGTAAAGGTTTCGCTTTTGTTCCTGATTTTTGTTTTAACATTGCTGATTTATACACAAGCTTGAAATTGTACATGAGACAATTAAATTTGTTGCTATATTTTAAGGGGCAAAATGATCAAAGTATTTTGACACCCTCTGTTTTGACAAGGAGAATTACCTTTGTTCCACCAACACATAGGGATGTGTTAACATTTTAAAAATTGTGTTTAAATGGTATGAGAGGCCTTATGAAAAACAAACAAAAAATGATGAATGTAGACAATCTTAATGAGGCTGAAAGAGCTGCATTAAATGAATTGGCCACCAACAGGGAGATTAGAATTATGAAGCCCAACAAGGATGGGGGTGTGGACATTATGCCACAAATTGACTATATAGCAAAAATGCACAATATTTTAGATGACCACACCACATACCAGAGGGCTTCTAAAAGTGAAATGAATATTGCTTATCACATTTACCCTTTTATGTTGGATGCTCTACTTGAGGGGGCAATACAGGAGAGTGAGTTTAGATTTTTCACTGTAACTTACCCGGTCACACCCATGGTGTTTGGTATCCCCAAGATCCAAAAGAACACAAATGATCCCCCATTCAGACCAATTGTTGCCACAAGGGGCTCTAAAACTGAGCCCCTGGTGGCATATATGGACAAGAATACACAAGGGGTGTTGACCGGGAATAGTCATATATTGAAAGATTCATGGCATTGTTTGCAACGCCTAAGTAGATTGGATAAGGATGATATGAATTGGACATTCCTGACAATAGATGTGGTAAACCTTTTTTCATCAATTCCACATGATGAAGGGGTGGAATATTTTAGAAAAAGCCTCTTGAAGAGTAAGCAGGTGAATGGGGTGAAGCTGAATATTATGGTTGCCTTTATGGAGTTGGTCCTGAAGAACAACTACTTGAGTTTTGAAGGTGAAATTTTTCATCAGATTTTGGGGGTGGTGATGGGTGCCAAGTGTGCACCCATTTTTGCCAATTTGGTACTTCTTCATTGGGAGGAGACCTTTCTCTTCCAGTCATCCTTTTATGAATGGATTATACTTTACAACCGGTTTTTGGATGACATATTAGTGTTATGGAGAGGGGGTGAGGATGAGGCAAGAAATTTTGTTGAATATCTCAACTCCACGACTTCCTTCGTCTCGTTTATGTTCAAATGGAATAGTGAAACGATTGATCTTTTAGACTTGAAACTTACCAAGACATTGGAAGGGCTAAAAAGTAACATTTATAGGAAGTAAACCTATAGCAATTCACTTTTGCATTTTTCAATTTGCCATCCCCCTTTCCAACATAAGAGTTTGGTCAAGGAGTATTTTGGAGCTTGTTGTGAGCTTTGTCAATAAACAGCAGTCGGTGCAGTATGTATTCTTTTTGATTTTTACACATTTTAAATTTATTGTTAGAACATTTTTTCAGTAGGCAATGAAACAAAATGCATGAACCAGTAATTACAAAGCTGCCCAATTCAGAACATTTCCATCATAAAAGTCTTCTTCCACACACACAATATATATATATATATATATATATATATATATATATATATATATATATATATATATATATATATATATATATATATATATATATATAAATAGAATGACAGTAGTGTAAGGCATAGGCATCTTGCACAGCTTCTTACACTTATTTTCAATTTAAGCTTTGTTTTTGAAGGGGGGGCAAAAGACCAAAAACCAGGGGCACATTTTAAACATTGCTTGTATAATTTTGGAAAGTTGCTAGAATAAAATGTTGTGCCACCACCATGCATTTCACTGCCAAGTCTTGAACACAGGATTCTGTGCACTACAGTCAGAGCAACATACCACTATGCCAAATCAGAAGCTTGTTTCCCCAAAATATAGGAAGACTGAAACTTAAATGGCTATATCATTTAATGAATTCAGTTCTCACTTCTCACCATAGTTCTCAATCTCTTAGCACAAATAGCACAAAAAACCTGGACAAAGACAATAATGGGGGAATACAGAATTCAGTTCTCACTTCTCACCATAGGCTAGCCTATAGCTCTCAAAAAAACTGGACAAAGCCAACAATGTGGAAATACAGCTCCAAAATAGGTACGCATTTCAAATACCAATCTTATAAACTTAGAAAATTGCTAGAATAAAAGGTTTTTGTTACCATTTATTTTCTGAAGAATATGAAGTCAGAAATTGAAATTCCTGTCAATAAATTCATATCAAATTTCATATCATGTTTTTATTTAACCATATAAGTGAACTGATTTGATTTTATTCAGCCTAGAAATCCACAAAAAACACACACTGCACCAAATGATGAATTTCAGGTAGTCATCCAATAGAGGCTGTCCAATTCAAAAATCCACAAGTCTCAGCCGTTCGCTTCAACAGTTTATTAAAACACACACAGCACAAAAGATATTGTATTAAGTGCCTTTATCTCTTATCCAGAGACTTCATCAGAATCAAATACCTACAAGGCAAGTTCATTTAAATAATCAATCTATTGCACAAGCATCCACTTCATTGGTTAAATATACAATTGGTAAATTGTGCATTCACAATTAAAGTGCAAAAGCTCTGCTTGTAAAACAACATGTCACATCCTTTCTATGCATTGATGCCATTACTTAAATGTACTTCCTCAAACTAAAAACAAAAAACATATATTGCTCATTATTATTAATAGTACAAATGAATAAATAAATATATACTATTATGTTGTAAATATATATTATTATTAAAAACTATGTATATAAATATGCTGCTGATATATTATAAAATCAGAAAAAATAAGAAATATGTACAATATGTATGTGTGCTGTCCAGGTTTCAGCCTAGACCAAAGTATATGGATAAAATGCAAAAAAAAAAAAAATGCACTGCCACACACACACACACTTAATGAGTGTTTCACTACATTTAAGGAAGTGCAGCAGTACCTAACTATACAATTAATGGAGACAATTCAGGTCAGGACATGTTCACTGGATTAATGAAAAAAACAGAAACTGAATTATCACAAGTAATACATTTAATGATACTATGAATATGCTGACAACCTTAATACTGGTAAAGATACTATAATTATTGCTGCAGCCTCAATGCAAAAAGTGTCGAGCTGTTCAGTATGCCACTTATTATGAGACCAACTCAGATTTAAGATACCAGTGATAACAGGTAATATCTGGCTGAGTATCCTGTACCCATCATATCAGATAAAGAACTTCAATAATACAAAAAATAATCAAACTGAATCGGAGCAATTTAAAATTTCAAAATAAGATAACTTCCTACTCATGGAGAGGACTAGGCAGTTTAACATGTGACAAATATGAGATGACTTCATAATTAAGGTTTCAAACGTAACTGTATTTACAACACAAGTTACAGATAGGTTTCATTCATTTATTCCCATTCATTTATTCCAATTTATTTACTTTTTGTTGACTCAAGATGCTGTTTATAATGAATGACTACATTATAGCACATTTTGATAACGCACAATAGAGCTATATTCAAGTACAGAATCATTCATAAATGAAACAGCTTGCAATATCCCTCATTTGTAATGACTTACCTAAATCCTTACAAAAGTTGTAATGTGTCTGCATATTGGACTTGAACAAAGTGTTCTCCTGAAGCACTTAAATTGTGTCTACATTGAAAGCTGCATAAACACTTTGGTAAGAAATTGGAAAGTTAATCATTTTTTTGGTGGGTCAGAGTCAAAAACCTGGCAGTTAGCAGAGAGGATTGAGGCTGTGGCATTTTAATGAGCTGCTAACTGTAGTCCAGAGTTAGATTCTCTCAGTTTCCATATTGCCTACTGTGCCACTCTGAGAAAGTCACTTGATTAGACAGTGCTCCCAAGCTGAATGTGAAAAAAGTAACCGAATTAGTGATCTACTCCAGGGAATGTATGTATCTGTCTATCTATCTATCTATCTATCTATCTATCTATCTATCTATCTATCTATCTATCTATCTACAGAGAGAGAGAGATAGAGAAGCAACACTGCAGAAAGTGAGGTCTTTAATAAAGAAGTTATTCTTTGAAGAGGCATGTGAAATCTGAAGTGATCTATACCCATTCTCCTTTGACTGAAAAAGTTCAGAAAATGGAGTTTATTAGCAAGGATAAAAGCAGTGACCTTTGAAGAGCAACTTTTGTACCAGCATGGAAAACAGAAATGTAGCCATCTGGCTAATGGAGCCCCCAGAGAGCTACACTGATGTTCTCTTTAGGTAGATGGGGAAACACAAACACACCCTTAGGCTCCATGACATTCTGAAGCAGCATTTGCACATATAAAACAAACGTTTTCACACCTTAGGCTCCAGCAGCATTTGCACATATAAAACAAATGTTTACACACCTTAGGCTCCACGACTACACATATAAAATGAATGTTCTGAAGCAGCATTTGCACATATAAAATGACAGGCTTCACGAAGTCCCGAATGCATTTGAACAAAAAACTAGCTTACACACCTTAAGCTCTACATAAAATGACAGGCTCCGTGATGAAATGCACCAGCATAACTTCCTTTCAGCCCAGCCGGCATTTGAACAGAAGCCCGCTTGAACAGCCCAGCCAGAAATGTGAGTAGAGCTCAATTCCGATAAGCTGGTAGCACCGATAGTGATGATGTCATTTCGCAAGTCAGGACGTCAGCAAAATAGTGTGAAATGTAAAAATAAAGTGAAAAAAAATCGGAAATGATGGGGTGTCACTCAGGAATTGTGGCACCCCATCATTTGGACCCCAAAACTCAGTAAAAAACAAGTCATTCAGGACGGTTGGGAGGTATGGTTCCACCCACTACACTTGCCATTGTTCACTTCACAAGGGCTGCTGATGTCAACCACCATAGACTTAACCATATGCACCCCTCAGTCCTTAATCTCTGTTTCACATGCAATAACTGTTACACAGACCTGGTAAATGTGTACATATACAACTGTACCTGGGCTCTGACATGATTGATGTGTTACCACTCTGCCATACTCCTTGTTGACAATTTCTGCAGGGCCACGCCCTGCTGACACACAGACATCTAGAACCCAAACAGAATACAGCATGTGAGGCTACATGCAGTCAGCATTACTAACACCAATAATGCATCATGGCTGAAAAGGTACACATATTCTGAAGTGTACCCATTGCAAATGCCAGCTGACAGCACTTTATACAGCATTACATAGATAAACTGTACTTAATTCACCCTGTGCATCAGAACCATATTAGCATATCCCTGAATCAGTGGCATGAATGACAGGGATGTGGGACAGGTATCATCATATGCACAGGGTGATGTGTGGGTTTGCCAGAGGCCTAGGCTGGGCCATATGGTTGACATCATGTGTATGTGTGTTTAGAGGGGTATTCTATGAATGGGCAATGCAGAGGTGGTGTGTGTGTGTGTGTGTGTGTGTGTGTGTGTGTGTGTGTGTGTGTGTGTGTGTGTGTGTGTGTGTGTGTGTGTGTGTGTGTGTGTGTGTGTGTGTGTGTGTCTGGAGATGACCTGGCTGTGATGGTGATGTGTGTGTATGTATGCACACAGTCATGCCATGTGGCTGCCCTACACAGGGGTATGTTGGACAGCTGTGGACCATACATAATAGAGAGAACAGTTCACCACCTCTGGCCACAGACAAGTGAACTAGTCCTGCCAGGGTTCTCACTGGCATTACCAGGTCCAAGGCCAGATGGAGTACTACTCCCCAATGGTGATTGCTGTCTGCTGGATCTGTGTCCCAGATGGGACTGGTGAGAACCATTTGTTCATGGCCTGCTCCGTCATGGTGTGGACAGCATCTGCCCTTAGGTACTGTTGGTGGGACTGCCACTATGGGAGTGCAAAGGTGCATGGCCACATACACTCTCAGCTGATGTTGGTGCTGCCTATGTCCACGTGGCTAATGCCCATCTCCTACCACACACTGCAGCACAGATATTCCATGGTCAAGGATTGCTATGGACTCACCCCACTGTCTATTCATAACCTTAATATGTTGACATGTGGCCTCAACAAGGTCATGTATGTCATCACGTAAGCCAGGAAGAGCTGCATCCATGACCCTGAGTATTTGTCTGGTGTTGCATTCACTATATGCATGTGCATCCATGACACCCTGGAACATGCATCTGCTGACACCTGTTTGGCACTTGCAACAGCGGCTCGATGGGCAGCAGTCCTCCTTCAATTACCCCTGTCCATCCGCCTGTGTGGGACCTCACCTGCACCCTGACTATGGCTAGTGTCTACACTCAGATCTACTTGAAAAGATCGAAAGCTCACTACACTGACAACCACATGGCCGACACCATATTACCGACAGCAAAAATCTCAACATCTGAAGAAGACCATAAAAAAGGAACATAAAATTTCCTTTCAACTGCTAGCAGGAGGGCTATGCCCCCCCTGCACCCCCCCCTTTGGGGGGGTTCCACCCACCACACCCCCTTTAACTTTAATATACCAACTCTGAGATTGCACTACAGTGCAGGAATGGAAATCTTTCTATTCCTTACTATAGTGAGATGCCATTTCCACATTGTCGGCATTCCGAATGTTGATCATATGGTGTCTGCCATATGGTTGTCGGCATTCTGGAGTGTCATCAATGTCAGGTAGACCCCTACACTCACACTTGCCATAGTCACCACACTAGCCTGTTCCATGCCACCATCTGCCAACTGTCCGTTATCTTTGTTTTTTGGGGCTGGGGTATGTGTGGGCATTGTGACTGTGTGCAGGGACATTGTGGATGACTGTGGGATGCCAACTGATGGCACAGATACAGCCTCTGACAATTCCACCTGTGCCTGACTATGACCACAATCATTTTCAGAGTCTGCAGAGACACTAACATCAGATTCCGAGCAGGAGGGACCACAACCACCATGTCTACTTGTGAGGGGATAGCAACATATGTAAATTAATACCTGCACTATAAGGTTTGCTAGTACACACACACACACACACACACACACACACACACACACACACACACACACACACACACACACACACACACACACACACACACACACACATACACACACAGGTGAGGTGGCACAAAGGCATTATACAGACCTTACAATAGTCAACCGATGACATTCACAACACAGTCAGACCACAACATACACACTGTGGACAGGCATCTGACATCATGGAGTGCAGCCCTATCCACTTAATGTTACTATTTTATATACACCTCTGAGATACGTGAGTAGTGTTAGTAGGTGATGGTCCTTCACCTAGCACACACTGCACCCATGTACACATTATTGCTGTTCACCTGTGTAGCACAGTGTCAACCCCTACAGAACATACCTCTCAAATGTACAGAGTGTCAGAGAATGTCTGTATGTGTGGCCCATATTCCTGGTCTGTTCCTCATAAACTCTGTGTTTGTCTGACACATTACTGGGATAATCTGAGGATTGACATCACTAATTAATGACATCATTTGGATTTCACACTTCAAAATCTGCAGTACATGTATGTCAAAACAAAACCGGTTACTCTAACAACCTTCTAAGCTTACAGTGAATATAATAGGTGTACACACCCCTTTTAACATGCCAGGTTTTTATGATATATAACATGGCACCACAGAAATCATTTCATAACATTTCCCACCTTTAATGTGACCTATAACCTGTTCAATCCAATTGAAGAAGAAACACATTGGTTAAGTGTAACATATAGAAATTGAAATATGTACAATAGGCTGGTTGCATGAGTGTGCACACCCTTAAACTAATACTTTGTTAAAGCACCTTTTGATTTCATAACAGCAGGTAGTCCTCATGGGAAGATGTCTATCAGCATGGCACATCTTGACTTAGCAATACTGGCACAGTCTCCCTTGCAGAAGCCCTCAAACTCTGTCAGATTGTGAGTGCATCTGTTGTGCATAGCCGTCTTCAGAGCACCCCACATATTTTCAATTGGATATAGGTGTGGACTCTGGCTGGGCCATTCCAAAATGTTGATTGCCTTCTGGCGATGTCATCCTTTTTTATGTGGATGTATGGTCTGGGCCATTGTCGTGTTGGAAGGTTTAATTCCTTTTCATCTACAACTGACTAGCAGACACCTGGAGAATTTGGGCAGAAAACTGACTGGTATTTGGAACTGTTCATAATCCCCTCCACCTTGGCTAAAGAACCACTTCCAGAATATGAACTTTAACCCCAAAGCAGGATACTGCCATAACCATCTGTCACTCTGGGGATGGTGTTCTTTTGGTGATGCACAGTGTTGTTATTGCACCAAACAAGCCCTATGGAATTGTGACCACACAGTGCAACCTTGGTCTCATTACACCATAACACATTTTCCCACACGCTTCTGGTAGACCTGATGTATTGTTCCTGAGAATGTATCCTGACCTGGATGTTGTTCTGTGTGAGGAAAGGCATCCATCGTCCGACCCTACCACATACGCCAGACATGTGAAGAATACAGGAGATTGTTGTCACATGTACTACACAATCAATACCTGCCAGAGATTCCTGCAACTCCTTTAGTGCTGATGTAGGTCTCCTAACAGCCTCACTGGCCAGTTTGGGACTTGTCTATCAACACATTTGTAGGGATGTCCACTTCTTTGCAATGTCTCTTATGCCCCATTTTATCACCACCTTTTGATGACTGTCGTCACTCTGTTCCATGGTATATGCAATGCCTTTCCACAATGACATCCCTTTTATGCTTTGTAAGCTGTATGTGAACCATGGCTGTTTCTGTAGCAGGCAACTGGGTAAATGTCAAGAAAATCCTAGTAGAACAGCTGACCATTATTTGGTGTTGGTCTCTGTAATTGATGGCAGATGTGTACCCAAGAAGACATAATGCTGTAATGATATAAAAAGCTGCTGCAACACAGTATTAGCTTCAGCCTGTACACACTTATGCATCTAGGTTATTGTACATTTTTTATTTGTCATAATTGTTCTCCTAACAGATCTATTTGTTTTACAACTGAATTGTACAGATTATAGGTCACATTAAAGGTTGGAGGAGTTTGGAAATGTTTTATAGTGGTCACAGTTTTCTTTCTCAAGACATTTGCCTATTTTACTTTGTATTTACCATGACTTTTTATGTAATATGTGTATTAGTTAGCCCTCATTTTACGCCTTACTATTTGAGTTGTCTATCCTCATATAATGTGTTTAATTACTGGAGCTTTTCCCCAGGCTCTACTGAAAAATGGCATATATCCAGACCAGCTAGCCCGGTCAACAAATGTAAAATAAAATAAATAAATAAATAAAAATAAATATGACAAGTACCTGGCATTTTAACAGGGGTGTGTACACCTTTTATATGCACTGTATAAGACTAATTTTTAAATATTGTCCCTAGTTTTGGGCTTTTGTCCCCCCATTTTGCCAGTCTTTGTCCAGATTTCTTGCAATGACAGGTTATGAGGTATGCTACAGATATGTTAGATCTCCTGCAAATAGGCCCCAGTGATAACCACAGTGATGCATTGCAGTTAACCCCACCACAAGTGAACTTGCACATATTGCAATATGGCTGAGACTAACAGTTGTGTGCATGGTAACATGCATGACCTTAACATGCCTGGGGTACTGGTGAGACACAACAGGACAATCCCATACTTACATACTTCAGGTTGCTGTCCCACATCCAGACCAGAGGTATAAATGCTACTTTTTGGCACATGTACAGTACAAGCTCTGATAGAACACAATTTGCTGTCCTTCACTATAGATGTGCACTTGAGTGCATTAGTAAACCCCATGCACAAATGGAGATTGACCTCACATATGCATCTAGATATTCTACAGAAGCCAGTATGACTGGTATATGATTCAATTGATGTGCACTGTGGCCTGACCTAGATATTCCTTGCCTGTTGCCTGGGTGCCACCCACCTCCAAGACTTGTGTTTCTTGTGTTGGCTGGTGTGTGGGGGCTATCCCAAAGTTGGCAAGGAGCTCCTCTGTTGCCGTAAGTGGGGGCTGTGTGACAGGACCACCATCTGCAGCATTAAGGTCCCTGGCCATGGCAGCAGCCTTTTGCCAGGCATGACATATCAGGTCAGTCCCACAATGCCTGACCTGATTGTATATGTGATCATGGTGACCAATGTTGTTCACCCTGTGGACCATCTTGTCCCACAGGGCAGTCCACTCCCACAGATTCTGTTGCCTACAGCCAAACATCAGCTAATGGTGCTGGATGATAAGGTTAAAAATAGCCTCATTTTTAGCGGCAGAGTACTGGGGCTGATGGACATGTGGCATGTCACCTGGCAGACATAAATGGGGAAACGCATTACAGGACCTCATACATCAGTCAACGTTCTTTACAGAATCTAAACATCAACATTGTTTCTTATTAGCCACCACGTATGACCGCATCATACCCCTGTCATCTATCAGCACAGTGTGAGCTTGCATTGCACTCCTGGTCTTGATGTGTCATGTTTCCCCCAGTGACAGCCAGTACATTGCATAATCCAACATTCAACTTTCACCTTTCTGTAGAGGGATGACAGTGGCCATCTTCCTTGCAGATGGGATGTCAGTGGTGCTTAGGCTTTGCTTGAGTACAGTGTGTAATGGAGCTGAGAGCATATGCATGAGTTCATGTAGGATGCAGACAAGGATGTTATCAGGTCCCATGAAGACTTATTTTGTTGCCTTTGAGTAGGCATTATGCACCTGCACGATGACGGGAGAGGTGCGGGTGCTGTGCATATCCACCTATACTGATGGTGGGACAGGGAGGTGATGTTTTTCCTTAACCTGTCTGCTGCAGGATGGTTATAGCTATGCTGTGTGTGTGTGTGTGTGTGTGTGTGTGTGTGTGTGTGTGTGTGTGTGCTTGTGTGTGTGTGTGTGTGTGGGGGGGGGTCTGATTGATCACCAGTACAGGGTGGGTTGGGCTGTTGCCTCTGAGATGGAAGATATGTGATGACAGTCTTGTGATGGGCCTTAGTGGATGTGTCCAATTTGTACTCATAGCTAGCCTTACAGTGAGACACCTGTGAGTTTATATGCTTGTTCAGACAAAGGTTGACTGACTTCCAAGTTGGTGCCCGCTCCTACTTGTCCTTACACAGCCAATATAGTGTCTGATTACGTGGTTTGTGTATTGCTGCTATCAACCAAAAGGGATTACTCCCTCTTAGTGGAGGCAGGTTTTACAAGTCAGGTATTGCTGAGTCCTTACAGCTATGTAGGTGCTTATATAGCTGTTTGTAGTAGGCATGGACACAAGGTCATGACACAGTTGGACACCTCTCCAATTTCAACCAGATAATCATGCTTATTCTAGTATCCATGTTTGTGTCAGGGCAATGCAACAACCAGTAACTGTGGAAATCTATGTCTGTTGGATGCACTGAAACTAAGATTACACATGTACAACATATATGGCTTATTTACCTGACATTTTGCATCTCATGTCTGTTGTTTTGAGGCTTCCAGCTATACCTACTCATACATACATATGCACAGGTAATGCCTGATATACATTTCTGTTCTATGTCAGTATGGCACACTGTATTTACACTCTTCATGCTCAGTCATACCTCTCAACCTGTTAGAGCAGGACATCTGAAGGATGGCACACATAAATGGAAGGCAATGGACCAAAGTTATCGAGACTTTATTAATATTGCTGTAACACACATAAATCAGTTGATAGCACAGTAGGTGCTTTGCATACAAAGAAATACCTTGGAGGATGTCTGATACTCATATGTATGTTATTATGTTCTAATGTCAGTCTTCACAGATTTGCCAATGATTTGTGAGACATAACTCAACTCTTATGAGGAAATGACTACAGATGTGAGGCACATATATGGTCAGTATGCATAACACTGGACAGTTGAAAGGTATCACCTCAGTATATCACATGCAGTTCAACACACACATTTGTGACAGTAGTTTACTATGCAGATACCCTGTATATGTCTGTCAGATTTGTGAGAGAAACATGTTTATCATAGCTGTATTCGGAAGTAACATATGGATATCTATGACATTCCAGTAGCTGGCCTAGCAGTTTCACAATCCGTATTGTTCAAGAGACACTCCAGTAGTAGTCATATATGAGCCATCCTTTCCTGGGGTGACTCAGGGGCATGAGCTGTGATCTATGTCACTGCAGACAGACCCAGATGCTATGGCCATAGGTGTTGATCAGCAATATATCAGTACAGCAAGTCTTGTTGAGACATATTTGTTAAACTTCCTATTTCCTATTATTACATAGCCCCTACTGCATTCCATTACATACTTACTTGTTTGACTTACCTTTTTTTCCAAGTATAGTTTCTGAGTCTGTTTATTTTATTCATGATCTCTCTCTCTCTCTCTCTCTCTCTCTCTCTCTCAGATATAAGGTATACATCAGTTTTGCATAGGCAGCAGCTTGCCTTTTGTAGGCCATGCTCATGAGAAGCTGATGGCCTGTGCACCAATTGGTGTCGCCTACAGCTGTGCTGTTATTTCTATAACCAATAGCATGGCAACACTCTCCCATAATTGAGTAATTCATGTGGGTGTTGCCCCTTTTCCTTGCCTGTGAGGAAAACTTAATGGAGGTGTGTGAACAGCATCACAGAGGGTAGTTGGAAATACCTCTTACAACTAAAACTTTGGTGACAGTCCAACAAAATTGGGGAGAAAGTTCCAGACTTAGGGACAGAATGTAAGTATTGATATTATACATTTGGATTCATGCTGGTTTAACAGGGTTTGTGTGAACATGGATATTCTGTGTGGTTCTCAATCTGACAATATGTGGCTGACATAACTCTCAACTGTAGGGCTATCCACAGAATGGCCAGAGGTTGGACTGTTATGTTTGGTCTGTTCCTCCAACAGTTGTTGTCCTTGACAAATCAGTAGCATACCCTGGGTATTGCAGTCAGTAAATGATAACTTCCATTTGTGTTTCTGACTTCATATCCCTCAGTTAAGATATGTTACAACAAACCCTGTAACACCAGCAACTTTCTCAGTTTACAACAGCAATATTCAATTAAGCCTCTGTGTTTGGGCCTCTGGCCCCCAATTATGTCAGGCTTTGTCCAAATGTCATGTAGTAAGAGGTTGACGGGCATTGTATATCATTAGTTAGTGCCTTTCTTCCTGATATCATCCCAGTGATGTATCAGAATGCCTGACATGTTATGAGGAAGGGGCTATAGATATATATGTATATATATATATATATATATATATATATATATATATATATATATATATATATATATATATATGTATATATATATATATATATATATATATATATATATATATATATATATATATATATATATAGACAGAACCTGGACATTCTGTGTGAATCTGTACAGTACAGGGGTCTGTGTATGTGTACCAATTGTTAACAGACTGTCAGGATTGTGTAGCAGTGTAGTGTGTACGTTTGTTGTGCTGTGAAGGGGGGATACATTTAGGTGGCATGGATCCTTTTCTATCTGACTGTGCATGCTGCTCCATTTTCTGGTGGTCTATCAGCTGTATATGTTTGTAGGGGCAGACTGAGACATGTTCCATGCTACCACAGGAATCAGGCTACACTGTGTGATTTGGGCCAGTATATGCAGGGGTACTGTGTGAGTACCAAACATGATATTTATGTTCACACAGTCATTATACTCTACTATTCATTTGGCTTACCAGTATGTGACTGTGACTGTGATGAAATTGGTTGTGGGTATGCAGGCTGACACCAGTGACTGTTTTTCACTAATGTTAGACCACTGTAGTGTCTGATATAGTTGCAAATGCATGTGTAATTTCCCATAGCTGACTTGGGGTAGTGTTGTGTCAGTCTGACTCTGGTTTGGATGGTGCTTGGTGACATGCTAAGCAGCTCAGTGTACTCTCCCGAATGTCATGTTATGTCCAGATATTTGTAGGATGTCCAGTTGTCTGGCTCATATCTTTGGTCCCCATAAGTTTTGTGTATGTCTGACAAATCAGTGGGATGATCTGAGGATTTCAGACACTAACTAATGAGAAGCAATTGAGTCTTGGAGTTGTGCTATTTCAGTCAATATATGTTAGAACAGATGGTGTTACTGTAGCAACTGTCTCAGCTTATCTAGTCAAGTATTTCAAATATGTCCCTATTTTCATGGCTTTCTACCCCTACTTTGTCAGGCTTGGTCCAGATTCATTGCACTGAGGTGTTCTGAGCATACGAGATTGTTGCAGAACATCCAGGTTTATTGCTCATATTATGTCTTTGTTCTACAAATTATTCTAATTTCTCTGGTAAATCACTGTGATGATATGAGGATTTCTGTCAGTAAATGATGACATAATTTCAGTTCCAGACATCATATTCTTCAGAACATGTATGCTAACACAAACCCTGTTACTCAAGCAACTTTCTACATTTCTAAGAGCAACATCTGAAATACATCCCTAGTTGTGGCCCATTGTCCCCCCATTGCCCCCCCCCCCATTTTTGCAGCCTTTGCCCACATTTCTTGCACTAACAGGTTGATAGGTATAGTTCTGGAATATGAGTGCACTACATGTTATGAGCATGTATATATATATATATATCTATATATATATATATATATATATATATATATATATATATATATATATGTATATATATATATATATATGTATATATATATATTTTTTTTTTTAATATAGTTTTCATATATATGTATCACCATACATATATATCTGTACATGTATATATACAAAACCTGAATGATTCCACAGAGCTTTTTCCCTACTGTTGAATTACTCTACTGCATATGTTTGAAAAAGCATCAAAACATTTTACAGCTCAAATAGTGTAGTGATACACTACTGTGACTGTAGTGTACATGGTCTTGGGTTCAAGACTTGGCAGGGTAGATTATTTTGCTACTAGGCAGAACAGAGGCTGATGAAGACAGCGTGATTAAAACAGTTTTAAGCAGTCATAAGTGGGTTTGCAGCAGTTTTCTCAATGCTAAATTATGCTTTACAGATGCTTACTCCATTTTGGCTTCACTTAGCATCGCACAAACTAGCTTACTTCCACTTACGCCCATGCTAATTTTCTTTAAAGAAAAGAAGAAAAGGTGATAGGAAAGTGGTAAAATGGGGGTAAGCAGAGGGTAAAACATTATGAGAAGCAGCTAGGGATGTGCAGGTTGGGTGTAGGAAAAGACCATAGCTCTACATTTCTGTGGCAGCAACAACTATGAATCCAATATGTAGAATTTGGAATTTACAGCCTCACAACCTACAAGGAGGGGTGCTGGTGACAGACTTTGCAGAATAATCTGTGGGAAGATTGATTAGTTTCACTGTACATGGGGCAAACTGTAGAGCTATGTATGGGTTTTTTTTTTTTGAGGGCCAGCTGCCCTTTTTTATTTTAAGGTAAGAGTGGGATGTTGGGAAGGGCTGTAGGTATGTTTGGATAGGTAGGTAGGCTGTGTAGGATAGGTTGCATTTCCAGACAGACAAGACAGCAGACAGGGGAGGTATATGACACATGAGGGGGGATAAACACCTTGGACGGGGAGAGTGGTTGGGAATCTGAAGTCCATGAGACCCAAATGTATATAGTGGGATTGAGGTCCCATCCATGGGCAGTCACCACTGCTCCTTCAAAATAAAGTTGTTTTCTTTTGGTGGTTTTTTTCTCTATTTTTGCTTGCTCTTTCAAAGCCCCAGATAACTGTGCTGGGGGCTGGACAGGAAGGGCGTCCTGCCCCTCAAGGTGCACCAGGTGGTCCTCAGTCTGGTGCAGCTGCCCATCCAACTTATCTCGGATGGCACTGAGCACCAAATCCCAGAAATGACTACAGGTGACAGGCTCCTGTCCACACCCGCTCCCGGGGGAAACAGGCCCCATCCCCTGAGGTGGTTCCACCCAAATGTGGTGCAGGACCAGTGGACGAGGAAGTCCTGGGTTGGGTCCCAGATGTGCTGGAGGCCAGTGCCACAGCCAAATGAGGTGGGATCCACTGGGATCTGCCTTCCCAAATGTGCTATGATGTTGAGGTTTAAAAAAAATATGTTGGTTAGTCATGAACAACACATTTCCACATTAGTTATAACAGCATGCGTAGGTGTTCCAATTAACCCCATAAAACAGATTTGGAACAGTTGTATGGCAAAATGAATGCATGCATAAATGGTACTATGCAGAAAATGTCCAATAGCAACCAGAATACCTCTGCAAACACAATAAAGGCAAACAAAAATCCAGAAAAAATGCTGAGGGTAGTTATCAAGCAAATTGTTAGTAAAGTAAAATCTTAAGTCTAGTATTGAGGTAAAAAGAGTTCATGGTTGAATCGAAAATAAAAAGTGAAGAAGTCTTTGAAGACACACATTTTAGCTGAAATACTTTATGTGACACTAAGTCTGAACTTCTCTTTATTTTTTTTTGCATGCATAAATGGAACAACAGTATGCATCATAACAGCATGCCAGTAACATCAACGGCAACAGGCCAACAACAATGGTATTTGAACAAGGTATATTAACATACAATCAACCAAATATATGAACAATAATATAACACAAGTCCCAACATTAGGATTGGAGTAAAACATACCCATAGTATATGAATTATTGTATTGACCAGGATGGGGGGGTAGAGATGAAAAGTCCATTAACAACTGTTTATGCTTCTATTTTTCATAACAGTACTGCTCAATACTCTATGGGTCTGCCCTCACTTTATATCTGCATATGGCCCATAGCTTCTGTAGCACAAACATACATATTAAACTGTCAGTCTGGAATGTTATGGAGCAAACTGGGACAACTCTGGATACATGACTAAAGGGGACTTGTACATGACAGGGTTACATACCTGGCACAGGAGGGGTACCCTGAACTGCTGTTATGTGAGTGCACTACTGGCATTCTTCAACTGGTTTCCTATCTGTGTCCAGGGTTATTGGCAGCAGTGACCACTAGCTGTGACAGAGTGACACTTGAGAGACATATATCAGGAAGAGTGCATGTTGTATGTTCCTATCCTGCTGTCATTTGCAGGCATGTGGTGGTACAGTTGAACAGTTGTACAGTTTATTAGTATATCCTTCATACAGCTACTACCAACATTTCCTTACCTGTACAACATGTGGAGAAAATGTTAACACTACCTGACTGTTTTTACATTTATTCCTGATTCCTTGTGTGTAGACATGCATACATCTTAGTACCACTATCTGGATTCGAACCATGTCTGTGTGTGAAAAATTAACAACTAAGCTATTTTTCATCACACTGAGCTATGGGGAACTGTTGCTTCTTGTTTCACTGTTTTCTGCCTAATAGTTTCTTGGTTAGACAGTCTGAACTTGTAATCCTGTGATGCATGCATGACAGATAGTTATTGTACTGTGCATTAATCATTTGTATTACTACAATCTGGAAAGCAAAGGTTAACACAAGGCAATGCTGGATGGAACACAAATTGAGACTTTACACATTACTATTCAGGGTTCAGAGCTTAGTGCAGTATATATTTCACATTTTAGTTATATCTTGTTTTATAGCTCCACCATCTACAGTTTTTCTTACAGCTGGTTCACAGAAGAACCTCAGTTAATGTATACTGCCACAGCCACAGTTGCTGTGAAGAGCCTGTATACATTCTGTATGTCTACACCAACATACCAGAATAAACACAACAGTTTTTGGTAGTAATGTTTATTGCACTTCAATATTATTCAATCAAACTTTTTTATTTATTCAGTTCACGCAGTAACAGTATACCTACTAGCAGTAAGCAATGTACTCCTTCTTAGCTATTTGAACACTATACTGCAAAATAGACTTGTACTCACCTACCTGTCAGTGCAGCCTAAGCAGTCTGTCACCATGGGTTTCAATGTTCATAGGGCTCTCTGCTGCAGCTGTAGGGGGAGAAACAAACATTATGCTTACCTGTCTATCACATTCACAGGCTAGTATTTGCTACAAACTACTTGATAGTGATACTTACTCACTACTGGAGCATTCTGTGCCTGTATATCTTGGATCCACTGGACCAAGAGCACCCCCTTCCTCTTCTTTAGGTCAGCATAGCGGTGCCATTCCTGCTCACCAGTCCAGGGAATACCAGTAGCACTGGTGATATCACGTACAAGACATCCCAGGCCTCCATATTGCATTGTGAGCCCTTGTATTGGCCCTGCAGCAGTCTCTCCTTGTGGTTTCCAACAAGAAGTCCAGCCATGACCCTGAACTCATGAATGCACGAGCACTGTCCCCAAAAGTGCACTCCCTCTCCAACACCAGACATGTTCCTGCAGAGATCAAACTAAACAGGTTATGGCTGTATTCCTGCCTGCATGGTTTAAATAAGGCCATGTTCTCACCCTTTGCCATCACTGTCCATTTTGAAAATGCTAAGCACAGCTTAGCAATGCACAAACCCGCTAGGCTGGGTAGAACAGTGCTTAAAGGGGTAATTGCTGAGCATTGCTTAACAGTGCACAAATCTATTTAGATGCGCTCCCTGCTGCTTAGAATTCACATTTAAGCAATACTTACACTGACTTTGCATAGCTGAGTATTGCTAACCATTGCTCACTTTTCATTTTATAAAAAACAAAATCAGGTAATGGCTTCATTTAGTAGGTGTATGTGATTTACTTTACATGCCATCCCTCTATGTGCTTTCATTACATTAGCAAGAGGTGTGAGTATACTTTATGGGACACTTGTGTATACATGGGTGATTTCACATGTTATATGCACTCACAGTTCCTTTTACACCAGCTGCACTACCCTGGTTGACAAAATCCACTTAATACATGATTTCAGTTTTAAAAACTAATTTTAACACTGCTTTCCCATCTAAAAAAATACTTGCCTGTCTTGGTACTCGAAACATGAACACCTGCATGTAAAGCAGGACTCTAACAATTACATTATCCCGGTTTAGAATTTTCAGCTGTATATTTGTATTTATCCCCTATGGGATGTCTAAGCAATGCTAAGCAGATGGCCATGGTGAGCACACCCACTTAGCTACACTTAAACATTCCTTAGCATGTAAAAAAATATATTTATTATATATATTTATTATATTATTATTATATTTTTATGTTATATAGTGAGTATTGTGGTTTTCTGACAAGTCATTGAGGACTGCAGTCAGGAAATAATGGCATCCATTTGACTTTCAGACTTCATTCCTTCGTAACTTCATGCCAATTCATATCCTGTTTTCTATCAACTTTCTTGTAATTTTATAAGGGCAGTATTCATGAAATGTCCTTACCTTTAGAGCTTTCTTCCCCTATTATTTGTGCCTTTGTCCACTTGGACTGCTGTCAGGGAATACTGGCATACATTTGACTTTCGCACATCTATCCTTCGGTAATTCATGCTAATACCTATCCTGTTTTCTATCAACTTTCTCTAAGTTTGTAAAAGCAATATTTACTAGGTGCACCTATTTTTAGGGTTACCCCCATTACTCGTGCCTTTGTCAACATTTCCTGCTTTAGCAGGTTGTGAGGTGTCGTACGGCACTTTTGCAATGCAGGGGGTGTGTTACAGAACCTGCTACACAATCCCTGCATTGCTTTCCCGCTCCGCTATGTATTTCACTATCCGTGGACACTGAAATAACATTTCTTTCATTTCAATGTCCATGGACACTGAAACACTGGCATAATATTAGAGAAATTCTCTAATATTATGCCACATTCATTTTAGAAAGTACCGTACAGCTCTTTCTGAGTGCAGGAGGCATGTTTGTAGTCTGTGAACTACTTAAACATGCCCCCTGCACTCGTTCATGGTTTGTGTTCATTTAGTCTTAACAGCAGCACACCTTCATGAATATGCAAGGCACGCTGTTATGGCTACATGGACATGAGCTACTATATACAGTAATAGCACTATTCCTGCACAGAGTTTAATGAATCCAGGGGATGGAAAGAGATGATGCCATTTGGGAGATTGAAAATAAATAAAAAATGCAATGTATTTACAGAAGTGTTCAATCAAAACAGAAATAGCTTACTTGTTGATGTCAGAAGACTTACATATACTGCAAGGGGTAAGACTGAGGTTATATTCTCTTAACATGAAATGATTTGGGTAGAGGTTGGAGAAGATGAAGGGAAGGAAAAGTTATTAAGAGACTGAATGAAGAAATTTTGAAAGTGAATGAAATCAAGAAGGAAATGAGGTTTTGATGGAAACAGCATATTTCAGTCTATTTTATAAGACAGACAGAATGCTACTTGATGTTAAAAAAATAAAAGAGGACTTATTTAAGAGTAAAAAGACAGGCAAGGTGTCACAAAAAGATCATTATAGAATAATTTTGCAAAAATATGAAAGAGGTTTACAGAAACCTAAAAAGGAAACTGTTGAGTAAGAAAGAATTATGGAGATGATATTAAAAACAAAAGTTTAGTGTAAAAGGAAAATGAAGAAAAAAAAACATTTTGGTAAGTGCTTTAAGTAAGAAAAAACAAGGATGGAGAAGTTAATAAATAATGAAAGTATAACTGAGATTGGGCAAAAAGAGTGATGAGAATTGCGGAAGAGTATATAAGTATAATGGGGAAGAAAAAAGAGACAGTGAAGGACAAATTATATAGAAGAGAAGCATCGTAACATGGTTACAGAGATGAACAACATAAGAAGAGTTAGAACAGAAGTTTGCAGAATTGTGTGTATATTAACCATCAAAAGAGACCAAGCAAACTGATGTAAATTTATGGATATGTTCAACATTTGTTCTGTAGAAAACATATGGCATATGGACAAAAGTTCACCTTTATTGCGTACCACCCAGAGTACCCTTATAAATTAGATAGTATGCAATGACTGGACATTAATATTTGAAAAGGATCACGCTGATTGGCCAACCCAACTAGTGTGCTCATTGTAAATCCCAGAATATACCAATGGAAAACGGTCTGGTCACCCAGACTTCCTTCCATTCATATATTCTATAACTTTTCTTTTTTTTCAATAAAAACTAAAAAAAATATATAGTCTGGACTCTGGACATACCAGATAGGCAGCATGGAGGAAATACAAAGTAAATCAGGTATGTTATTTAAAATTAAAGACACCTGCCTGATTTTCTTTGCATTTCCTCCACTCTGTCTCTCTCCTACCCCTAAAGTAGCCCAAACTTTTTTTAATAAAAAGAAAAAGAAAACAAAACAAAAACAGAGCAACAGACTTTCATTTTTCCGTTGCGCCCTTTTCAAAGCATTGATGTACTGGGTATGCGTGGGAACACAAGTCCCATATGCATGTGCATTACATCAAAACAAGGCAGTAGGATACCACCAGCCATAGACGAATAGTACGGCCCCGTTATACAAATACATAATTTAAGAAAAGCAAGTATTTTTTTTTTATAAATAATAGCATTGTATAATAGCAATAACCTACTCTGTGTTTGTGGTATAGAGAAATTTACCCACATTTGACTTTATTTAATCACTCGGGCTTCACCGTCATGATCAAACCACACCAACCATGTGTAAATCTTCAATATACCACACCATGTCATCGGTTATTGCTTCAATATTTTATCTAGCAAGGACAATATTATAGATTTGAGAACAGATATTGATAGACATTTCAGTTTTGATACCAATGTTTCACCTGGTATTAATAAGTGTATTGCTATTAGAGATATATTGTGTTACATCACACCCTGAGAAAGAGGATGGTTTTCAGACTATACAAAACAGTGGTGATGGTGAATACTGAATGTGATTTCCCAGCCTGATTACAATTATAAACAGGTAAACATTTTTAAGAGGATATCTGTAAGATATATATTTATGATAAAACATCTGAATTATGAGAAATTGACCAGAAAACTTCTCATTATGGTCTTCAAATTAATGATTAATTAAGGGTAATACATATTTCTAAATTTCTTAACAGATTTTGGTTGCAACATTGGAAAGTTTAAACACCATAATTTTGACATTTGGGATAATAATCAAATCTATCAAATTTCAACCCACTACCCTGATCCTGGGTGACGTTAGCTATCCAACCACAGATTGGAAGAACTACTCATGCAGAAACAAAAATCCTCAGAGATTCCTAGATTTTGTCAATGAAAATGCCTTTGAATAGCTGGTTGATACTCCCACAAGAGGTGAAAATATGTTGGACTTGGTATTAACCAAGATGAGTAACCACTGCAGCATCCCTATAATGTCACCATCCCTTATAAGATCCGACCACAAAGTTGTCACTTTCAAAGTCAACATCTCCCCTGACCCCCTAGCTAGACTCAAACAAAAAAATATTCCAAAGTGGATTACAGCCTTCTGAGGGAAGGTATAAATAGCTTCACAGGCACCTCACCCTCAATAGGAACTGGCACAAATGTCCAAACCTAGACCAAAGAACTATCCAAGCATTTATATAGCTCCATGGAATCAGGAATACCCAACAGGTCAAAATCCTCCTCCTCAAGAAGGAGTAAACCTGTCTGGTGGACATCTGCAATAAATAAACTCTATAATAAAGGAAAACAATTGCTGTCCAGGATGAAGAAGGAGCAGGTGCCTAATCAGAAGCAATCTCTCCTTAACCTGAACAAGCAAATATGTGCACTAGTGAAATCTTCTAAAGCAAATTTCAAGTCCAAACTGGCCACATCTACTAAAGACAATCACTAAGCCTTCTCTTATGTTCGCAATCTCAAAGGAAGCACTTGTATCTGCTCAGAACTTGTGGTCAAGAACACCACATAGACAAACGCCCTAGACATAGCCAACCTACTGGCAGACAGGTGCTGCAAAAACTTTCCCCCTCTGAGCCCATAAGTTAGCCAGGACATCCCCAGCACCTGGCTTCTTCCCCTTACCTCTAGGGAGCAAGTCATCACTACTCTCTCAAAGGCAAAACATCCAGCTTCCATGGGATACAATAACATCCCAGGCTGCATCCTACATGAACTTAGGCAGGAACTGGCAGCACCATTAGGCATCTTATTCAACCAAAGCCTGAGTACCGGCTTCATTCCAGCTGAGTAATGGACAGCCACTGTCATCTTTTGGCAGAAAGGTGCAACATCCACAGATCCAGGAAATTATAGACTCACCAGTTTAACTAGCCTATTCTGCAAAATGATGTAAAGGAATATCATGAACCTCATTAACAAGGGCAATGAGGGTATAAATATGTCCTATAAAGACAAGCTCAAAGCTCTATCCCTAAACTCTGTCAGCTACAGACTACCGCAACAAGCTCTATGCCTGGCCTACCAAAAATCATCAGATCCTACTCTGATGGAACTGTTTCACATCCTCAAAACAAACAGCCTAAGAATTACCCAATTCAGAGACACAACCCTCATACCTAATTTAAAGCGGGCATATAGGAGGGAAAGGTACATATCCCAGACAATACCCCTTCTCTGGAGCAGGCTTCCAATACATGTGAAGCAGAGTTTTCCTTAAACCAATTTAAGAGTAACTTGGACCAGTAGATGGGGAACTGGAAATATACACTGGTCAGGCACCTAGGTCTCTACTAGACAGCCTGTAAATGTGTGACCACCTATAACAAAGTCTACATATATCCCTTAAAATAACCCTAAGATACCAAAATGTGTCAGATATATTTAGGAGAGATGGCTAGGCCAAAAATGTCCTGCCATTGTTAACCTAGTAATCACCTATGAATCTGTAAACCTAAGCTGGAAAACAATGAACTATGGAGATGGAAACAAATACACTTACGTATAAAGGTAAAGAAAAGACATCACCAACAGGGAAAGTAAAAAGTATGAGTGAAGTTAGGTATATGTACATCTGTGTGCGCATTGTAAAGTTAGGTCGCACACGAGAAGAAACATATAGCACATACAGTTAAAGCAGCACATGTAATCTATACCTTCAGCCGCATGTATGGATGAAAGCAGGCAGTTTGCTGAAAACTATCTGTTTCTTGAAGCAATGGCAAATACAGTATGTACTGAAATGAAGCTGTAATGTTCACCACCTGCATTCTGCACCTGCATTATTGAGCTAACACATATTACAGCACAAATTGCTTTAGATTTGTTGCAGCAACACAGGACTGGGAAATGCATATTGCTGCACCAGGGATATACACTTAAGGTACTGCAGAAGGCATGTTTCCTTGATGCGAGCTGAACTCCTTAGAGCTGCTCCTGGTTTGGCTATTTCGCCTGAGAGTTAAAGAGAATCTGCTGCATCTACAGCCATCTGCTGATAAGGGAATGAAAATAAGTATCATTTTGCACTTCTGTTGATTATTTTTACTGTATTTCATAAGAATCCTTTATTATTTGTTATATTTCTATTTCTCACACTTTAGCAGAGTTTCAAAGCTGAATTGTTTCTACTGCTGCTGTAGTACTTAACTGTATTATGCTGCTAGTTTTATAGGACAGTAGTATATAGCTTAAGTGGTTTCCCTGCACTTGAGTTCTAAAACCAGCATTTTTGCATTAAGAGGGTTTTCTCACTACACTCGTGCAGCAGAAGTGTGTTGTAGCAAATCTATCTGACTTGGGGACTGCTGGTTCAATGCTTATTGCATGTTTTCCTGATTGGACTGTAGGCTTTGCTGTTGTAGAAATTGTATTTTCTAATTTTATATTACTCCATCATTAGTGTTGGGTTGCTATTCATGCAGCAACGATTAGCAGTAACTTGGATTGATGCAAATGCTATCAATTTAAAATGTACCTTACAATAACTTTCACTGCAAACTTCCCCAGTCCCCCTGATGTCTTAGGGGCATCTGAGTTGTGTGCAGAGCAACATCACCTTGTTGGATAGCTGCAGTTCACAATGAGTATGGTACCCATTCTCTGTCTTTGTCCAGCTAAATATTCCCACTCTTCTCCCTGGTTACACCCATAGTAAAAGAACCTGAAACCATGGATAGGCACTTTCTTGCTATCCCTGTGGCCAGCCTGTAGGACATGTGTATCCTGAGGCAACATAACAATTGTCTCATGTGTACTTACAACCACTTAATCCTGAAACAAACACAGTATGTGAGAGTTGTAGTTACAGTATGAAAATTAAGAATTAAGACATTACTTTCACATACTGGCAAACCAAATGACAAAGAGGTTGTCAGCACATACACGGCATTTCCCTTACTAAATAAGGTGTCGACACAAACGTATACATGGATGCATTCACAAGTAACTTACCAATACCTCTAAGGCCTACCTGTACTCTGCCCTCGAAACCGCATGCAAACAAAATCAAGTCAACATCAACCACTACACATAAAAATGCACATCAGTGTTACCCCAAAGGCAAAATACCACACATTCAAACATCTTGGTCATAGGACAATCCATTGTTATACACATCAACAACCACCTGACTAGGATGGCTAATGAGAGGGTTACAGTCAGTTGACTGCCAGGGACCAGGATTCACCATATCACACAGGCACTCAGGTCACTCAGCCACTGTGTCACCTTGACTCAATTATAGTCCATGTGGGCATGAATGACCTGAGATATACTTCCCTGGACTATATAAAGAGAGACATGATGGACATCTCTCAATATGTGCAGTAGGCTGGGGATGACATGATCAACTGACCATGATGCTTTTCTAGAGTCGGTGTGCACCTGTTGCTGTTAGACTTTAGAATACTGGCATAGGCATTAGCCACCCCCATAGTCCCTTTTTAGGCAGTGACAAACCAACAAACTGACCAATGTAACAAATTATTGTAATGCCAAGCTGAAGGTAATACTGTTTAATGCTAGGAGTATTAACAAGAAACCTGACTCCCTGGAAGCTCTCTCACCTTGGAGGATGCTGAGATGTGTGCAGTTACAGAGACATGGTTCATGGCTGTGGAAAGCACAGCAGCAGTGCAAGGCTACAATGCCTAACTCACATTCAGACCACCCTTTGAAAAGGAAAAACAATAAAAGGAGGAGGTGTTTTCATTTACATAAAAACAATCACACTTCCAGACTGGTCAAACAGGATGACTCGCATGAGCTAGTCCATGTCCAGCTGTCCATAGGCAAAAACCCTACAATATCAGTGCTAACTACAGGTCCCGAACCATGAACCATGAATATCACTCTACATATCTGAAGTCACTAGAATTACTTACCATTCAGCCCAAAACACTACTCATGGATGATTTTATCTATCACTTTGCAAACCAGGAAACATATATGACCACTAACATGCAGGCTCAGATTCCTGGTCTGTGTCAGTGCAAATGCTCTGGAACAGCTGGTCTGCACTCCCACTATGGGCTCAAATATCTTTTGACATAGTACTGCCAAACATGGGAGAAAGTTGCAAACCCCCCTCCCCAGAGTAATGTTCTCATTGGAAAGATCAGATCATAAATCAGTCTCCTTTGAAATAAATAGCCCATCTCCAAAATAGGCTTCCTATTCATGTGAAGCAGAGCCCTTCCATGACCATCTTCAAGCATAATGTGGACCAATGGATAGAAAATTGCAAATTCACTCTTGTGGTGGCACCAATGTCCTTTATGGACAGAGGCAGTCTGTACAAATAGTCATATGCATGCTTGAAGGCTCTTATCATTTCCCCCTAGGAGTAGAACATTTGCTAGAATCTGGGTAAATCTGGCTAGGCTTGTAAGGGCTCTTGACCCATTAGCCTGTTAATCTCCCATGAACTTATAAAGCAATGCAAAACAGATGAAGGACTGGCAGGTGGACTACAGACACCATGCTGCAGCTACATCAGTGTATACTGCACTTTGGCTATTCTGGTGGAACACACTGTTCAATATCAGAGAAAATTATCACAAAGAATGGGATATATAAATTTCACATTATATATTTACTCTACTGCCAGCTTTTAGGTTAGACTTCCCATTCGAACTCTTGATAGTACAGACTCTCCTTTGTTTAAATGTAGCCACCCATCATTTTGCAAGAAAACATGTTGTAAGTCATTTAGATCTGTCTGATCATGTCTGTTTAGTTAGTTTACAGAACACTGTAAATGATATTCTGGCACAGGGCCCTGGCACAGACATCATATTCTGAAGGTGTGCCCAGCAAAGATGTTTGTGACTGTTAACATCTGTGATGCAATTACAGCAGGGTTATAGGAGAACAACTTTCCATTTATTGCTTATATCCTTTGTGTTGCTATTCTAAGAAAGAACAGTTCATGCTGGTACATTGTGGTACATTATTCAGTTGTTCCACTTTACATTTTTAGTATTAAAGCCACCACAATAAAAATGTAAAAAGTACATGTAACCCTTTACAATATCTGTCCCTTGCCCCACTGTCCAACTCCCCAATCTATGGATCAAGGAAACAGTTTTACATGACTATAACCCCCCTACATGATATTTCGATAGAACAAGATACACGGTCCACTAACTTTATTATCAAGGCAGGAGATATATACAGATGTGCCCAATCACATAAGCTTTTCAACCCATCACCATGAACAAATTCAGCACAAACTAAAGGTTCTTTAGGTAAACTACAGCACTATTCTCCCCACTACTGCCTATAACCATTTTTCCTCTCATGAATATCTAGGTCTGAACTGACAGCAACAGTCTTTTCTCTGAGGTTACTAACACAAGCTGAGTTTATTTATTAAGAATAAAAATGTCTCTAATGGTGGGACTTATAAAGTAGTTAATTATACTCAGTGCCAATATATGATTAGTAGCATTGCATTAAGCAAAATAGCGTATTAAGCATTACATAGGATGTACTGCTATAGTTTTTCTGTAGGTTCAAATATATGAAAGGAGATGCTTTTTCATGGTGATTGTGGGACATATGATTTGTAGTAAAAACTCCACATTTCTGAGACGCATTATTTTCTGATTCAGAGACATACAGTATTAACTACAGTGAGGAAAGATCTCATTTTATATATATATATATATATATATATATATATATATATATATATATATATATACATATATATATATATATATATATATATAGATAGATAGATAGATATAGATAGATAGATAATTTGCAAGTCTCTGAATCATTTTAAGTACCATAAAATGCAAATCAATCCATGCTGCAGTGGTTAGCAGAGTTAGCAGACACATTGCAGAAGCAGAGGCACCCCCCCACACACACACACACACACATTCACACACAACCACATGCAAATTCATACACACACACAAAAAAATTACAAACCTTGTACCTGTCCCTGAGATGTCTGAATGTCCCTGAGGTCTCCTTTTTCTGCCCTAGCAAATCACAGAAGATTGCAGTCACACATTTAATCTCAGACAGTAGAGTGCCCCACTTAATTTCCTGCTAAGTACTTAATTTAATCTAGCATTTACTCTCATCTCACAATCACCATCCTAAGTGCTGCTCAGATATCACTGAAGTTCTATAACTGATGGTTGGAGATTTTTCCCACCCAATGTTAGGGGCCTTGCTTGTTAGTCTAGTGACATGTGGTAGCATGATAACCACCCCAATGCGCACACATGCACATGCACACATACAAACACACACACACACACACACACACACACACACACACACACACACACACACACACACATGAAACAGCCCCTCCCAGTACAACGACATTCACTCACCCAGCCAGATGCACACATACACACACACACACACACACACACACACACACACACACACACACACACACACACACACACACACACACACACACACACACATGAAACAGCCTCTCCCCATATGATGACATTCACTCATGCACTCACCCAGCCACACACACACACCCCAATACAACCCCTCATTACCACCTACTGCTAACTCCTATGGAGACACACAATCACATTAACTGACCCATGCACCCCCTTACAAACATGTACAGATAAACCTTCTTACCCTGCCGTTCCACTGAACACCCCAGTACTTACCACTACCATGATGAATAGAGAAGGCCACTACCACAGCATGCAAGGAGCAGCTGTGCTAACATGTATAGCCAAACAATTCTATAAATTAATTAGTGCATAGATGCCTTCACAGAGGCAGTTGTGGGTGAGTGCAGATGGCTAACTTGCATATGCATGTCATCCTGACAGCCACATTAACATTTAGCATGGCATAGGGCAGCCCAATGTGATGTTTTATTTCTTTGTCAAAGGTACTGTGTTAGGGAAGGTTAAAGTTTGCTATGAGGTGTGTACTTCATGTCCACCTTACGGCATCCTTTATAAATCCAGCCCTCTGTGCTGGAATGATCATCCACTAGTTCAGCGAAAAGCTATATAATTATAGATGGTAAAAAGATTTCCAGTGTTTAAAAGAAACATACAACATAATTATTTTATGTTTCAGGTATTCATGGTTATAATACAGGACTGGAAGTGTGCAATAAGACCAATGTGTTAGAATACAAAGATATTGTCTGTTAATTATCATTAAAACTGTAAGAAACTAGCCCTAAATATTTAAATTAATGCAGCCCTATTAAACATGTTTGAAGGTTGAGAGGTTAAATGTCAAGGTACTGTTTTTTCTATTATTTATGCTTTGTTAAATGGGTTAATCCAACAAGACATATGAAAGGCGACATCCATACTGACTGGTGGAAATTTGTTTAGGCCCTCATGGAATTTCATTACTCTTTCCATATATGGGACACTACAGGATTGCTGTGAAGGTTAGTACAATAAAGAAAGGAAAGGTAGACAATGCAGCCAGAGACACTGCAGTGCAGATAGCTGAGATCCATAAGGATAATGTTAAAATCACATTAATTGCACAAATTGTCATAAAAATGCAAACATACCACAGTAATTGGATAATGAGGACTGGGACACTGATTCACAAAATTTTTGAGCTGAACGACTGTGAAATGTTTTCAGGATATCCAAGAAAGCCAAGAACTTGCAAATCTTGTTTTGTTATACCTAGAGAGATGCAGCAAATGAGTTAGTGTTATATCAGTAGGGAGTGACCTATTGACAATGTAGAATGTGTATTTACGGAAGGAGGAGATGGTGGAGAGTGCCTCCAAAGTAGTGTAAGGACTGTTTCATCCAAAACATGTTATATGTGCACACTGTAGTCACCAGCCAGGAAAAGTATGAAAAGGAGACCTGTTGTTAAAAAGAATAAGAAATGATCTACAAACTATAAGCAGGTATTTTAGACTGGACAATACAGTAATCCCATTAAAGTTTACTGCCAGAGATGTTAGGACTTTGACTCACTTAGGGATGAGTCCTTTTGATATATAGCACTTGGATTATTTTTTTTTTACCATTTCGTGAGTGAATTTGATAGAAAAAATGAATACCTAGTTTGTTTTTCTTTTTCTTTCTTTCACAGCACTTAATCTGTCAACCATCAGTTCCCTGTGATAAATTATCAAATTATTTTCTCATGTGATGACACATGTTCCTATCCCTTTCACTCTCCTTAAAAGAAGAGTCGATTATGAAACAATCATGGTGCAGACAATTTGGCATTTTGTTTTTTGTGAATATAACCTAAACCTACCTTGTGTCACAGCAGACGGACTATCTCTGCCTCCCCCAATGGAGTTATGCCCAGTCACAGAAGGGCTACTGCCCTGACTTGGGCAGTTCCAGCCACATCCTCTCTCTGTCTCCTTCTCTCTGGGGAGTGCCCTATGGCATACCACGTAGATTTCTAGGTCACCACAGAGGTATAAGCCATCCCAACCCCTGATAGACTCACTAATGCATGCCATGCATCCCTCTCTGTGTACTCCCTTGCTCTTCCATTTTCTCAAGTTACTAATTGATCCCAGGTCATCTGGATTTCAGCCAGGGCTTTATCATTCTGTGCCAAAGAGCTATGGTCTGAATGTGCAATTTCCTGTGGTCTGAATTTGCAGTTTTGTACTATGAATGAGGAACACTGAAATTTGAATACAACTTTTCTAAAAACTGACAAAAGATTTATGAAGTAAAGGTAAAAAAGATATTAAAATGTGTTTTTCAAAGATGTAGTGTCATTGCATGTAAAGGAGGAATACACATAAACATACCAACCCCAGGATTCATTAAAGCCAAAACTCTGTGCAGGAATAGTGTAGCCTTTCCTGTATGGAATATGGCCACTGAACAATCCAGGAAACACTCCTTTTGTCATGCAAGAGCCTGCCTACACTATTCCTGCATGAACATCACTGAATAATGCTAATTATCTCATTTTCTGGTGAAAACCAAGCAAATTAGGTGAATTACCGATTCAGCAAGCAGGCAGGTGTCCATGCAAGAATAGTGTTAGTTGCAGAAATGTATTCGGCTAGAAGCCAAATACATTTCTGCAAAAATGAAAATGGAGGGATGACAGCTCAAATAAAAACATATATTATAATTTTTAGGCATGCCAATGGCCAAATATATGGCCAGGGATTTTGCCGAAAATAAAAAGAAATTTGAAAAAATGTGAAAAGTTGATTCTAAGTTAAATCAGCATTTTCCCATTATAGTCTATGGCATGCAGAATCAAAACAATAACAGGTAACAGTGGCTGCTAAGGGGAAAGGCTCTGGTGTAGTGCAGTAACTAGGAACTAAGGCAGTGTTGTATGCTAATGAGGGAAAATTTGCTGAATCACAAAAAGAAGCTAAGTGCCACACTGCACATAACCATGTAGGTGCTATAAGGCAGTGGTGTAAGCAGGAGGAGCAGCATACATGAAAAGGGGTGTGTCATGCTTGGTGTAAGCACATTAGAGGTCCACGGCTCCCAGATAAGCTTAGCTAAGAACAGCTAACAAGGGCCTATGTCTGAGGTTATTTTCTTTTGTTTACCTTAACTAAATGGATTTGCATTGTGTGCATCTGGTCTAAAACAAGCACAAAAAAAAAAAAAAAAAAAATGGAAATAGCAGCACTGTTTACATTTGGGTAATGGGTTTGTGCAGTGTGCCTCGGGGCATAAAAGTGGTGTGAATGGGAAGTGAAAAAAGTAAAAAAAGGCAACTAGCAGAATAAAAGCAATCAAGTACAAATAAAATAGCAAGCAAGTGGAATGTATCATAGCGAGCCAATCATACAGGCAGCATCTGTAGCACAACAGTATAAACTGTGCAAACACCATACAGTCTGGATTTCCCACAAACCCTGCACCATTGGTGTACAAATGCAGGGGAATTTTAACCCAAAATATTTTAGGGGCTACTGTTGCTTTGATCTATCAGTATGTGCTGGAGGCTGAGGGCAGTGACTAGGATAATGCTGACAACAGCCCCAAACTGAGGAGGAGGAGAAGAGTGTTCAGACCCAGGGTAACCTACCAGGGGCTACATGATCTGGAGAGTGTAGAGTGCTTCAGGGTGGACAGAGACATACTCCAACAAATCATCGAGCTATGCCAGCCTCAACTCAGACCCAGAACCAACACAGGAGAACCCATCCCATTGGATACCAAGTTATGTGTAGCCATAAAAATACTAGCTACAGGTATTTTCCAAAGACCTACAGGGGACATCATGGGGATCTCACAGCCATCCACATCTAGGGTACTCCACAAGTTCCTGGATGCCAGGCGAACACATGCTGGTGAGCACATTTACTTCCCCAGCACCCGGGAAGAGTTGAGCAGCAATATGTGCCTCTTCCACCATGTAGCAGAATACCTAGAGGTACTGGGTGCCATAGACTGCATGCATATCCACATCAAAGCACCACCCAGTGAACAGGTTAGGGTCTACATAAAGTGCAAGGGTGTCCAGGTCAAGTGCAATGCCCAGGGCATTATCATGAATGTGGATGCCGGCAACCCTGGAAGCTATCACGACTTCCACATCTGGCATTCCTCACAGCTGTATCAGGCATTTGCCAGGGGGGACATCCCATATGGCCATCTGGTGGGTGATGCTGGCTATGCACTGGAGCCGTGGATGATCATATCCATCAGAAATGCACACACATCCACACAAGAACATCATAATTTGAGGCACATGCACAAACCAGGATCATTAAAGAGTGTGTGTTCGGGATGCTTAAGCATGTTTCTGCTGCCTTGACATATCTGTTGGAGCCTTGCAGTACTCGCCAGTCACATGTGCACACATATTCATAGTATGTGCCATGCTACACAATAAGATCCTGCAAAAACTGCTGCAGCAGGAACAGCATGGGGAAGTCCACACAGCACCCTCACCATTGCCAAGGTCCACACAGGCAGAGAGGGACTTGGACGAGGCGCACCCCTGAGACAGCCACTGTAAGCAGATGGAGGCATGCCCAGTATGGCCTACCCTTGGGAAAGAGGCAATGCATAGCACACACACTGACACTGTAGGCAACCAGGGACTGAGACCTCTCTCTTACTCACACACACAGTAAAAATGGATGACGCACACACATCTCACTACCTGTAACTTACCATGTACAGGCAGTGTACTGTGGCATCCAACAGAGGCAGCCCTTACCCACTGTCTCACAACTGCTGCAGGAAAAAAGTAAGTCAGTCTTCTAAATAAATGTAATGGAGTATTATGTTCTGGTAGCATATCTATGGTAGTGCTGCATGCATGCAGGGGAATGGGGTGGCCTACTGAGGTGGCAACAGACAACTAATAGCTATGTGGGACATCAGAAAATGTCTGCCCAATACTGGCATCCCAACACTATGTAGTATTATCCAAGGTGACAATCCCACTACAGTGTATGTGGGGGCCAACTAAGGGGGGGGCATGGGTCACATGCATGGATGTTAATGGATGTTAATGTGGGGATCCCCTACACACCCCTCAGACTCATCCAGGAAGTCAGCTATAGAAAACGATAAAGGAATGTCTGGCAAAGGCCCACAAATGGAGACAATAATGGAATACCCCACTACAGACTTACAGTGATATCACAGCAGGCCTTGCAGTTGCAGTAAGGCTCTGAAGTGTAAGAAGTCTGAAATTCAATTGTATGCCATTACAACCTAACCTGTGGTCTCCACTGATATTCCTCTATTCCCCAAGGCAGGGCAAAATACAATTCTAAATGGAAACAAAATGTAAAGCCAATATCAGCACAGTATGTGCAAATGTGTACCGTTGACAGGTGCCCCCCCATATTACTATAGAAATGCAGTAACATGTAAGTATGTAGGGTAATAACAGCAGAGCACACATTGCCAGTGCTGTCCCAATCAACATGATAACTTGTTGCATATCCACAATATGCAAGGGTCAATGATCTATGTAACTGCATGGGAAATACTCTCAGGATGTGGTCAGCACTTAATCCTGCCTATAGTCTCATAGTGCCCTAGGTACAGTACTGCGGTAGACAGGACCATGTTCCAATGATTGCAGTGTCGGCTATTTTACATGTCAGCTACATCTATGGTGGGAGTTGTACACACTGTCCACATGTCATTATCCAATATTGCTGGTAAGCTGGATAGGTCATGGACAGGGGGCCACACATATGAACAGTACACAGGTTGGAGTAACCTATACAGTGCCCAGCATACCTCCCAACTGTGCAGATCTGTTGCAGAATGTACAGAGGTGTACATCATATTTGCGGTGTCTTTATCATGAAATAGTGGTTGTGTGGAAAAACATTGGCAAACCATGAAGAAAAATAATGATGAATTGTAGTGTCTCAGACCTCATACCCTAGAGAAAATGCATGCTATTGCAAAATCTGTTATTGTATCACCCTTCTAGGTTTGTAAGGACAGTAGTAAAAATGGTCCCTATACTTAGGCCTTTGTCACCCAATTACATATGGTTTTGTCCCACATGTTTGGCTCCCATAATATAGAGAGAGATGGTGCCTAGTAGCACAGGAGGTACCTGAAGGTGACTGTACTAGCAGGTCATAAAAGGCTGCCACCCTACTGTGTCAGAACTGGAAACATGTCAGTGTCCAATGGCCATAACCCTGGAATGGCAGGTTGTCACAGAATGAGCACAAATATGTCTTGCATGTCTGTTCTTTTTATCCTAACATTGCATTTGCCTGCAAAGTATTTGCAAAACAAGAAAAAGTCATGTCAAAACAGCTATGGCAGACAGTGGAGAAGCAGGTGTCACACCCATAACAAAAAGCAAGCAAGTAACAAACTGGTCTCCCAACTGTCTATTTATGGCAAAACAGTATCAAAACCCTCTCCCCATGTGTGGGCCTTCATTTGACTGTCGTATGTGGGCCTGTCCACATGTCAGAGTCACTGACAGTTTAACAGCTAGGCCAACATGTAGCTGCATAATACCTTAGTAACACAAACTGTCTGAGGACCCCAGCAGATGTAGTGGTGCAATGATGGACAACCTGACAAACAGGTATGGTCAGAGGTGTGTAGTCCATAACCTCTTGTGTGTGATGTTACAGCATGTACCATGCTTACACAAGATTTACAAATACATAACAGCAGCCACTGTGGGTAAAGCCTGTGACTGGACTACAGATGGATACAGAGACACACAGAAGGGGGAGGGGAACCGCTGGCCAGACAAATGGAGAATGAGCACATTAGAGCACATTTTGCAGTAACATAGGTGTCCTGCAATGTGTGGAGTCAGTAAGTGTCAACTGCAAGTACACAACACACACCCACATAAATGGAGGTCCACAACAAAGCAAACCCCAAGTAACGAACACCTCAGAGTCAAAAACACATGAGAACATCTCAAACCTACACATCACAGACCACACATACTCCACAAACCAGGGTCCTGCAAACACTAAGTCCTTACCATACACACAACATATTACACATAGAACACTACACTGTGAAGAGACACGGATCTGCCACACACCAGGCAGGATAAGGAGGAGGTCATGGACTACTTGTTTGTTAGGTGCCATAATTTGCCAATCACACATGCACTAATGTCACCACCACAACAGGTACAGGTATCACAATAGCCTGGTCCATGGCCCCTGAATGATGTGTGACGTAACTCATGGACTAGAGAAAGACAGACATGATCCAACATGCTGAATATGTGTCCCATGCAGGTATGTCCCTAGCCATAAGTAGCATCCTGCTGTTTCCCAGAGTGATGGATCAATACGAACAGAGAAAGTGATTGCCAGTAGCCAAGCTCGGATGCAAAGTAAGGAAGCCAAAACACACTCTAGTAAGCTGTAATAGCACACTTTATTAACCAGCACACCACACGATCACAATGCAGAATCAGAATTTACCTAGGTTTCATCCAACATGTAGGACTTCTTCAGAACAACTGATTGTAAAAAACCCCCCTTTTATATCTTAATAAATTAGTATTAATAATTAATAATGATTTTATGCAAGCTGATGAATTTCTGGAATCCTTGCACCATGAGATTTCGGCGAGCTGTATAAAGGACATTGAAACTGACAGTAGTGTTTCGATAGATATAGAGTTTAATAAGGTCATTAACATGAACAAAGTTTGCATGGAGAATTTAGGAATAAGTGAAGTTGGGGTTACAACATTATTTAATAATGAATTGATTGATGGATATGCAGATGGTTCTAATGTAGGAGCATTGCATAATAGTGTTTTTTAATGATGATTTAATGAATTTGAGTATTTTCTACCATAAGTGAACACATTAATTACCCTTTTATAAATATGGCTGATATTAATGAAATTAATGCAAGTGAGAGCAATGCTGATATAAGTTTGGAAGCATTAATTGATGTTATAAGCACAGTAGATGATAGAAATAATGGCTATGAGACACCTGTAATAGTGGAAAACACAAGTAAAGATTTTAAAGTATTTAACTATTCAGGGAAGAATATAAATGTCAAGCATGTTGATTTATTATCTAAAGGATACAATTTTGTGCCCTATAGAAATGAGAATATTGTTCAGTCTTTGTAGATTTGAGGCTTTTTAATCGGAAAATGAATTTAAAAGTATTATTTAATCCTAATAATAATAATAATAATAATAATAATAATAATAATAATAATAATAATAATTTAAAGACACATAGTGAACAACATCTTAAGAAACCAAGCAAATTTAATCCACCTATTAATAGTATTGTGGGGGTATATGAAAGAATATGTAAAAAGAAATTATAGGATGGCATAGTGGTTAAAGTGTTCACCTTATAGGCGCAAGGTGCAGGGTTTAATCCTCACATGGGGTAACTGGCTTGGCGTAAAATGGCCTACAACGGCAATTAGCCTAGTACTAATCTATAAACCTAGAAAAGGCTTCAAGAATAATAATAGAAAAAAAGTCAATAAGGAAGATGTTGAGTTTAATTTGACTAAAAAAGAAGTAATATTTGAATTGCCCAGGATAAGAATTTAAGGTTAATGAAACCTGATAAGGGCAAAGGAGTTGTAATCCTGGATAAAATAGATTATATTAACAAAATGAATGCCATGCTTATGGGTGATGTATACGTAAAAGTAAGTAGGAACAAAATAAATATACCACATTCTAAAATAGATAGGATCTTAGAAGATATGCTATATCAAGGACAAATAAATGAGTATGCCTACAATTTTTTGAGAAATGATTATCCTATGATTAGTAACATTTTTGGTATTCCAAAAATACATAAAGGATTACAAAATTTAAAATTTAGACCCATAGTTGATGGCAAGTGAAGCAAAACATGCCCTATCAGCAAATTTCTTGATTTTTATTTACTAAAAGGATTAAAGAAATTTGATTATATTACTAAAGACTCCTGGGATTTTTTAAGCCAAATTAGTAAAATAAAAGTGACAGCCTCTACTAAACTTGTCACAATAGATGTTTGTGATTTATTCACAGTAATACCACATAACACTGGATTAGTTTGGTTAGAGAAACAATTGGGTAAAACGGAATTATTTGATCAGGATGAAATTAATGTGTTTGTATCATTGATGGAAATTGTATTAACTAAGACTTTTTTTGGTTCAAAGGTCATTATTACAAACAACAAACAGGTGTAGCTATGGGGGCAGCTTGTGCCCCCATTTATGCTAATTATATAATGGCATATTGGGAAGATGAATTCATCTTTCATAGTCAGTTCATGTCTCACATAAAGCAATATATGAGGTTCCTGGACAATATTTTTATTGTCTGGAAAGGAGACAGTGATAATTTAGATGAATTTTTAACATATATCAACCATACAGTAGAATTTGTAAAATTCACATATGAGTATAGTTCAGAGAAAATTTCATATATGTATATGTTATTAACAGTTAACAGGCAAGAATTAAAAATTACCTCAGGTATTTGTAGAGACATACCTTTTCAAATTCCTATCTAGATTATAACCGTTGGCACCCTCACCATCAAAAGAAATCAATAGTTAAGAGGCAGATGGTGAGGGCAGCCAGAATGGTGAGTGTGGATAATGAATTCAAGGAGGAGATGAATTTTATTTTACAGATGTTTATGAAACGAGGTTTTCCTTTTGAATTATGTGACAATATCAGAAATTAGGTAATGATTAAAAGGAACAATTGTGTGTATAAGGCCATTTTGGAAGTTGGAACTAGTGGATATATACAAGGAAAGATGGTTAATCCACTTAAAGATGGTTTAGATGACAAATTAGTATTTGTAACAACCTATAATTTAGATGCTAAATGGATAACCAACATAATTATGAAAAATTGGAACATACTGCAGGTTGACAAAAATATCAGTGATAGAATGGATAACATTCCCAAAATTGTTTTTAGGAAGGTCTTTTAAAGAATTATTGCAAATGAGTCAAAATGACATATATAAGGCTAGTAACAGACCAAAATGGAATTACAAATGTGGAATGTGGAATGTTTGTAAGTTTATAATGACTACTGGGACCAACATTTCCATCAATGGTGAATATACTGGTATTAAAGGGCATTTCAATTGTAGTTCCTCTAATGTTATATACCTGGCTAAGTGCCAGTCATGTTCCGCATTTTATATTGGGAAAACTACTAGACATCTAAAGGATAGGATATTTAAACATAATTTAGATATAAAAAATGGGAAAATGACAAATGCCTTAGCCAGGCATATAGCTCAGTATCATGGACACACTTTTCAATTTTGTGTAATACAGAAATTAATTAAGGATGGACAGGGTAGAATTATAGATGCTCATCTAGAAGTAGCCGAATTGGAATGGCAATTAAAGTTGGACACCGCTAGTTTTCCCGGTATTAATGAATACATCGGCATTGCCCCAGTTTTAAAATTGAAACATTTTATAGCTTAAGGAATAATTGAACATGAATTATGTTAATAAATTCATGGATTATATGAATCATTTATGTTTTTTAAATATATATTAATTATCTTTTAAAAGTTATTAGGTAATGAATTAATTATTGGTGTGGGAAAATACTAATTTATTAAGATATAAAAGGTTGGGTTTTTAACAATCAGTTGTTGTGAAGAAGTCCTACATGTTGGATGAAACCTAGGTAAACTCTGATTCTGCATTGTGATCGTGTGGTGTGCTGGTTAATAAAGTGTTCTATTACAGCTTAATAGAGTGTGTTTTGGCTTCCCTACCTTGCATCTGAACTTGTTTTTTGTGGATTTTATTGGTTTTCCTTGGTTTCCTTATTGCCAGTAACATCTGACTCACTTGCCATTGTCACCCCAGGGAGACCCACTGCCTGGCAGACTGGGTACATATGAGTGACAGAACACACTGCCTTGATACAGATGGCCTGCAGCAGTCTCACATGGCCTATAGGCTTATGGCAAAGGCCCATGCCTCATCCATACTGCCATTGTAGGGAATGTCATAGAGTCCATAATACCAACATAACACAGTCAACAAAATGCTAATGACAGGCTATGCTGTGAAAAGCTAGTAGTACACCTCCCAACCACAATGAGCAAGAAGTCTGGAAAAAGCTATACATAATGTAGGGATAAAGGTCCAACTATAGGGACACTTTCAAAATAATTCTCTGATAATGTTAGAAAGGTGATAGAATAACAGAGGGGATGTGTAGTAGCATGGATTTCATGAAGGGTGTGAAGTCTGAAACTCTGATGTAAGGTCATTATTCTTTGACTGCAACCCTGACAGTGATTTGTAACAAACTTGCTAGAAAACCACAATGTCAAGCCAAACTGACAAGATATATGATGCATGAATCTGGATAATCTGTGAGAATCTGTACAGTTGAGAGGTATGGCCACAGCAGGTTATGACCTTTCAGGTAAGAAGGATACAGCACAAACAGGAAATCCCCAGCCAGTATATCACCAAAGTGCTGGACCTTTTACATAGCTTCATCAGTCAACCAGCTGTAGCTGCACCTTCCAACTGGCCGGACTGTGCAGAAATGTCTAGCCTTTGCCTTGTAATATTGGTCTGTGCATCATCCATCTCGTATTTCTTTGATAAATAACTGTGATAATCTAATGATATCTGCCAGTAGTTAATGCCACAATACATTACAGTGTCAAACATTACATAAGTCAGAATATGTATGCTAAAACAATCCCTGTAATTCAAGCAACTGATACAGTAATAACAGCAATAGGTACAGTATCCCCCTATGTTTGGGCCAATGCTTCCCCATGTTGGCAACCAATCTCCAGATATTTTGCACAAACAGGTTGCAAGGTATGGCTATAGCACACAACACCCCAGACTGGAGTTACAAGTATTCCTGGAATGGATTCATACACTTACTATAGGGGGTCATACTGGGCATGCACCCACACTTAAAGAAATAAAGGCCATGTCTGAAACCACAACAGACTATTTATATCTGTAGTGTGCAGATGTCTTTGCATAAACACAGCTATGTACACCTAACTGTCTCCACATACACCCATCAGACAGGATTACCCACAGCCAGCTGTAGGTGGCCTTTATGTGGTATACCTGCAACTGTTGCATGTGATACACACACACGTATATTTATGGACAACATATTACAATATGTCAAGCATATACACACATACACACAGAGAAGAGAGAGACAGACAGTAATAGAGTAAGACACACATGGAGACACACACACAGAGTGGGTCATACACAGGGATGCCCTGAATGAAAGTGAGTGATGTCCTGCTGCAGACAGTTGCATACAAGTCATAACCACTGGCATGTGCCAGCATGAAGATGAGATTCATTGTCTGATGGAACTGAGGTAGGGGTTGTAATATCACATCACCTACCTTTGTGTGTGTGTGTGTGTGTGTGTGTGTGTGTGTGTGTGTGTGTGTGTGTGTGTGTGTGTGTGTGTGTGTGTGTGTGTGTGTGTGTGTGTGTGCGTGTGTGTGTGTGTGTGTGTGTGGGTGTCTCTGTAGGTCTAGGTATTATGATGCCTTACCATCCAGTACACTTCTCATTGCCTTACTTTACAAGATCTGTTGATGTCATTCACCTTAAAAGCACCTGTGGACTGAGCTGTATAACACATGTGATAACCATGTAACACTATGATAACAATAACTAGATAGGTAGGGGTTCTAATCACAGTCCTGGCATATGTGTGTGTGTGTGTGTGTGTGTGTGTGTGTGTGTGTGTGTGTGTGTGTGTGTGTGTGTGTGTGTGTGTGTGTGTGTGTGTGTGTGTGTCTGTTGAGCCCAGTCACACCCAGTACACTTCCCATTGCTCTACTTGTACCTTTGGCCAGCTCCTGGTTCTATACACTCTGTGGCATATGTAATAACTCTGTAACACTATAGTACAATTAACTAGTTAAGTAGAGGTTCTAATCTCAGTCCTGGCAAATGTAAAAGTGTTTGTGTGGGTGTCTGTGGGTTAAAGACTTTGAGCACATTCACACTCAGTACACTTCTCAATGCCCCACCTTAGCAGTCCTGCTGATGTCAGTCACCTTAGAAGTGCCTTTGGGCAGCACACAGCCCTACAAGCTCTATGGCACATGCAATACTTGTGTAACACTGTAGTACAAATAACTAGATAGCCTGGGGTTCTAATCTTAGTTCTAGCAAATGTGTGTGAGTGTATTTGTGCGTATAAGTGTATATATGCGTAGGTTTAAGTATTTCGTGGCCTCTCTCACCTAGTGCATCACCCATCGCCATGCTTTACAAGGGCCTATAGTGTCCTTCACCTTACAAGTACCATGGGACACCATTCACCCTAAAAGCTCTGTGGCGCGTGTGATAAATGCATAACAGTGTAATAGTGGTAACTAGATAGGTAGGTGTTCTAATCTTAGTCCCATCAAATATGTGTATGCGTGTGTGTGTGTGTGTGTGTGTGTGTGTGTGTGTGTGTGTGTGTGTGTGTGTGTGTGTGTGTGTGTGTGTGTGTGTGTGTGTGTGTGTGTGTGTGTGTGTGTGTGTGTGTGTGTGTGTGTGGGAACACCTATCCAGTGTGCAAGTTTGTGTGAAAGCCATATCCACTGGGGGGGCGGGTTTTGCAATTTGTTGCTGTTGCCCACCCAATACATGTTCCAATGTGCACTTTACAAGGGCCACTGTTGTCGTCCACTGTAGTGGTAGCTGTAGATGGTTTGCAGCCCTATAACCTCTGTGACACATGCAATAACTATGTAACAGTATGGTATAAATAACAAAATAGGTGGGCCTTCTAATCCATGGATACCATGTCCCACTTAGGAACCATAGACAAACACACTCAGCTAGGCATCAACCCCTATATCAGAAGGTGGCTTTCAAAGTGGCTCATAGATAGAACCCACAGTGTGAGAGCAGCAGATTCCATGTCAGACTGCTGATAAGTATTGAGTAGAGTCCCACAGGGTGTGGTCCTGGTCCCTCATGTTCAGGATCTACACCTCTGAAGTCCAGTCCAACACAAAGGGACTCTGGCTGACAATGCAGACAACTGTCAGGTGGATGCTATTATTACCTCCCCACGTGATGTTGGCATCTTGCAAAAAGGCCTCATTGAGACCTAAGACTGGTATCAGAACTCTGGACTTTAGCTCAATGCCAGTAAATGTGTTGACATCCCCTTTGGGAACAACATGGTCCCCATGAATTACCACATTATGGTAGTCCACTGAACACTGCTGTTGTTATCAGAGAACTGGGAACACAGGTTGATAGCAAGCTGTCTGTTGACCACCACAGTGCCACTGTGTTCAGAAAGTCCTTCTATATGGCACATCACATTACTAAAGGTGTTGCATCCAGGAAGTAAGAGGTCATTTTCCCCCTCTACTGTCCCCTCATTAGACCAGTTAATGAGTACAATGGCCCATTTGGCAGGTACCTCACTGGACACCTGCAAAATCTGGAGCAGCTGCAAAAGTACCTCACAAAGAGGATCCTAGGCCTTCAACACTTTTCCCTATATGGACAGACTCCAATAACTCCAACTATCCACTGTCTCATATTGGCTACATAGAGTTGATCTCTGCCTGACTTCCAAAGCCATGTGGGACCCAGCTCTGTCAGGAATGGTACATCTACAGAACCCACTCTGTCCACACTATATGCCCCATAGACCTCAATCCCATTTCCACACTCAACAGAACATGCTGGAGGGACAGGTTTATAACACAGACACTGCCTATGCTATGGAAAAGACATCACAGACATGTCAAGCAAAGCACCACACTGTCCCTCTTCCTGACAAACCTGTATCTGTGGGTAGGGAATAGAAATCACACCCGGGGAACACTCCAGTGGCTATACTCATTAGACACCTTGGAGACTATTGTTAGGTGGTATGATGCCAGGGTATTCCCCATGGGCTAGGCTTGTAAAGGCTCCATAGCCATATGCCTAGTACATACCTATGAACTTAGGAACCTATGGATCTCAGTACTGGCAAATGTGTGCATGTGTGTGTGTGTGTGTGTGTGTGTGTGTGTGTGTGTGTGTGTGTGTGTGTGTGTGTGTGTATGTGTGTGTTTTTAACTGTTTGTAAGTATGTAAATTTGCTTAGAGGAACTGTGGGACACTCTTCACACTAAAAGCTCTGTGGTGCATGCAATAAATGCATAACACTTTATTAGCAGCAACTAGATAGGTAGGGATTCTAATTTCAGTCCTTGAAAATGTGTGTGTGTGTGTGTGTGTGTGTGTGTGTGTGTGTGTGTGTGTGTGTGTGTGTGTGTGTGTGTGTGTGTGTGTGTGTGTGTGTGTGTGTGTGTGAACTGTATCCTGTGTAGGTGTCAGAGTGGGAATTATATACATTGGGGGTGGGTTTTACATTTTTAGGCTATGGTACTCCCAGTACATGCCCAAAGGTCCACTTTACAAGACCCGCTGTCTTCATCAACCATAGAGGTATCTGTTGACACTCTTCAGCCCAATAAGCCCCATGCTGCATGCAGGAACTATGTAACAGTATGGAGTGACTAACAAGATAGGCAGGGCTGCTAATCTCAGTACTGGCAAATGTGTGTGTGTATTTGTGTTTGTAAGTGTGCATATCTGTAGGCTAAATTATTTTGAGGCCGTCCTCACCCAGTACATCCCCCCATTGACATACTTTACAAGGGCTGGTGATGTTCCACATCTTTGAAGTACCTTGGGACACCCTTCACCCTATACGTTCTGTGGCATGTGTGATAAATGCATAACAGTGTAATAGCAATAACAAAATAGGGAGTGGTTCTAATCTCATTCCTGGCAAATGTGAGTGTGGGTATTTGTGCTTGTAAGTGTGTATATCTGTAAGCTAAAGTATTTTGTGTCTGTCTTCACCCAGCACACCCCCCTTTGCCATACTTTACAAGGACTGGTGATGTTCCACACCGTAGAAGTACCTTAGGGCACCCTTCGCCCTATAAACTCCATGTGTGCATGTGATAAATTCATAACAGTGTAGTGGCAATAACAAGATAAGTAGGCATTCTAATCTCAGTCCTTGACAAATGTGTGTGTGTGTGTGTGTGTGTGTGTGTGTGTGTGTGTGTGTGTGTGTGTGTGTATTTGTGTTTGTAAGTATGTATGTCTGTAGGCTAAATTATTTTGTGGCCGTCTTAGTACCTTTAGACACCCTTCACCCTATAAGCTCCATGGTACGTGTGATAAATGCATAACAGTGTAATAACAATAATGAGATAGATAGGGTTTCTAATCTCAGTCCTGGAAAATGTGTGTGTGAGCACAGTATTCTCTGTGTATGTGTGTTTGAGTGAGGACTATATCCTTTGGATGGCCATGGTTTACAATTTTAGGCCATGGTACTCCAAGTACATGTCCTGAGGTCCACTTTACAAAGGCTGATGTTTACATCTACTGTAGAGGAATCTCTAGACACTCTTCAGCCCTATAGGCACTGTACCATGTGCAGCAGCTATGTGACAATATGGTATGGATAACATCATAGTCAGGGCTGCTAATGTCAGTACTGGCACATGTGTGCGCGCGCGCGTGTGTGTGTGTGTGTGTGTGTGTGTGTGTGTGTGTGTGTGTGTGTGTGTGTGTGTGTGTGTGTGTGTGTGTGTGTGTGTGTGTGTCAACTGTATCCTGTGTAGGTGTCTGAGTGAGAATTATGTCCATTGGGGGGTGGGTTTTACATTTTTAGGCTATGGTACTCCCAGTACATGCTCAAAGGTCCACTTTACAAGGCCCACTGTCTTCATCAACAATAGAGGTATCTGTTGACACTATTCAGCCCAATAAGCCCCATGCTGCATGCAGGAACTATGTAACAGTGTGGACTGACTAACAAGATAGGCAGGGCAGCTAATCTCAGTACTGGCAAATGTGTGTATGACTGTATTTGTGTTTGTAAGTGTGTACAACTGTAGGTTAAAGTATTGTGAGTCCATTCTCACCCAGCACATCTCCCATTGCCATATTTTATGAGACCTGGTGATGCTGCCCACCTTAGAATTACCTTGTGACACTCTTCACCTTGTAAGCTTTGTGGCATGTGTGATAAATATATAGCACTAATGTACCAATAACTAGATAGATAGGGGTCTAACCTGAGTGCTGGCAAATGTGTGTGTGTATTTGTGTTTGTAAGTGTGGATATCTGTAGGCTAAATTATTTTGTGGCTGTCCTCACCCAGTACATCCCCCCATTGACATACTTTACAAGGGCTGGTGATGTTCCACATCTTTGAAGTACCTTGGGCCACCCTTCACCCTATACATTCTGTGGCATGTGTGATAAATGCATAACAGTGTAATAGCAATAACAAAATAGGGAGTGGTTCTAATCTCATTCCTGGCAAATGTGTGTGCATGTATTTGTGTTTGTAAGTGTGTATATCTGTAAGCTAAAGTATCTTGTGGCTATCTTCACCCAGCACATCCCCCGTTGCCATACTTTACAAAGACTGGTGATGTTCCACAATGTAGAAGTACCTTGGGACACCCTTCACCTTATAAACTCCATGGTGTGTGTGATAAATTCATAACAGTGTAGTGACAATAACAAGATAAGTAGGCATTCTAATCTCAGTCCTTGGAAAATGTGTGTGTGTGTGTGTGTGTGTGTGTGTGTGTGTGTGTGTGTGTGTGTGTGTGTGTGTATATTTGTGTTTATAAGTGTGTATATCTGTAGGCTAAATTATTTTGTGGCCATTCTAATCTCAGTCCTTGGCAAATGTGTGAGTGTGTGTGTGTGTGTGTGTGTGTGTGTGTGTGTGTGTGTGTGTGTGTGTGTGTGTGTGTGTGTGTGTATTTGTGTTTGTAAGTGTGTATATATGTAGGCTAAATTATTGTGTGGCTGTCTTCACTCTTTATATCCCCCATTGCTATACTTTACAAGGGCTGGTAATCTTCCACATCTTAGAAGTACCTTGGGACACCCTTCACCCTATAAGCTCTATGGTACGTGCGATAAATGCATAACAGTGTAATAACAATAATGAGATAGGTAGGGGTTCTAATCTCAGTCCTGGAAAATGTGTGTGTGAGAACAGTATTCTCTGTGTATGTGTGTTTGAGTGAGGACTATATCCTTTGGATGGCCATGGTTTACAATTTTAGGCCATGGTACTCCAAGTACATGTCCTGAGGTCCACTTTACAAAGGCTGATGTTTACATCTACTGTAGAGGAATCTCTAGACACTCTTCAGCCCTATAGGCACTGTACCATGTGCAGCAGCTATGTGACAGTATGGAATGCATAACATCATAGGCAGGGCTGCTAATGTCAGTACTGGCACATGTGTGCGCATGTGTGTGTGTGTGTGTGTGTGTGTGTGTGTGTGTGTGTGTGTGTGTGTGTGTGTGTGTATGTACGCATGCACACAGTCATGCTATGTGGCTGCCCTACACAGGGGTATATTGGACAGCTGTGGAACGTACATGGCAGGGTGTACACTTCACCATTTTTGGCCATGGACATGTGAACTGGTCCTGCCAGGGGTCTCACTGACACCACCAGGCCCAAGGCCAGATGCAGTACTACTCCCTGATGGTCACAACTGTCTGCTGGATCCATGTCCCTGATGAGACCAGCCAGGACCACATGCCCATGGCCTGTTCCATTGTGGTGTGGAAAGTACCTGCCATTTGGAACTGCTGGTGGGACTGCCACTACGGGAGTGCAAAGGTGCATGGCCATGTAGACTCTCGGCTGATTTTGATGTTGACGTATATCCATGTGGCTGATGCCCATCTTCCACCACACATTGCAGTACAGACATTCCACAGTTAAGGATAGCTAAGGTCTCACCCCACAGTCTATTCATGACCTCAGTATTTTGACATATGGGTTCATTGAGGTCATGTATGTCATCACATAAGCCAGGAAGAGTTGCATCCATGATCCTGAGTATTTGTCTGGTGTTGCATTCACTACATGCCTATGCATTCATGACAGCCCAGAACATGCATCTAGTGACACCTGCTGTGGCACTTGCAACAGCAGCTTGATGGACAGCAGTCCTGCTTCAAGCCACCCTGTCCATCTGCCTGTGTGGGACCTCACCTGCACCCTGGCAATGGCTAGTGTCTGCACTCACACTTGCCATAGTCACCACACAAGCCTGTTCCATGCCATCACCTGCCAACTGTCCATTATCTGTGGCTGCTGGGAAGAGGGTATGTGTGGGCATTGTGACTGTTGAGACATTGTGGATGACTGTGGGATGTCAACTGATGGCAGATATTCAGCTCCTGACAACCCCACCTGTGCCTGACTATAACCACCATTACTGTCAGAGATTGCAGAGACACTGAAATCAGATTCTGAGATGGAGGAACCACAACCGCCATGTCCACCTGTGAGGGAAAGACAACATATGTAAATGAATACCTGCACTATAATGTTCACTCATACACACACACACACACACACACACATGGACACACACACAAACACACACACACACACACACACACACACACACACACACACACACACACACACACACACACGCACATATATAGGTGAGGTGGCACTAATGCATTACACAGACCTCACAATAGCCAGGCACAACACAGTCAGACCACAACATACACACTGTGGATAGGCCCTTGACATCATGCAGTGCAACCCTTTTCACTTAATGTTACTACTTATGTACACCTCTGGGACATGTGAATAGTGTTAGTAGGTGATGGTCCTTCACCTAGCACACACTGCACCCATGTACACTTTATTGCTGTTCACCTGTATAACACAGTGGCAGCTCCCACAGAACACACCTCTCAACTATACAGAGTGCCACTGAATGTCTACATGTGTGGCCCATATTCCTGGTCTGTGCCTCATAAACCCTGCATTTGTTTGACACATTACTGGGATTATCTGAGGATTGGTGTCACTAATTAATGGCATATTTTGAGTTTCACACTTCAAAACATGCAGTATATCTATGTTACGACAGAACCGGTTACACTAACAACCTTCTAAACTTACAGTGGACATTAATAGTCTGATGTATAAAATGAGACCACAGAAATAATGTGATAACATTTCTTACCTTTAATGTGACTTGCAACTTGTGCAATCCAATTAAAGAACAAACACATCACTTAGGGGTAACATAAAGAAGTTGAAATACATACAATACGTTGGTTGCATGACTGTGCACACCCTTAAACTAATACTGTGATAAAGCACCTTTTGATTTCATAACAGCAGCTAGTCCTCCTGGGAAGGTGTGTGTCAGCATGGCACATATCGAATTTGCAATATTTGTACAATCTCCCTTTCAGAAGCCCACTAACTCTGTCAGATTGTGAGGACATCTCTTCTGCACAGCCCTCTTCAGAGCACCCCACAGATTCTATATTGGATGTAGGTGTGGACTGTGGCTGAGCCATTCCAAAACATTGATTGTCTTTTGGTGAAGGCATTCTTTTTTGGATTTGGATGTATGGTTTGGGTCATTGTCATGTGGAAAGGTGTAATTCCTCTCCATCTACAGCTTTATAGCAGACACATGAAGATTTTGGGCCAAAAGGAAGTGGTGTTTGGAACTGTTCCTAATCCCCTCCACCTTGGCTAAAGGCCCACTTCCAGCTTATGAACAGCAACCCCAAAGCAGGACACTGCCATCACCATGCTTCACCATGGAGATGGTGTTCTTTTGCTGATGCACAGTGTTGTTATTGTGCAAAATAAACCGTTTGGTATTGCGGCCAAAAAGTAAGTGCAACCTTGGTCTCAATACACCATAACACATTTCCCCACATGTTTTTGGGTGACCTGATGTATTTTTCTTGAGAAATTCACCAGACCTGGATGTTGTTCTGTGTGAGAAAAGGCTTCCATCTTCCATACCTACCCCATAGGCTAGACATGTGGAGAATTTGGGAGGTTGTTGTCACATGTAGTACATACACAGTACCTGCCAGAAATTCCTGAAACTCCTTTAGTGTTACTGTAGGTTTTCTGGAAGCCTCCCTGATCAGTTTGGGTCTTGTCTTTTTCACCCTTTGGAGGGATATCCAGTTCTTTGCAATGTCACTTGTTATTTTATTTATTTATTTTCACCACCATTTGATGACTGCCTTCACTGTGTTCCATGGCATATGCAATGCTGTGGAGATGTGTGTGTACCCTTCTCTGGGCTGATTCCTTTCACAAATGAGATCCCTTTGCTGTTTCATAAGCTGCAAAATATGGCTGTTGCTGTAGCAGGCAACTGAGTAAATGTTAGGGCAATCCTGGTCGGACAGCTGACCATTACTCGCTGTTAATCAAGGGTCTCTGTAACTGATGGCAGCTGTGTACCCAAGAAAACATAATGCTGTCATTATTTAGAAAGCTGCTTCAATACAGCATTAGCTTCAGCCTGTGCACACATATCTATCTAGCTTCTTATACATTTTTATGTGTCATAATTGTTCCCCTAGCAGATTTGTTTTACAATTGAATTGTACAGCTTATAGGTCACATGAAAGGTTGGAAAGGTTCAGAAATGTATTACTGTGCTTTCATTTTTTTATATCACAAATACCTGGCATTCTAACAGGTGTGTGTTCACCATTTATATGCACTATATAACACTGATTTATAAAATATGTCACTAGTTTTTGGCCTTTGTCCCCCCCATTTTGTCAGTCTTTGTCCATATTTCTTGCAATGACAGGTTGTGAGGTATGCTTCAGATATGTGACATCTCCTGCAAATATGCCCCTGTGATGACCACTGTGATGCAATGCAGTTAACCCCACCACAAGTGAACATGCAAATATCACAATATGGCTGAGAATAACAGCTGTGTGCATGGTCAAATGCATGACCTTAACATGCCTGGGGTACTCGTGAGCCACAACAGGAAAATCCCATAGTCACCAGCTTCAGGCTGCTGTCCCATATCCAGACCAGAAGGACCTAAGTAGTTGTGGGGGAGTGGTATTGTCAGCAGACTTACATTTAGCATTGGTACAAGATGAATGCTACTATTCTGCACATGTACAGTATAAGCACTGATAGTACACAATTTGCTGTCCAGATGGCATCCGGTAAGAGGTTGACAAATATGGTATATTATTATTTAGTGCCTTTATTCCTGATATCATCCCAGTGATGTATCAGAATTTCAGACATGCTATGTGGAATTGGCATTATATATGAGGACAAAGCCTGGACATTCTGTGGGACTCTGCACAGTTGGGAGTTCTATGTATTTCTGACGATTGTTGACAGACTGTCAGGACTGTGTAGCAGTGTAGTGTGTAAATGTTATTTGGCTTGTATAAGGAAGTGTTATGGCTCCTTTTCTATCTGACTGTGCATGGTGCTGCAGTTTCTGGTGGTCTATCAGCAGTATATGTTTGTAGGGGCAGACTGAGACATGTTCCATACTATGGTCAGGATTCATACTACACTGTGAACTGGGCCAGCATATGTAACGGTAGTGTGTGAGTGGCAAACATGATGTTTTGGTTCACACAGTCTTTATACTCTGCTGTTCATTTGGCTTACCATAATGTCATTGTGACTCTAATGAAGTTGGTTGTGGATATACACTTTCACAGTGGTGTCTGTTTTTCAGTGCTGTTGCATCCCTGTAGTGCTTGATATATTTGAAAATACATGTGTAATTCCCCATAGGGGATTTGGGTTAGTGTTGTGTCAGTCTAACTGTAGTTTGGATGGTGCTTGGTGACATGCTTAACAGCTTGTTGTAGTTTCCCTAATGTGATGTTATGTCCAGATATTTGTAGGATGTACTGTTGTCTGCCCCCCCATGAGTGTTGTGTATTTCGGACACATCATTTGGATGTTGTGAACATTTAAGTAACTAATTAGTGAGAAGTAATTAAGTGGTGGACTTGTGCTATCTCAGTCAATATATGTTAAAACCGATAGGAGGGTTATACTGCAGCAACTGTGTCAGCTTATCTACTGCAGTGCTTCAGATGCATCCCCATTTTCATGGCTTTCTCCCCATACTTTGTCAGGCTTGGTCCTGATTCATTGCACTAAGGGATTCTGAGCATAATTCTTGACTGGCCAGATTGTTTCGGAATGTCCAGGTTAATTTCAAATATTTCTGGTCTGTTCCACAGATTCATTATTTTTATTTCTCTGGTAAATCACTGTGATGATTTGAGGATTTCTGTCAGTAATGATGAAATACATTTCAGTTTCAGACCTCACATCCTTCAGAACATGTATGCTGAAACAAACCCTGTTACTCTAGCAACTTTCTAAATTTATATGTGCAATATCTGAAATAGGTCCCTAGTTTTGGCCATTGTCCCCCCATTTTGACAGCCTTTGGCCAGATTTCTTGCACTAAGAGGTTGAAAGGTATGGTTCTGAGGTATGACTCCACTACATGTTATGAGAATATATATATATATATATATATATATATATATATATATATATATATATATATATATATATATATATATATATATATATATATATATATATATATATATATATATATATGGGTCCCCTTCAGTCGATCAAACATTTACAAGTTTGAACCACATATGGCTGAGACCATATGTTCGAACTTGTAAAAGTTCGAACTGACTGAATGGAGATCTCTGTACATAGAAGAAAGGGAAGATTTCCCATTTCCGCAATGTAGTGTGATCTTGGAGATGGTATATTTAAGTAAGGGGGGTGCAAGGGGCATAGCCCCCCCTGCTATAGATGCTTAGTTTTTAGTTTTGTTGTTTTTTATGTTTCTATTTCAATATTAGAAATTTTACGGGTTCGAACATATGGTCTCGGCCATATGTTGTTAAATATATATATATATATATATATATATATATATATATATATTTTATATTTATATATATATATATATATGTGTGTGTGTATATATATATATATGTATATATATATATATATATATATATATATATATATATATATATATATATATATATATATATATATGTGTGTGTGTGTGTGTGTGTGTGTATATTTTGTATGTATATCTCTGTATATATTATGTATATATTTTCCATACATCTCCATACATATATACATGTGTATATGTATATATATATATATATATATATATATATATATATATATATATATATATATATATATATATATATATAAAACTTGACTGATTCTACAGAATCTGTTCCCTATTGTTGAATGACTCTACTGCATATGTTTGAAAAAGCATCAGATATCCATGTAGATGAAATGGTGTAGTGTTACTTTGCTCTGACTATGGTGTACAGGGCCCTGGGTCCAAGTCATTGCAGGGCTTATTGTTTTGCTGCTAGGCAGAACAATGGCTGATGGAGACAGCATGACTAAAGCAGTTTTATGCAGTTGTAAGTGGATTTGCGTGAGTTTGCATGATGCTAAGTGATGCCAACACATGGTTAACCTTACAGATGCTTAATCTGTGTTGGCTTCACTTAGCATCGCTGAATCCCGCTTGCTCTCACTTACACCAGCATTAATTTCTTTAAAAGAAAAGAAAAAGGGGTGATAGGAAAGTGATGAAAAAAGATGCACATGGGAAAAACAATATGAAAGATAGCTAGGCATGTGTAGGACGGGTATATGGAAGGCGTGTAGTTGTCCATTTCTTATACAGTAACAGCTGTGCATTTGTACAGAATTTGGAGGTGAATTTGGACACTCAAAGCCCAGAGAGAGGGGTGACACAACAGACACTTGTGTGAAATGGACAGCTATGTATGGGATGATATTTTTATTTTTGGTGACATATGCCCTTTTCTTTTTTTTAAGGTGAGAGTGGCATGTTGGGGAAGGAGTGTAGGTACGTTTATGCTTCTATTTCCCACAACAGTACTGCTCAATACTCTATGGGCATGCCCTCACTTTACATGTACCTATGGCCATAGCTTCTGTAGTACAAACCTACCTATTAAACTGTCAGCCTGGAAAGGTATGAGACAAACTATGACACCTCTGGGTATATGACTAGAGGGGACTCGTACATGTCATGGTTACATATCTGGCACAGGAGTGGTACCCTGAACTGCTGTTATGTGAGTGTGCTACTGGCATACGTAAACCGGTTTCCTATTTGTGATCAGTATTACTTGCAGCAGTGACCACTAGCCATGACAGTGTGACATTTGAGAGACATGTATCGGGAAAATACCTCTCAACCTCTTAGGGCATGACATCTGATCAAAGCCATACATAAGAGTGGGTCTAAGGCCCAGAAATATGAATAATTTTTAGATATGGCTCTTAAAAACTTAGAAAGTCAATTAAATAACAGGTTTTGCATTTGCATGGCTTTTCTGAAGGATATGATGTCTGGCACTTATATGTCTATCATTATTTTCTACCTTAAGTCTATAATGATTTGCCACTGATTTGCCATGACATCACTACTTTATATAAAACAGACCAAAAATCACATATCTGGACAGTCAGTGAATATCTGTGCAATTGAGAGGTATGATTCAGGAAGAGTGCATATGTATGTACCTACCCTGCTATCTTGCAGTCATGTGGTGGGACAATTGAACAGTTGTACACAGTTTACTAGTATACCCTTAATACAGCTACTGGCAACATTTCCTCACCTGTAAAACCTGTGCAGAAAATATTTATTAGCAATACCTGACTGTTTTTATATTTATTCCTGATTCCTTGTGTGTAGATATGCACACATCTTAGTACCACTCCATGGATTTGAACCGTGTATGGGTGTGCAAAATTAGCAACTAAGTTATTCCCCATCACACTGAGCTACTAGGGAATTGCTGTTGCTTGTTTCCCTGGTTTATGCCTAATAGTCCCTTGGTTACACAATCTGAACTTGTAATCATGTGATGCATCCATGACAGATAGTGTACTGTGCATTAATCTTTTGAATTACTACGATCTGGAAAGCAAAGCTAACACAAGTCATTTGTAGGCATGTGGTGGGACACCTGAACAATTGTACACAGTTTATTAGTATACCCTTCATACAGCTACTGCTAACATTTCATTACCTGTAAAACCTGTGGAGAATATATCTGTTAGCAATATCTGACTGTTTTTGCATTTATTCCTGATTCCTTGTGTGTAGATATGCACAAATCTTAGTACCACTCCCTGGATTCAAACCATGTCTGCGTAAAATTAACAGCTAAGCTTTTTCTCATCACACTAGACTACCAGGGAACTTCTGTTTCTTGTTTCACTGGTTTCTGTCTAATAATCTCTTGGTTAGACAGTCTGAACTTGTAATCCTGTGATGCATGCATGACAAATAGTTATTGTACTGTGCATTACTCCTTTGGATTACTGCAATATGAAAAGCAAAGGTTAACACAAAGCAATGCTGCATGGAACATACTTTGATACTTATATTACTATTCAGGGTTCAGAGCTTAGTGCAGTATATATTTCACATTTCATTTATATCTCATTTTACAGCTACACCATCTACACTTTCTATTAACAGCTTGTTCACAGATGAACCTCAGTTAATGTATGCTGTCACAGCCATATTTTCTGTCAAGAACCTGTATACATTCTAGATATGTCTACAACAACATACCATAATAAACACAGTTTTTTGTAAGGGTCTTTATTGTACATCAATATTAGTCAGTCAGACTTTTATTTATTCAGTTCACGCAGTAACAGTATACCTACTAGCAGTAAGCAATGCACTCCTTCTTAGCTATTCGAGTGATAGAATTCCTATTATATAATAGAAGACACAATCCTTCAAATGCATCTTGTTCGAACTTGAAACCATGAAACAGCAAAATAGCGGAATGGAATATAAGCAATTTCTTTCCCTGGGAAAGAAATTGCTTGGCTGCCTCCATTACTTTGCCATTTTCATCACTGTAGTGTGATCTTGGAGTTGGTATATTTAAGTAAGGGGGTGTGGGGGATGAAACCCCCCCACATTATTTAATGTTTTGAAGTTTTTATTTTAATTTATTTTTTTTTGTGGAACAGCGATTTTTTCACTGGGAAAACAAATCGCTGTTCTGAGTGTATGAGGTTGATAAATCAACGTTCACCTTTTTAAGTGTTCTCTGATTTAATATAGACCCAAATACTATACTGCAAAATAGATTTGTACACATCAGCCTGTCAGCACAGCCTCAGCAGTCTGTCACCATGGGCTTCCATGTTCATAGGCCTCTCTGCTGCAGCTGTAGGGGAGAAAAACACACATTATGCACATCTGTCTATCACATTCTCAGATTAGTGTTTGCTACAAACTACTTGATAGTGATACTTACACACTAATGAAGCACTCTGTTCCCATTCATTTTGGATCCACTGGTCCAGGAGTGCCCACTTCATATGCTTTAGGTCATCATAGTGGTGGCGTACCTGCTCACCAGTCTGGGGGATGCCAGCAGCACTGGTGAGGTCACTTGCGAGATGGTCCCAGGCCTCCGCTTTGTATTGGGAATCCCTGGTACTAGCCCCGCAGCAGTCTCTGCTCATGTTTTTTTTTACTAGGAGTCTAGCCATGATCCTGTACTTCTGAATGCTCCAGCACTGCACCCTTAAGCACACTCCCTCTCCTACACCAGCCATTGTATCTGCACAGATGAACTATAACAGATTATGGCTGTATTCCCACATGCACCATTTAAATAGTGTGATATTCACACCCTTTGTTGTCATTGGACCATTTTGAAAAGGTGAAGCTCTTCTAAGCAGTTCACAAACCCACTAAGTTGTTTTTTACACTGCTTAAAGGAGAAGTTGTTGAGCACTGTTTAACAGTGTACAAATCCACTTAGCTGAGCTACCTGCTGCTTAGCATTCACGTCTTAGCAATGGTTACACCTGCTAAGCATTGCTGAGTATTTCTAACCATTGCTGACTTTTACTTTTTAAATATACTAAAGCAACAGAAGTTGAAACAAACTAAGATAAATGAAAAAAAATCCACGTCAGCAGAACCAGCAGCAGAGAGTCCAAAATTAAGTGTTTTATTAACATCCACTTTTCGTTCAAGAAAACTGAACTTCTTCAGACAAACATCAAAAGGTAACAAATGTAAAAAAACTCCTTAAATACACAATTAACAACACATGGTACATTTTAATGGACCAACCAACTGTTTAAAACTCACTGACATCAATGTGTGGGAAAAAGCTGATCTCAAAGCTTCTTAAAGAACTACTACATACAAAAGTCAGATCTTTACAGATTGTGTTTTAAAATCAAACAACTAACCAAAATAAAATAAAAAATTGTCCATGAAAATGTGTCTAAACATAAAATGTTTAAAACCAAGAAAAACGAAACATAATAAATGGGACCAGTTTAATAACTTAAAATGAGAAGTGAAACATAAAAAATAGTGGGTCATGAATGAAAAATAAAAAATAATAAATAATAACATTACCTCTGCATACTTCTGAGTTTCAAAATGCAAGCTAAACTTACTCTGTCATTAAGACCTGGAGTTCTGTATGAACAGAGTTTCAGCTGCCAAATCATTTCTAGGCGCTCTAATAATAGTTGAAAAGGACCCCCCCCCGATGTCAAAGGGAACCTGTCCTAACAACCTAAAAGTAAAACTGTGCTGAGGGTGGTCATTAACATGTTTCGCCAAAGTGTTTTCACACTTATTTTTCCTAATACAATATAAATGCTCATAAATTCTTTCGTTAAAACCTCTGTCAGTCTTGCCCACATAAAACGCTGGGCAAGACTGGCAGCAAGCTAAATAAACAACCGATCTAGATTTACAATTGAATCTACCAACAGTGGAAAAAGAAGACCCAGCAATTTTAAATCTCGAACCAGTGGCAATATGCCTGCACATGTTGCAACTCTCACATTTAAAAGTGCCCTCTACTCTGACACGAGTGTCCTTTTTTGTTTCTAATATCCGTTTGAGGTTATCACCCCTCCTGTATATAAAACTAGGTAAAGTACCAAACCTGGCTTGTAAGGCATCGTCACAACAGAAAATACTCCAGTTCTTGACAAACACCTCCTTAATTAAGTGAATCTCAGCACTATAATTAGTGATGAAAGAAATAGAAGTGTCTACTTTCTTGTTGTCTACAAAGACTTCAGGCATAACTGGAGGTGAATGTTCTAGTGGACAACTTGTGAACAAAATACTTTGTAAAATAGGTTTATAAACACCCCTATACCTTTTAGTCTGGACTTCAGTAACCAGGTCGTGAATAAACTTATCTGGGTAACCTCTATGTAGAAACAATCCCTTGATAAACTCACATTCTTCTAAAAAGGGTTCATCGTCTGTTACCATTCGAGCAGCACGCACAAGTTGCCCCTTGACTACCCCTCTTTTTTGGTGCCCAGGGTGGGCACTAGTAAAGTGTAACATGGTGTTAGAATAGGAACTCTTACGAAATATTTTGGCCTTAAAGCTACCAACAGAAATGTCTTTGTATAAGTCTACATCCAGATAAGAAATTCTAGAATCAGACTCTACAAATGTAAAATTCAAAAAAGACGTGCTGGAATTGAGATGGTCCATGAAAGTGACCACATCGTTAGTTGAACCTTCTGTCAATATAAAGATGTCATCCAAAAATCTGGTATAAAAATCGATTTTGAACTGACCGTTACGATTACCAAAGACAGGTCTGTGTTCCCATTCAGCCATTACGATGTTAGCAAAACTGGCCCCTACTGGTGAGCCCATGGCTACACCAGTCTCCTGTAAATATATCTCTCCCACAAATGTTACAAAGTTGAACTTCAAGATGACATCTAACAATTCCTGCACCAATCTGATTTCTACACTGCTAGCGTTATGATACAGGAAATGGTCAGTGACCCAGTCGATCCCTGTAACATGAGGGATAGACGTATAAAGGTCTTTTACGTCTATTGTCACAAATCTATGACCTCTCTTGAATTCTAAAGCACCCATGGCTTTTTAAAAAGCCCAAGAGTCTTTACAGATGTGTGTTCAAGAAGTTCAGTTTTCTTGAACGAAAAGTGGATGTTAATAAAACACTTAATTTTGGACTCTCTGCTGCTGGTTCTGCTGACGTGGATTTTTTTCATTCATCTTACTTTTTAAATATATCAGAATAATGGATTAATTTATTAAATGTATATGATTTACCTTACATGACATCCCTCTATGTGCTTTCCTTACATTGGCAAGGGGTGTGACTATACTGTATAGGACACTTGTGTATAAATTGGTGGTTTCATATGTTATATTCACTCACACTTACATTTTAAACCAGCTATACTACCCTGGTTGACAAAAAACAGTTTCTACATAATTTAAGTTAAAAAAAATAATTTTAACACTGCTTTCCCATATAAAAATAACTTGCCTGTCTTGGTACTCAAATAGAGAATGCCTGCATGTAAAGTTAGGAATTTAACCAATACATTGTCTCAGCTTGGAAATTTCAAGTGTAAATTTGTATTTATCTCCTATGGGATGTTTAAGCTATAGTAAGCAGAGGGAGATAATGGGTACACCCACTTAGCTATGCTTAAACATTCTTTAGCCTAGAAAAAATATATTATTATTATCTTATTATGTTATATAGTGAGTATTGTGGTCTTCTGACAGGTCATTGAGGACTGCAGTCAGGAAATAATGCCATACATTCGACATTCAGCCTTCTATCCTTCGGAAATACATGCTAATGCATGACTTGTTTTCTATTAACTTTCTAAGTTTGTGAGGGCAATGTGTAGGTTATGTCCCTTTTCAGGGCTTTATCCCCCATTATTTGTGACTTTGTTTACATTTCCTGCTTTAGCAGGTTGCAAGGTGTCAAATGGCACTTTTTCAATGCATAGGGTGTGTCACAGAACCTGTCACACACCCCCTGCATTGTATTCCTCCTGCCGTTTGTATTTCAATGTCTGCAGATACTGAAATGATCATTTATTTCATTTCAGTATCCGCAGACACTGAAATACTGGCATAATATTAAAGAAATTCTCCAATATTATTCCGGGCCATGATTAGAAAGTGCCATATGGCACTTTCTATGTGCAGGGGCATGTTCAATGTCCATGCACTACTGGAACACGCCACCTACACTCTTTCATGGTCTGTGTTTGTGTACCTTAAACAGCAGTGCGCCTTCATGAATATGCAAAGTGCGCTGCTGTGCTATGCGCACATGAACTGCATGGAGTTTAATGAATCTGGGGACAAGTGTAATTGCAGTTAGTAGGACATGACTGATTTGTTTTATTTTTACTCTGGGACTGGGACAAAAGATAATGAAGACAGAGATGTAGACAGGGTGGAGAATGGGAGCACAATGGCACATTTATGAAAAACTGGAAAATGCTGGTTAGAAATGTAAAATGGAGTGACACTTTTGGTTGGATTGTACTAAGTTAATATGACAAGAGATGACTGATGGAGAGGAAGTACAATATGAAAAACAACTGATCACTATTGATCTGGATTAATCATAGGAAGAAGTATATGCTGAAATACCAGATTGCAAATAAGATATTGATGAAATATTCATAAATAACTTAAAGAGTAAAGTATAATACAGGAATATAATGCATAAGTAACAATTATGAAACCATAAGTAGTGAGGGAAGAAATATGCAGAAAAAGGGAAAAAGTGGAAGATCATTAACATGGAACAGAAAAACAAAATTGAATGAAGACCCAAAAAACTGAAATAAAGGGGAAAGGAGAATATATTACATTTCTCATTAAATATTAATAATATAAATAATCAAGAGAGATGATTGACAGTATATGGACAACATAAATGGTTAAGTGCAGATGTTATATGCTTGCTAAACATTTTTCAGATGCTAAACTTTTAGAAAGAAAAACAGACGGAACAGTTGCTGTATTTATAAGAGAAATGAAATAATATGGAGTTTTGGTAAAGACACTTTCAGTGGTAACTGCTATTTTATTAAAAAAATAGGATAAAAGGCTTGCTTGTATTAGCTGGCATTCTTAGATGGTTAGGTGAATGTGATTTAAAGGTGCATAGTAAAGTGGTTAAAGTAGTTGTAATGGTACATGCAAATACCGGGATGAGGAGAAAATTAAGTTATTTGAATAGTTAAATCAATTTGTAACAGTACTTTAGTACTAGGCAATTTCAACACTAATGTAAGAAAAATAAAGGAAAATTATACAGAATATAAACACATGGAAAGAAATTATGCCATTTGGAAGTTGGACATAAATAAAAATGCAATGTATTTACAGAAGTGTTCAATCAAAACAGAAATAGCTTACTTTTTGATGTCAGAAGACTTACATATACTGCAAGGGGTAAGACTGAGGTTATATTCTCTTAACATGAAATGATTTGGGTAGAGGTTGGAGAAGATGAAGGGAAGGAAAGGGTATTAAGAGACTGAATGAAGAAATTTTGAAAGTGAACAAAATCAAGAAGGAAATGAGATTTTGATGGAAACTACATAGTTCAGTGAGACTATTTTATAAATGTCAGAAAAATATGTATTAATGTGTGTGCTTAATGCTAATTAGAAACTAAATGAGTTAACACATTTTTCATTCTATTTTATATGCAGTATTTTATATACAGCTTAATTTCATATGAGACTAAAAGATGCTTTTGAAACTGCAGTGTGCTTTCTGAAACTTGCAAGATGCCCTCTGACCTAGTAACTGCTAGCACAGCAAAATTCATGTTTATGCCTTTTGGAAATGTACTTGAGAAGCAGGTGATTATCTGCTAGGTCAGGAAGCAATGAATGAACGATGCCATATTCTGTAATGTAATGATTTTGAACAATTAGCTCTGTTCGAAGTATGAGAACACGCACAGCTGCAGAAGGAAGAGATAAAACAGACAAAGGACTGTTGGAGAAATGAACTGCAATCTATACTTGCTTTGTGCTCAAATTAGCCATAGTACCTTGAATGGTAACATTGCATATATCTAACCGGTGGTAGCCAAGGCCACGTTGTTTTTCTTAGGAAGTTTCTCACAAAAAATTGATAGTACAAGCAGAATTTTACGAAACAATCACTTCGAAATGATGATGTTAAAACTTGGGATTTACTACGTCAGCTTGGTAGGCAATGTCTTATTAGAAAATGTATAAAAATGCTTGCATTTCCTGATTCTAGTCAGACAAACTCTGTATTAGCACATTTTTGTCTCCTTGCTACAAGATTAAAGTGCCTTAACCTGAACCTACCGTGTATTGATCATTTTTAAAGTATATTTTTCCTTTGACAATAAGACAGTCAGAATGCTGCTTGATGTTAAAAGAATTTTAAAAATGACTTATTTAAGAGCAGAAAGATAGCCAAGGTGTCACAAAAAAAGATGATTATGGAATAATTTTGCAAAAACATGAAAGAGGTTTACAGAAAAATAAAAACAAAATTGTTGAGTAAGAAAGAATAATGGAGATGATATTAAAAACAAAAGGTTAGTGTGAAAGGAAAATAAAGAAAAAGAGATGCCATTTTGATAAGTGCTTTAAGAAAGAAAAAACTGAGAAGTTAATAAATAATGAAGGCATAAGTGATATTGGGCAAAAATTGTGATGCGAAGAGTGGAAGAGTATATGATAAGTATAATGGGGAAGAAAAAAAGAGACAGTGAAGGATAAAGTATATAAAAGAGGAACACAAGACATGGTTATATAGATGAACTACATAAAAGGAGTTAGAACAGAAGCTTTTTTATAATTGTATGTATAGTAACCAACAAAACGGAATGGCCGCAGTGGTGCAGTGGTTAGCATTGTTACCTTACAGCAAGAGGTTCTCCCATTCAATTTTCGGCTGGAGAACCTTCTGTGTGGAGTCTGCATGTCCTTCTTGTGGTCGAGTGACATTTAAAGACATGTAGGTAGGCGCATGCGTGAATGGGTGTGCTTTCAAGGTTGGGCATCAGGCTGGCATCTCGGCACCATAAACATTTACTCCCAATCATTAGCAGACCAAAGTTCCTCTGTGATGACCCCTAACCAGGAAAAGCTGAAAGTCTTTTTAGTAACCAACAAAACAGACCAAGAAAACTGATGTAATTTATGGATATACTCAACATTTGTTCTGCAGAATATATTTGGCATATGGACTAAAGTTCACCTTTGTTGTGTACCACTCAGAGTACCTTTATAAAGTAGATAATATTTTATCTAGCAAGGACAACATTACAGATTTGAGAACAGTGATTGATAGACACTTCAGTTTTGATACAAATGTTTCACCCCGTATCAGTAAGTGTATTGCTATTAGAGATATATTCTGTTACATCACACATTGGGAAAGAAAATGCTTTTCAAACGATATAAAACAATTGTGATAATGAATACTGAATGTGATTTCCCAGCCTGAAGTTACAATTATAAACAGGTACATTTTTTTAAGAGGATATCTGTAAGATATATCTTTATGATAAAACATCTGAACTATGACAAATTGACCAAAAAAGTTCTCATTATGGTCTACAAATTATAGATTGATTAAGGGTAATACATATTTCTAAATTTCTAAACAGATTTTGGTTGCAACAATGGAGAGTTTAAACACCATAATTTTGATATTTGGGATAGTAAGCAAATCTATCAAGATTCAACCATCTACCCTGATCCTGGGCGATTTTAGCTATCCAACCAGAGAATGGAAGAACTATTCATGCAAAAACAAAAATGCCCAGAGATTCCTTTATTTTGTCAGTGAAAATCCCTTGGACCAGATGGTAAGATCTAACCACAAAGCGGTCACTTTCAAAGTCACCATCTCCCCTGACTCCCTAGCAAAGGTCAAACAAAAAACTTCTCCAAAGCTAATTACAACCTCCTGAGGGAGGGTATAAATAGCTTCACATCCATCTCCCCCTCCATAGAAAATGGCAGAAATATCCAAACCTAGACCAAAGTAGTATTGAAGCATTTATAAAGCTGCATGGAATCAGGAATACCCAAAATGACAAAATCCTCCTCCTCAAGGAGGAGTAAACCTGTCTGGTTGACATCTGCAATAAATAATCTCTATAATAAAAGGAAAAAAATTGCTTTCCAGGATGAAGAAGGAGCAGGTGCTTAATTAGAAGAAATCTCTCCTTAGACTGAACAAGCAAATATGGGCACTAGTGAAATTACCTAAAGCAAACTTCGAGTCCAAACTGGGCACATCTACTAAAGGCAATCATTAGGCCTTCTTCACCTATGTTTGCAATTTCAAAGGAAGCACTCGAATCTGCTCAGAATTTGTGGTCAAGGACACCACATACACAAACGCCCTAGACATAGCCAACCTACTAGCAGACAGATTCTGCAAAAACTTCACCCCTCTATCCCCCCATCAGTAAATCAAGAGATTCCCAGTACCTGCCACCCTCCCCTTATCCTAGGGAGCAAGTTATCACTCCTTTCTCAAAGGCAAAAAATCCAGCTTCCATAGGACCCGATAACATCCCAGGCTGCATTCTACATAAACTTAGGCAGGAACTGGCAGCACCATTTGGCACCCTATTCAACCTAAGCCTGAATACCAGCTTCATTCCAGCTGAGTGAATGACAGCCACTGTCATCCTTTTGCAGAAAGCTGGAGCATCCACAGATCCAGGAAATTATAGACTAATCAGCCTAACTAGCCTGATCTGCAAGGTCATATAGCAGAATATCATGGACCTGAGTAACAGGGACATTGAGGGTATAAACATGTCCTATACAGAAAGCCTCAAAGCTCTATCCCTGCACTCTGTCAGCTACAGACTACTGAGACAAGATCTATGCCTGGCCTACCAAAAATCCTCGGATCATACTCTGATGGACCTGTTTCACATCCTCAAAACAAACAGCCTAAGAATTACCCAGTTCAGAGACACAACCCCCATCTGCAACTTAAAGAGGGCATATAGGAGGGACAGGTATGTATCTCAGACAATACCAATTCTCTGCAGCAGGGTTCCAACCAATGTGAAGCACAGTATTCCTTAACCCAATCTAAGAGAAACTTGGACAGGTGGATGGGGAACTGGAAATTTAAAGCCCGTGTTTGTGCTTGATCCCCATCTTTCTCGTAACTAGTCTAGTCCAGGTAGAGATTTGCTGTATCCAAGACTGTTTGTAAGCTTCTGATCCCCCCAAGCCTTTGTGTTGGAGTGCAGCCTTCTAGCTTATCAGTGGGAGTGGTAAGTACTAGGTAGCCTGTCTACCACAAGAGGAGTGGTTCTTGGCCCAGGAATTGTAGTTTATTGACCATTCGTGAAGTTGTCCATCTCTTTCAACTTTCTGGTTTAAAAGACCACATCTGAGCTTGTTTCCCATCTTTCCTGTAACTAACCTACTGGAAAGCACTAGAAAGCCTTAAACTGATATAAGCCTTCTAGCTTAAAAGAGAGACTTTGGAGTGATTGAGTATCAGTTTTCTGTATTTTCTTGCTGTACTTAACTGTTTTCCACCTAAACGCTGATTTTCCAGCACTTATTGTGATTTAAAAGCTTGTTGTTTTTTCACATATTGTACTTATTTGACTGGCTGCACTTTTAAAAAGTTGTTTTTGTTTAAATAAATTGTTTAACTGTTGTAGGCTACACACTAAAGTTCGATAGCCTTTTCTGATCGCTTGTAGTTGTTTAAAGCTGTTTTAAGTGTACTTTTTACTGTTTTTGCCTTATCTTTTCAAAAAAAATAAATACATTTCTTGTTTCCCGCCTTTCTAAGCTAGTATAGTCCAGTTTTCAGGCTAGTGCTGAATTCAGGGCTGTGTTACAAGTTTCTGAGTTGCCCATACCTTACTTGGATAGAGGGAAGTTTCTCTGTTCACCTGTGAGAGAGGGGAACTTTGAGCAGCCATCTATCCCTGGAGGAGTGGTTCCAGCCCAGACGTTAGTAGTTTAAAAAATGCGTTGCATGGTTTTGTGCACCAGGCAGCACCGGTTAGCTAGGGTTAAATTATTCCCGGCTCCACTAAGTCTCCTCTTCAGTTTTTCACTTGAAACTAGTCTAACTCTCAACCTAAGCACTCAAAAAGCATCCTACAGTCCAGCACTTGCTCAGACCTAATAGCAAGCACTAATATACCCCGACACTTGACTGCCCAGCAGGGCAAGGCTCTTTATCCACCCCTCACCAACCAAGCGACTAAGCAGCTCACCCTACTATTCAGGCATGACCAAAGGGCAACTTCAGATGTACTCTCCAGTCCAGCTGGTGAATCTGGGTATCCTGAGGCAATGTTACAACTGCCTCATGTACACAGATAGCCCTCTCCTCCTACCACAAAAACTAACATATGTGAGAGATGCAATTATACAGCCAAACTGGAGGCTAAGGTATCTCCACCCAAGACTTGAACAGACAGTCATGAGGAGAAGGTTAACACTTGCACCACACCTCCAGCCTCACATAGACCTACTAAACCAGCACTGGCAAAAAATACATGAAATCCTACTCGGAGGCTCTAAATAAAAACATGGAAAAGCATCAGAGAGCTCCAAAGCAGACACCCACAAAACCTGCACCTCCCGTCACAAACCAGACAACACATAAAACACAAAATCAATATGCCACACAATCACAGCCCTTAAGGCGAAATAACATACCTAACACACTAGTAATAGGTGACTCAATAGTCAGGCACACTGATGCCCCACTCACTAGGCTGGACAAGGAGAAGGTTACTGTTAGCTGCCTGTTGGGAGCCAGAATCCGCCACATAACACAAGCACTCAGGTCACTCCAGAACAAGTACAAATATGACTCTGTCATTGTCCATGTTGGTGTGAATGACCTGAGCTGTACGGCTACCTGGACTACATGAAAAGAGACATGGAAGAGCTCTCTGATCATGTAGCCCAGGTGGGTATGACCCTGACCCTGAGTAGCATCCTGCCCTCACCAAGAATGATACCTCAGTATAAAGAAAAAATTATCAATTTCAACAATTGGCTAAGCTTCTGGTGTCATTCAAAGGGGATCCTGTGTCTGTCAGCCTGGGATGACATGCTCGACAAGCCACATTGCTTTGCAAGAGACAGCTTGCACCTGTCACTCTTTGGCTTTCGAATACTGGCCAAGACTCTTGCTGCCCCCATAGTGCCTTTTTTCAGCAAGGCTCAAAATTCAAACACACCTCCATAAACAGCACAAGAAAAAATTGAGGGTTATGCTACTCAACACCAGGAGTTTAAATCTCAAAATGCATGTGCTCGAAGCACTCCTAAGTATGGAGAATGTCTACATCTGTGCAGTAACGGAAACCTGGTTCAAGGCTCCAGAGAGCACTCCAGCACTACTGGGCTACAACTCATACCACACATTTCGGCCACAGAACACAGACCAAAACACAAAGGGGGGGGGTGAATCCATATTCATCAAGGATACCCACACCTCCAGGTTAGTGGCGCAGCATGATACCTCTGAGAACATCCATGTGCAACTAACATCGGGCAAATCTGCAATGCAAATTGTGGCCTGCTACAGATCACCCTCCATGACCCAGGACCACCACTCCGCCTTTCTGGAGACACTGGAAAATATGAAGGTCCTACCGAACACCCTGATCTTGGGAGATTTCAATTACCCTACCATTAACTGGAAAACTACTTGAGTACAGACTCCCAGGCTCAGTGCCTCTTGGAATTTCTCAACTCAAATGCCCTGGATCAGCTGGTAAACTCCCCTACCAGAGGCCACAACATATTGGACCTGGTCATCACCAACATGGGCAACAGATGCTCCGTACCAGAGGTCAACCTGTCACTGGTTAGTTCAGACCATAAACTAATCACCCTGGATGTCCACACCTCACCACCACCCTCAACCAAGGAAACCACAGTGAAAAACTTTTCTAAAGCAAACCGCACCTTACTTAAGGCAGAGGTTTTAAGTTTCACAGCCCCCACGGTAAAGGATAACACTGCCCAAGATGCAGAATCCTTTACAATTGCACTCTATGAGCACCTACAAGGATGCATGGATCGTGCCATCCCTAGCAAAACCAAGACTCACTCCTCTAAGAGAAGGAAACCAGTCTGGTGGACCCCTGCCATAAACAGTTTATACAACAAAAGGAGGAAACTAGTTCAGAAAAAAAGCAAATCCCAAGAAGGAAAGACATCCCTGATCAGTATCAGTAAGAAACTAAGGTCCCTCATAAAATCATCCAAGGCTAACTTCGAAAGAAAAATAGCCAAGGATTCAAAAGATAACCACAAAGCCTTCTTTAGCTATGTCAAGAATCTAAGTGGCAACTCGCAGATATGCTCTAAGAAGGTGCAAAATAGCACAAAATATACTGAACCTACTGATATTGCCAACATACTGGCAGATAGATTCAGTGCAAACTTCACCTCCCTCTCACCTTCAAAAGGGCCCACAACAATACCAGAAAAATGTAGTGTCCCGAAAATCACAGAAGCACAGGTGAACACAGCCCTTTCACAAGCCAAAAACACAGCATCAATGGGGCCAGATGGTGTCGCAGGCTGCGTCTTGCACGAACTACAGAACAAACTAACCCCCCACCTAAACACGCTGTTCAACCTCAGCCTCTCCACAGGCTACATGCCCATAGAATGGCTCACAGCAATGGTTATTCCACTCCACAAAGCAGGGGCCACAACTGACCCTGGTAACTTTCACCCCATAAGCCTGACTAGCCTGGTCTGCAAGGCTATGGAGCTCATCATCATGGAACTCATTAACAAAGACATTGGGAACCTCCAAACACTTGACCCAACCCAGTTTGGCTTTGTTAAGGGCAGATCATGCCTACTAAACCTGGTTGACTTCTTCGAGACAGTTACCAAAGCCCTAGATGAGGGAAAGGTGGTTCACACAGCCTACCTTGATCTCGCCAAGGTATTCAACACCATTCCTCACTCGGATATTATAGAAAAACTCACCAGCCTGAATATAAACCCCTACGTCACAATATGGGTTGCCAACTGGCTTACAAACAGAACTCACACGGTAAGAATAGTGGGCTCCAGGTCTGATTCTAAACCAGTCACAAGTGGTGTCCCACAAGGTTCAGCTCTGGGACCCCTACTGTTCGGCATATATTTCTCAGAAGTACAGGCAAACACAGGAAGACTATGGCTAACCAGGTTCGCCGGTGACTGCAAACTGGAGCCATAACTGACTCTCCGGCTGACATGGACATCCTCCAAAAAGGCCTTACTGAGACAGACACCCGGTGTCAAAGTCATGGTCTCAAGCTAAATGACAAAAAATGCATTGTCATCCCATTTGGGAAAAACAAAATACCCACGAATTACCACATAGGCGGCAGCCCCCTTAATACAGAAGAGGTAATAAGAGATCTGGGGACCCAGGTAGATAGTAATCTCTCCTTTGACAATCATATTGCCAACATAGTTAGGAAATCCTTCTATGTGGCCCATCTAATTACTAAGGGGTTCACATCTAGAAATAAAGAGGTTATAGTGCCCCTCTACTCATCACTCATCAGACCCATCATATAATATAATGCCCCATTTTGGATGTATCTCATAAGACACTTCCAACAGCTTGAAAGACCACAAAAGCACCTCACCAAGAGGACTACTGGCCTCAAACGGTTTACTATTAAAATGTCGAATGGCACTACATCGACTTTACTATAGTCGAACACGGAAGTTCGGAAATAGTAATGTCGACTTCAGAAAAACAATCTACAAATGGTTTTAACATGGGTCAATGTAGGTGTTCAGTATTATTCTGAACTACCCTACCTCGACCCATGTTAAAACACAGTCCTAGATTGTTTTTCTGAAGTCGACATTACTATTTTTGAACTTTCGTGTTCGACTATAGTAAAGTCGACGTAGTGCTGTTCGACTTTTTAATAGTAAACCACCTCAAACATATGTCTTATGCAGCCCGACTGAAAAAACTCTGGCTGTACTCAGTGGCATATCGCTTACTCAGAGGTGATCTCTGCCTGGCTTACAAAGCCATGTCCAACTCAGAATTGATGGACATGATCCATCTAAAGAAATCCAAGTCACTGCAAGCCATATGCTCTAGTGAGCTAAACCTCACCACAACAATAAATAGAACATGCTGGAGGGATAGATTCCTGTCACAGAGACTCCCCATGCTTTGGAACAAAATTCCTAACTACATTAGGCAGAGCCCCTCACTAACACTCTTCAAGAGAAGCCTTGACGAGTGGATGGTAACAGAAAGTACACCCCTGGGATCACTTTATTGGCTCTGCTTGACAGAGGCTCAGTTAATTAATCAATTTGGTGGCGAAAGCCGACACACTCTGGCTAGGCTTATAAATGCCCTCAGGCAGATAGCCTAGTACCTACCTATGAACCTATGAACCTATCCCTGGTCAGGCACCTATGTCTCTACTAGACAGCCTGTATATGTGTGACCGTCTATAACAAAGTCTACATATATCCCTTAAAATAACCCTAAGATACCAAAACTTGTCACATACATTTAGGAGAGATGGCTAGGCCTAAAAAGTCCTGGCACTGTTAACCTGGTAATCACCTATGAATACGTGAACCGAAGCAGGAAAAAAATGAACACTTATGTGTAAAGGTAAAGAAAAGACATCACCAACAGGGAAAGTAAAAAGTATGGGTGAAGTTAGGTATATGTACATCTGTGTGCGCATTGTAAAGTTAGGTTGCACACGAGAAGAAACATATAGCACATACAGTTAAAGCAGCACATGTAATCTGTACCCTCAGCTGCATGTATGGATGAAAGCAGGCAGTTTTCTGAAAACTATCTGTTTCTTGAAGCAATGCTAAATACAGTATGTACTGAAATGAAGCTGTAATGTTCACCACCTGCATTCTACACCTGCATTATTGAGCTAACACATATTACAGCACAAATTGCTTTAAATTTGTTGCAGCAACACAGGACTGGGAAATGCATATTGCTGCACCAGGGATATACACTTAAGGTACTGCAGAAGGCATGTTTCCTTGATGTGAGCTGAACTCCTTAGAGCTGCTCCTGGTTTGGCTGTTTCGCCTGAGAGTTACAGAGAATCTGCTGTATCTACAGCCATCTGCTGATAAGGGAATGAAAATAAGTATCATTTTGCACTTCTGTTGATTATTTTTACTGTATTTCATAAGAATCCTGTATCATTTGTTATATTTCTCACACTTAGAGTTTCAAAACTCAACTGTTTCCACTGCTGCTGTAGTACTTAACTGTACCATGTATGCTACTTTTATAGGACCGTAGTATATAGATTGTGTAGTTTCCCTGCACTTGAGCTCTAAAACCAGCATTTTTAGATTGCGTGTAGTGTGTTGTAGCAAACCTATCTGAATTGTGGACTGCTGTCTGAAAACTTATTGTGTTTTTCTAATTGGTCTATAGGATTTACTGTTGCAAACTTGTTTTTCTAATTCTATATAACCCCATTGTTTGTGTTAGGTTGCTATCCATGCAGCAACGATTAGCAGTACCTTGTATAGATGCAAATGCTATCAAGATAAAATGTCCTTTAGACTAACTCTCACTGCAACCTTCCCCAGTCCCCCTGCTGCCTTAGGGGCATCTGAGTTGTGTGCAGAGCAGCATCACCTTGTTGGATAGCTGCAGTTCACAATGAGTATTGCACCCATTTTCTGTCTGTGTCCAGCTAAGTATTCCCACTCTTCTACCTGGTTACACCCATAGTAAAAGAACCTGAAACCATGGATAGCCACTTTCTTGCTGTCTCTGTGGCCAGCCTGGTGGACATGGGTATCCTGAGGTAACATAACAATTGTCTTATGTATACTGACAACCATTTATCCTGAAGCAAACAAACGCAGTATGTGAAAAATGTAGTTACATTTTGAAAATTAAGTCTCACATGCTGACAAATCAAATGACAGGTTGTCAGCACATGCACATCATTTCACTTACTAAATATGGTGTCGACACAAACGTACATATGTAGATTTATTCACAGGTAACTTGCCCACACCTCTAAAGCCTACTTGTACTCTGTCTTTGAAACCACATGCAAAAAAAAATCAAGTCAACACCAACCACTACACATAAAAATGCACATCAGTGTTACCCCAAAGGCAAAATACCACACATTCAAACATCTTGCTTATATGAGAGCCCATTGTGAAACACATACACACTCATCTCACCAGGATGCATAATGAGAGGGGTATAGTCAGTTGACTGTCAGGCACCAGGATTCACTTGATCACACAGACACTCAGGTCACTCAACCACAAGTGTCACTATGACTCAATCATTTTCTTTGCAGGTCAAGCACTCCTATATTATACAAATCCCTCACTTGCAAAACCCCCCAGGAGTGCCCACTTCCCTGCTAAGCCCTCTACTTTTCTGTCTCATACCAACTCATAATTCTTTCTAGCATGTCGAAGGGTCAGATGCTGGCGTCCTCTCCTGCCCAGTTGGTGAATCTGGGAATTCTGAGGCAATGTTACAATTGCCTCATCTACACGGACAACCCTCTTCCTCCCACATAACACTAACACTTGCGAGATGCAGCTATTTAGCCAAACTGGAGGCTGAGCTCTCTCAACTCAGGACTGGCAAGACCAGTCAGGAGGAGAAGGCAACTACACACACCACAATACAAGTCTCACATAACTCAACCACACCACTGAATCAAACACATAGACACACTAAGACATACTGAGGCTCTGAGTAAAATTTACCTAAACAGCAAAGGCCTCCAAAGCAGACACCCAAGCAACTGCAAACTCAAGACACCACACAAACAACACATAAAAAACAAAATCAGTGTGCAAAGCAGTCACTGCCCTTAAAGACAAATACAACACCAAACATACTTGTCATAGGTGACTCCATAGTCAGACACACTGAAGTCCCACTCACCAGGCTGAACAAGGAGAAGGTCATGGTAAGCTGCCTATCGGGCGCTAGAATCCGCCACATAACACAAGCACTCAGGTCACTCCACGGTAAGTACAAGTATGACACAGTCATTGTCCATGCTGGTGTGAACGACCTGAGACGTACCTCCCTGGACTACATGAAAAGAGACATAGAGGAGCTCTCTGACTATGTAGCCCAGGCAGGTATGACCCTGACCCTGAGCAGTATCCTTCCTTCACCACGAATGATGCCACAATATAGTGACAAGATGATCAGCTTTAACAATTGACTTAATTTCTGGTGTCATTCAAAGGGGATCCAGTGTCTGCTTGGGATGACATGCTTGACAAGCCACGCTGCTTCGCAAGGGACGGCTTGCACCTGTCACCCCTGGGATTCCGGATATTGGCTAAGGCTCTTGCCACCCCCATAGTGCCTTTTTTAGGCAAGGCTCAAATTCTAAACCTACCACCCTAGAAAACAAAAACAGGAAGAAACTAAGGGTAATGCTGCTCAATGCCAGAAGTCTAAATCTCAAAATGCACGCACTCGTGGCCCTTCTCAGTATGGAGAACATCGATGTCTGTGCTGTGACTGAAACCTGGTTCAAGGCTCCTGAGAGCACCCCGGCACTATCAGGTTTTACCTCATATCATGCATTCCGGTCCCAAAACCTGGACCATACCACAAAAGGAGGGGGTATATCCATATTCATCAAGGATACCCACACCTCCAGGTTGGTGGCTACGCACGAAGCATCGGAAACCATCCAGGTGCAATTAACCATAGGCAAAACTGCTCTACAATTTGTAGCATGCTACAGGCCACCCTCTCAAACTCAGGAAACCCACACAGCCTTCCTGAAGACACTGGAGGTTATAAATGTATCACCAAACACCATCATATTGGGTGACTTCAACTACCCGAATATAGACTGGGAACATTACTCAAGCCCCAACTTTCTAGCCCAAAGGTTCCTGGAGTTCATAAATTCAAATGCCATGGAACAACTAGTCACCATCCCCACAAGAGGAGAAAATATACTAGATCTCATCATCACAAACATGGGGACAAAATGCTCCACACGGAAGTATATCCCTCTTTGGTGAGATCAGATCATAAACTAATCTCACTAGAAATCCACATCCCGCCCCCACCCCAAACAAAAGACCACAGTGAAGAACTTCTCTAAAGCAAACTTCACACTACTCAAGACAGGTGTGGTATCCTTCAAGGCCCCGAGCCAATGGAAACCACAACCCAATCTGGAAGCCCTTACAAATGCCTTCTATGAACACCTTCAGGACTGCATGGATCAGGCAATCCCAAATAAAACCAAGACTCTTTCCACCAAGGGCAAACGTCCAGTCTGGTGGACCCCAGCCATAAACAAACTTTACAATAAGAGGAGAAAGCTATTACATGATAGAGCAAAATCCCAAAAGGAAGGCATCCTTGATCAGTACTAGCAAGAAACTACGATCCTCATAAAATCATCCAAGGCCAACTTTGAGAAAAAATTGCCATAGATTCAAAAGACAATCATAAGGCCTTCTTCAGCTATGTCAGAAACCTGGGTGGAAACTCCCAGATATGCTCAGAATTAGTCCAAAATGATACAAAATCACTGAACCCACAGACATCGCCAACATACTGGCAGACAGGTTCAGCGCAAACTTCACCCCCTCCCCAAAAGGAGATAACTATACCAACAGAGTGTAGCCTCCCAGACATCTCAAATGCGCAGGTGAAAGCTGCTCTCTCTAAAGCTAAAACACAGCATCAATGGGACGGATGGTGTCCCGGCTGTGTGCTACATGAACTCAATGAAGAACTAAACCCGCACATAAGGCAGCTGTTTAATCTTAGCCTTACCACAGGACATGTGCCCAAGGAGTGGCGTACGTCAACTGTGGTCCCACTCCACAAAGGCGGTGCCTCTACGGACCCTGGTAATTACCACCCCATAAGCTTAACAAGCCTGGTCTGCAAAGCTATGGAGAGGATCATAATGGAACTAATAAACAAGGAAATAGGGGACTTGCAGACCTTGGACCCAACCCAGTTTGGCTTTGTCAAGGGCAGATCTTGCCTTTTGAACTTGCTCGACTTCTTCGAAACAGTTACCAAGGCCATTGATGAGGGAAAGGCAGTCCATACAGCCTACCTTGACCTTGCAAAAGCTTTCGACACAATACCCCACTCGGGTATCATAGAGAAACTTACCAGCTTAAATGTAAACCCATATGTCACAAGATGGGTTGCAAACTGGCTAAAGGACAGAACCCACAGGGTTAGAGTTGCTGGAGCCATGTCAGACTCCAAGCCGGTTACAAGTGGTGTCCCACAGGGCTCAGTCCTTGGCCCCCTATTGTTCGGCATCTACTTCTCAGAAGTACAGGCAAACATAGGAGGACTATGGCTGACAAAGTTTGCGGATGACTGCAAACTGGGTGCCATAGTGGATAGTACATCGGACACAGACATCCTTCAGAGGGGTCTCACGGAAACTGATAGCTGGTGCCAGAGCCATGGCCTGAAGTTAAATGCAAAAAGTGTATAGTCATACCCTTCGGGAAAAACAAGGTAACCCCAAGCTACCATATAGATGGCAACCCACTAAGCACAGAAGAGGTTATCAGAGACCCGGGTACCCAGGTTGACAGTGGCCTCTCATTTGACACACATTGCTAAAGTGGTTCGAAAGACCTTCTACATTGCCCATCTGCTCATGAAGGGATTCACATCCAGATCAAGTGAGGTCATTGTTCCCCTGTACTCTTCACTTATCAGACCAATGATCGAGTACAATGCTCCATTCGGGATGTATCTCACCCGACACCTGCAGCAATTGGAGAGACCCCAAAAGTTCCTCACCAAAAGGATAAAGGGACTCCAAAACCTGTCATATACTGCCAGACTGAAGAAACTCCAACTCCATTCAGTTGCATACCATCTGCTCAGAGGTGACCTGTGCCTGACATACAAGGCCATGACCAACCCGGAATTAATGGACATGCTCCACCTCAAAAAATCCAAATCCACCAGAACCACTAGAGCAAGTGACTTAAACCTTAGCACGGATATAAATAGGATGTGCTGGAGGGATAGCTTTATCACCCAGAGACTCCCCATGCTGTGGAATAAAATCCCAGTCCATGTGAGGCAGAGCACCTTGCTGGCTCTGTTCAAGAGAAATCTTGACCGGTGGATGGGAGATCGTAGGTTTATCCAGGGAATCATCTCTGTGTCACTGCTGGACAGAGGCACAACAAACTAATGGGCACATTATTTCTAACATAAGGGGTGGCGTAAGCCACATAACTTTGGGCTAGGCTTATAAATGCTTTAGGGCAGATAGCCTAGTATAAACCTATGAACCTATATAATCCATGTGGGCGTGAATAACCTGAGATGCACTTCCCTGGACTATATAAAGAGAGACATGATGGACGTCTCTCAATATGTGCAGCAGGCTGGGGATGACATGATCAACAGATCTTGCTGCTTTTCTAGAGTCGGTCTACACCTGTTGCTGCTAGGCTTTAGAATACTGGCATAGGCATTAGCCACCCCCATAGTGCCTTTTTAGGCAGTGACAAACCAACAATATAACAAATGACCAATGTAACAAATTCTTGCAATGCCAAGCTGAAGGTAATACTGTTCAATGCTAGGAGTATTAACAAAAAAACAGAGTCCCTGGAACCTCTCTTCACCCTAGAGGATGCTGGTATCTGTGCATTTACAGAGACATTGCATATGGCTGTGGAAAGCACAGCAGCAGTGCAAGGCTACAATGCTTATCTCACAATCAGACCACCCTTTGAAAAGGAAAACAATAAAAGGAGGAGGTGCTTTCATTTACATAAAAACAATCACACCTCCAGACTGGTCAGGCAGGATGACTCACATGAGCTACTCCATGTCCAGCTGACCACAGGCAAAAATCCTACCATATCAGTGCTAGCTACAGGCCCCCAACCATGAACCATGAACACCACTCCACATATATGAAGTCACTAGAATCACTTACCACTCAGCCCAACACACTACTCATGGGTTATTTTAGCTATCACTTTGTAAACCAGGAAACATGCAGGCTCAGATTCCTGGACTGTGTCAGTGTAAATGCTCTGAAACAGCTGATCTGCACTCCCACTATGGGCTCAATTATCTTTGACATAGTATTGTCAAACATGGGAGAGTGTTGTAAGCCCTAGTGTAATGTTCTCATTGGAAAGACTGGATAATAAATCAGTCTCCTATGAAATAAATGCCCCATCTCTGGAATATGCTTCCTATTCATGTGAAGCAGAGCCATTTCCTGACCATCTTCAAGCACAATGCGGTCCAATGGATGGAAAATTGCAAATTCATTCTTGTGGTAGCTGCAATGTCCCTTATGGACAGAGGCAGTCTGTACAAAAAGTCAAATCCCTGCTTGAAGACCCTTGCTATCATTTCCCTCTAGGAGTAGAAAATTTGCTAAAATCTGGGTAAATCTGGCTAGAGTTGTAAGGGTTTTTGAGCCATTAGCCTAATAATCTCCTATGAACTTATGAACCCATGACAAAAGAGATGTAGACTGGCGGGTGGACTACAGACATTTTGCTGCACCTACATCAGGGTATACTGCACTCTGGCTATTCTGGTGGAACACACTGTGCAATATGACAGAAAATGATCACAAAGAGTGGGATATGTAAATTGCACATTATATTTTTACTTTACTGCCAGCTTGTAGGTTATGGTTCCCTACTGAACTCTTGATAGTGCAGACTCTCTTTCTATAGATGTACTCACACATCATTTTGTAAGAAAACATGTTGTAAGTCATTAAGATCTGTCTGATCATGTCTGTTTAGTTAGTTTACTAACTAAAGAAATTATATTATGGCACAGGATCCTGGCTCAGACATCATATTCTGAAGGTGTGCCCAACAAAGATATTTGTGACTGTTAACATCCGTGATGCAATTGCAGTAGGGTTAAAGTAGAACAACTTTCCATTTATTGCTTATATTCTCTGTATTGCTATTTTAAGATAGAATAATTCATGCTGGTACATTATGGCACATTAATCAGTCTTTCCACTTTATTTGTTTATAATTAGAGTCATTACAATAAAAATGTGGAAGTACTTGTAACACTTTACAAAACCATTCCCTTACCTCCCTCTCCATCTCCCCAATGTATGGATCAAGGACAGAATTTTACATGACTATAACCCCCCCCCCCCATTATATTATGATAGAACAAGATACTGAGTCCAATAACTTTATTATCAAAGCAGGCAATATATACAGCTATGCCCGATTACATAAGCTTGTCAACCCACCACCATAAACAAATCCAGCACAAACCAAAGGAACTTTAGTCAAACTACCTCACTATTTCCCCCACTTACACTGCCTATAACCACTTTGCTCCTCATGAAAATCTAGATCTGACCCCACAGCAACAGTCTTTTCTCTGCAGTTACTAACATAAGCTGAGTTTGTTTATTAAGAATAAAAAATGCCTTTAAAAGTGATACTTATAAATGTGCTATTTATACTGAGTGCCAATATATGACTGTAGCTAATAATTCTGAGCAGCATTTCATTAAACAAAAATAGCATAATAAATATTACATAGAATGAACCGCTATGGTTTTTGTGTATGTTCAAATATATGAAAGGTGATGCTCTTAAATGGTAATTTTTTAAGATCTCTGTCTTTTTAATTTCTCCAAGTCTTTTGGGTTTCTAATACCATGACAGGAATGGACCCCATTCCTAAGTCAAAGTAGGATTAAAGTTCATAAAATTAGCATCTTTGATGTTAGCCAAAAGTGCTCTTCGCAGCACCCTCAATGTGCCCAGTAATGACTCCTTCTGCAATTCATATGGTGCTACATGAATTGGTAACATATCTAAATACGATTGTAAATTCTTTTTTAGAAGACTAGTTGCTCCTACTACTATTGGAACTGTCTGGGTATCTTTCTTCCACATGGCTCTCATTTCTGCCTGCAGATCGAGGTATTTTATGACTTTGTATCTCTCTGTACAGAAGACACTGTAGTCACTAGGTGGAGCAATTTCAATGATCAATGCTACTTTTATCTTCTTTTCTTGGACCACTATATCCGGTTTTCTAGCACCTATCTTTTGGACTGTTGGTATTGGGTGATCCCATGTGATGTCATCTTCATAATTTTCTATGATTCTCTGTGGCTCATGTTTCCAGTGTTTTCCAGCCACTTCGATACCATAATGTTTGCACAATCTCCAGTGTAACAATCTCGCCACATTATTATGCCTTTCAGTATACAGTCCCTCTGCCATTAGAGAGTCGCACCCCAGTAATAAGGTGTGTGACTGTTTCTAATTCAGTTCAACAAAACCTACATATGTCTGTTTCTCCCACATGTTCAATGGACTTAGTAAACCAGCGTGTACGTAGCCCTCTATTTTGGGCTGCCGATATTAACCTTTAATTTCTTGATGTAAATTCACCTCTCCTTAACCATTCCTGCATTCATTCTTGATCAACATGAGGCTCTTCCAGAAGTTTTCTATACTTGCAGCTATATTTATGTTTTTTCCACATTTCTTGCCTTCTCATCTGGTCTTTCACCTTATATTCTTTCTTTTGTTTTTTAGCACATTCAGTTGCTGCCTGGTTTTTATACACTTCTGGTTTGATTTCCATTCCTACGTGACTTCAATATGCTTCTGCTAAATTAACCAGAGATATCATCTTCTCCTCATGTTCAAAAATTTCACCATATTTGGATCTTGTGAGGTCAGTAGATATGTGTGGAGTCCCACGATCGCAGAACTATGCATGTAATCAATTTCAAGGAGGACTATCCTTCCTTCAGAACAGGGAATATATAATCTTGGTATACACTGATTTTTATAAATCATTTGGTGAGCATGAAGAATCCTTCTTGTTTTAATATCCAGTCCATCCAACACTTTTTGGGGCCAGTCAATCACTCCAAAACTATAAGTTAGGACAGGAAGAGCAAATTGATTTATAGCTTGGATCTTATTCCTAGGTGTCAGTGCTGTTTTCAGGATTAATTTAAGTCTTCTAAAGTACTCCTTACTAAGCTTTATTCATATTTGTTCATGTTTTATTGCTGATCCTTCATCAATTCCCAAGTATGTATACACTCCCTCTTGCTCAAGTTGTTTTATATCACATTCTTGTCCCAAACTGATGTTTTCATAGTGCTGCAATTTTCCTTTTTTAAAGGTTGCTTTTTCACATTTATCAAGACCAAATGACATTCCAATATCATCTGAAAAGGTTTTGACAACCTGCAGCTGTGTTTTCATTTCCTCATCTGATGAGCTATACAATTTTTAAATCATCGACAAAGAGAAGTAAAAGAGAAGTTGAGAAGTCATTAGACTTTGTTGTTTTCTAGAAGCCAAATTATAGCCATGACCTAAGCTGTTAAGTAAACAGCTTACTGGATTAATGGCAAGGCAAAATAGCAGTGGTGATAGGGAGTCACCCTGGAATATCCCCCTTTGGATTTTTATCCCTGGGATAATAATCTGTCCTTTATCATGGCTTAATTGCAAAGTGGTCTGCCACTGTTTCATGGTTACTGTAATGTAATCAATCAGTGTAAGATGTACCTTATACATTTTTAAGCACTCTTTTATCCACAAATGTGGGATACTATCAAATGTTTTTTTTATAATCAATCCATGCCATACCTAGATTCTTCTCTTTCTTACAGTTCTCAACTATAACTTTATTTAACAACAAATGATCCTTTGTTCCATATGACTTTCTTTTATTGCCCATTTGTTCTACTGCCGTAATTGAGTTTTCTTCTAAATGACTATAAACTCTGTAGGTGTCAATCCCCATGTATAGTTTCTACATCGTTTTAAGACAAGTTATTGGTCTATAATTTTTAGGGTAGCTTGCAGGTTCAACCTTAAGCAAAAGCATTGTTTTTCCTGTTGTTAACCAGTGCAGTGTCTGCTTGGGATGTGCATATAAATAGTTCTTACTCATGGCTAGATCCTCGTGTAAAGAAGTTAATACTTTAAGCCAAAAGTTAGCTACTGCATCTGAGCCTGGGGTTTTCCAGTTAGGGGCTTTTCACAACTTTGTTTCAATCTCTCTGGTTGATATTTCATCTCATTTCATATGCTGTACCTTTAAACTTCTTATTCTTTCTTTTACTTCTTCAAACCATTTAGCATTGTTGTTATGTTCCACAGGATTTTCGTAGATACTTCTCCAAAATGTAGCTGCTTCCTCTTTTTTCGGTGGTCTATCAGTTCTTTTTACCTTATTTCCCAATTCTCTATAAAACATTTTTGGGTCATCAGTAAATTACTTATTTTGTGCTTTTCCCTTATATTTATTTTCGTATCTTCTGAGTCTTTCCACCTGTTTTGAAATTTTTAGTTTATCTCCAATAGTGCATAATAGATCCTGATCTGTTCTAATACTGCCCACTGCTTTTATCACACCTGTCTTTCTTAATATTTTTGTTGATCTGTTCCATCTTCTATAGTCTTCTAACAATGACACTTCTTGTCTTAGCTGCTTTATAGTTTTCTCTATTCGATATTTCCATGATGGCATTCACTTTCACCCCCCACCCCTTTTTCCTCGCTACCCTGTGTTCCTGTGGTAAGATTTTATCAGTTATTAATTTAGCAGCACAGTAATATATTCTGTTTACTTCTGTTATATCGCATGGATCTCTATGGACAGTCCTAATTACTGTGTTCATTTGTTTTATCAAGCTTCTGACTTTTGGGGTTTTATTAACCTTCTGCAGTCTATTTCTCTCATTGATCTTGATATAGCTGTCTTTGTCTATTAAATCAAGCAACTCTTCTCTTAACTCCTTTTCTTCCATACTGAGGGCACATCCCTTGTTTTCCATTTCCTGCGGGCATTCCATAGAAAGTTCTATAACATCTTCTTGGGGCACATTCTCTTCAGTTTCATCCTGTGTCATCTGTTGTTTTGTCATATGTGAACTCACTGGCCTATCACTCCTCAACATTGACTGCATCAGAGTTTCCACAGTTTCCTGTTCCTTTCCTTCCTGTCTAGCTTCAAGTGAACTTTTATACTGGTTTCCTGTGGGAGGCTCCAAAATATCTTGATATGGCACCTGACCTGTTCCTTCCTGTTCCAATGGTTTCCCCTTAATTTGGATATCCATTGCTCTATCCTGTTGTGGTGCTTTCTGCATTTGATTTTCTACACTGAATCCTTCTATTTGCAGCTATTGCATTACCTCAATTTCTATTTCTTTGACTTCTCCATCACTAATCTCTATTTCTACTTTTCCTCTTTGTCTTCTATTTTTTGTGTTGTAAACTTTTCCATATCCGGATTCCTTTGCCTAAATTTTTCTTCAAATATCTTTGGTGCTGCTCTTTTTGTATTAGTTAGTTTTGCTTTCTCCTTTGCCTAAATATTACACCATATTAAATCTCTTTTCATTTCCCCTGTCCATATTTCTTCTTCTTCACATGTCTCCTGATCTTCTTGCTTTTCCTTATTTTGGGGACTCACTCCATCATGCTGTGATGTAGTCTGTTTTAGACCTTCTACATTAAATCCTTCACTTCGCAGGCACTCCATAACTTCAACTTCTATTTCTTTAACTTCTGCTTTACTAATCGTCTTTTCTACATTAAATCTTTGTGCCTTTAGTCTTTTTATTGTGAAATTTTCCATATCTGGATGCCTTTGCCTGTATTTTTCTTCGAATATCTTTGAAACTGCCTTCTGTATATTAGTTAACTTGGCTTTCTCCTTTGCATAAATATTGCACCATACCAAATCTCTCTTTCTTTGCCTTGTCCATATTTCTTTTTTATATTTTTCAAATATCTCTAGGTTTTATTGTTTACATTTTCTCACTTCATCAGAGGCTTCTTTTTCCAAAGAGATCAACGTTTCTTGATCTATATACTGCTTTTTCAAAAATCTGTTGTATTAATGAAAGCAATTTTTTATTTGAAGCTTGTGACAGTTTTTCCTGCAAAAGTATTTTTCTTTCCTCTAATTTCTCTCTTA
>NC_056741.1:199794598-199804598 GCF_019279795.1 Protopterus annectens
CACAAAGTTATTTGAGCTGAATGACTGTGAAATGTGTTTCAGGATATCTAAAAAGCAAAGAACTTGCAAATGCTTTTTGTTATATCCAGAGAGATGAAGCAGATAAGTCGATGTTATGTCAGTAGGGATTGACCTATTGAGAAAGTAGACTGTGTAGTTATGGAAGGAGGAGATAATGCAGAGAGATTTGAAGGGAGCATAAGGACTGCTTCATCCATGACCTTGTTTGTTGTATGTGCACATTGTAGTCATCAGTCAGGCGAAAGTACAAAAAGGAGAGCTGCTGTTGAAAATAATAAGAGAAGCTATACACACTATAAACAGGTATGTTACACCGGACAATACAGCAATCCCATTAAGTTTTACTGCCCGCAATGCTAGGGCTTTGATTCACTTGTGGATGAGCCCTTTTGAGATATACCATTGCATTTTTTTCTTTTGCCATTTTGTGACTAAATTTGATAGAAAAAAATGAATGCCTGGTTTGTTTTTCTTTTTCTTTCTTTCATTATTTTGCACAACATCATCTGTCAGCCATCACCTTCATGTGATCAATTATCAGATACTTTTCTCATGGGATGACACATGTTCCAATGCCATTCATTCTCTTTAAGGGAAGAGTTGCATTATGGAACAATCCTTGTGTCAGACAGTTTGGCATTTTTCTTTTGTGAATATAACCTAAACCTACCTTGTGTCACAGCAGATGGACTATCTATGCGTCCCCCATGGAGTTTTGCCCAGTCACACAAGGGCTACTGCCTTGACTTGGGCAGATCCAGCTACATCATTTCTCGGTTTCCTGTTCTCTGGGGAGTGGCCTATGGTATACCACGTAGAGTTCCAGGTCATCACAGAGGTATAAGCCACCCCAACCCTCCCTGCCTGCCTGACAAGCTCACTAATGCAAGCCGTGCATCCCTCCCTCTCTATAGTCCCTTGCTCTTCCATTTTCTCAAGCTTCTAATTGATCCCAGGTCATCTGGGTTTTGGCCAAGGTTTTATCATTCTGTGTCACAGAGCTGTGGTCTGAATGTGCAGTTTTGTACTATGAATAATGAATACTAAAATACATGAATTTAAATACAGTTTTTCTGACAGTTGACAAAAAGTTTATGAAGTAAAGGTAAAAAGACAATGAAATGTGTTTTTCAAAGATGCAGTGTCATTGCATGTAAAGGAGGAAAACACATACATATACCAAGAGTAACTGCAATTAGTAGGATATGACAGATTTGTTTTTTTTTTAACTCTGGGACTGGGACAAAAGGAAGTGAAGACACAGATGTAGACATAGTGAAGAATGGGAGCACAATGGTACATATAAGAAAAGCTGTCAAATGTTCTGTAGAAATACAATGAGAAAAACAACTGATCACTATTGATCTGGATGAATCGTAGGAAGAAGTATATGCTGCAATACCAGATTACGAATAAGAAAATATTGATGAAATATTCATAAAGAACTAAAAGAATAAAGTATAATAGAGGAATATAATGCAGAAGTAACAATTATGAAATCATGTTTAATGAGGGAAGAAATACTCAGAAAAAGGGAAAAAGTGGAATATCAGTCAACACGGAAGAGAAAAATAAAATTGAATGGAGACCCAAAAAATTGATATGAAGGGGAAAGGAGAATATATTAAATTTCTCATTAAATATTAAAAATATAAATAAAGAAGAGATATGCTTGACAGCATATGGACACTATAGAAGGTTAAGTGCAGATGTTATGTGTTTGTTAAACGTTGTTCAGAAACTAAACTTTTTGAATGAAAAACAAAAGGAATCGTTGCCGTATTTATAAAAAAATTATATAATATGGAGTTTTGGTAGAGGAGTTTTCAGTGGTAACTGCTATATTATTAAAAAAATAAGATATAAGTTTTGCTTGTAGTAGCTGGCATTCCTGGATGGTTAGGTGAATGTGACTTAAAAATGCATAGTAAGGTGGTTAGAGAAGTAGTAGTGATAGTATATGTAAATACAGGGATGAGGAAAAAAATTAAGGTTAAATCAATTTGTAACTGTGCATATGAGTACTTTAGTACCATGCAATTTCAACACTAATGTAAGAAAAAAAAAATAAAGGAAAATTATACAGAATATAAACACGTGGACTGAAATGATTTCATTTGGGAGTTTGAAAAAAAATTGTTATAAATAAAAATAAATAATTTGTATATAAGCTTTCTCTCTGGGCCTCTGCTGAAAATGGGCAAAGTCCCAATCAGACTATTATGGTAAACAAATGTAAAATAAATAAATAAATAAATCAATAAATAAAAATGCAATGTATTTATAGAAGTGTTCAATCAAAACAGAAATAGCTTACTTGCTGATGTCAGAAGACTTACATATACTGGAAGGGGTAAGACTGGGGTTATTTTCTCTTAACATGAAATGACTTGGGTAGAGGTTGGAGAAGATGAAGGGAAGGAAAAGGTATTAAGAGATTGAATGAAGAAATTTTGAAAGTGAACAAAATCAAGAAGAAAATGAGGTTTTGATGGAAACTACGTAGTTCAGTGAGACTATTTTATCATACACATACAAAATACTGCTTGATGTTAAAAAATTAAAACAGTACTTATTTAAGAGTAGAAAGATAGGCAAGGTGTCACGAAAAAGATGATTATAGAATAACTTTGCAAAAATATGAAAAAGGTTTACAGAAACCTAAAAACAAAATTGTGTGAGAAAGAATCATGGAGATGATATTAAAAACAAAAGTTTAGTGTAAAAAGAAAAAAAAGAAAAAGCAATACCATTATAATAACTGCTTTAAGTATGAAAAAACTAAGATGGAGTAGTTAATAAATAATGAAGACATAACTAAGATTAGGCAAAAGGTGTGGTGAGAATCATGGCAGAGTGTATGCTAAGTATAATGGGGAAGAAAAAAAGAGACAGTGAAGGATAAAGTATATAAAAGAGGAACAGAAATCACAGTTACAGAGATGTACTACATAAAAAGAGTTAGAACAGAATTTTGCAGAATTGCGTGTATAGTAACTAACAAAACAGACCAAACACACTGATGTAAATTTATGCATATGCTCAACATTTGTTCTGTAGAAAACATATGGCATATGGACTAAAGTTAACCTTTGGTGTATACCACCCAAAGTACTCTTATAAACGAGATAATATTTTATCTAGCAATTACAACGTTACAGATTTGGGAACAGTGATTGATAGACATTTCAGTTTTGATACCAATGTTTCACCTGGTATTAGTTAGTGTACTGCTATTAGAGATATATTGTGTTACATCACACACTGGGAAAGAGGATGCTTTTCAGAATATGTAAAACAGTGGAGATAGTGAATACTGAATGTGATTTCCCAGCCTGAAGTTACAGTTATAAACAGGTAAAATTGTTTAAGAGGATATCTATAAGATATGTCTTTATGATAAAACATCTGAACTATGAGAAATTGACCAAAAAGTTTCTCATAACAGTCTTCAAATTACAGATTGATTAAGGGTAATACATATTTCTAAAATTCTTAAACAGATTTTGGTTGTCACAATGAAAGTTTAAACACATAATTTTGACACTTGGGATAATAATCAAATCTATCAAGATTCAACCCTCTACCCTGATCCTGGGCGACTTCAGCTATCCAACCATAGATTGGAAGAACTACACATGCCAAAACAAAAACGGCAGTGTCATCATCCCTGGTAAGATCTGACCACAAAGCAGTCACTTTCTAAGTCATCATCTCCCCCGCCCCCCTTACTAGCACCAAACAAAAAAAAAACATCTTCAAAGCTAATAACAACCTCCTGCAGGAAGATATAAATAGCTTCACAGCCCCCTCTACCTCCAAAGGAACTGGCACAAATGTCCAAACCTAGACCATAATCATATATGAGCATTATATAGCTGCATGGAATCAGGAATACACAACAAAATCATCCCACTCAAGGAGGAGTAAACCTGTCTGGTGGACATCTGCAATAAATAAACTCTATAATAAAAGGAAAAAATTGCTGCCCAGGATGAAGATGGAGCAAGTGCCTAATTAGAAGAAATCTCTCCTTAGCCTGAACAAGCAAATATGTCCACTACTGAAATCCTCTAAAGCAAACATTGGCTCCACATTGGCCACATCTAATAAGGATAATCATAAGGTGTTCTTCACATATGTTTGCAACCTCAAAGGAAGCACTCAAGTCTGCTCAGAGGTTGAGGTCAAGGGCACCACATACACAAATGCCATAGATACAGCCAACCTACTGGCAGACAGGAATGGCAAACACTTCACCCCTCTCTCCCACCTATCAGTAAATCATGACATCTCCAGCACCTGCCCCCTCCCCTTATCTCTAGGGAGCAAGTCATCACTGCTCTTTCAAAGGCAAAAAATGCAGCTTCAATGGGACCCTATAACATACTAGGCTGCATCCTACATGAACTTAGGCAAGACCTTGCAGCACCATTAGGCACCCTATTCAACCAAAGCCTGAGTATTGGCTTAATTCCTGCTGAGTTAAGGACAGCCACTGTCATCCTTTTGCAGAAAGGTGGAGCATCCACAGATCTAGGAAATTAGACTCATCAGCCTAACTAGCCTGATCTGCAAGGTGATGGAATGGATTATCATGGACCTCATTAACAAGGAAATTGGCAACCTCCAAACACTCAGTCCCACACAGTTTGGTTTCATCAAGTGGAGGTCATGCCTGTTAAACTTGGCTGACTTATTTTAGAGAGTCCCCAAGCCATGGATGTGGGGGAGATGGGGGACGCTGCCTACCTTGACCTGGCCAAAGCCTTCAATACTATATCATACTAAGGTATCATAGATAAATTCTCTCAACTAGGCATCAGTCCATATGTTACCAAATGGGTAGCAAACTGGCTCACTCATATAACCCACCTCATATAATCCACCTAATCAAAATAGGGGAAGCCATCTCAAGCAGTAGACCCAAAATGATCAATGTACCCCTGGGATTAGCTTTGGGGCCTCTGTTGTTTGGTATATACTTTTCTGAGGTGCAGGACAAAACCAGTGGGCTATGGCTAACCAGCCTTACAGATGACTGCAAGCTGGGAGCTTTCTCCATTTTTGCTGGTGATGTGGACATCCTCAAAGAGGGTCTCACCCAAACAATTTACTGGTCCAGAAACATGGCCTCAAACTGAATGCCAAGAAATACATCATCCTCCCCTTTTGGGAGAGTGACATCTGCACAAATTACCATATTAATAACAAGGTCCCAAGCACGAAATCAGTCGTGAAGAACTTGGGCATCCAAGTTGATAGCAACCTGACTTTTAAGCACAATATTGCCTCATTTGTAATAAAGGCTTTTTACGTGGCCCACCTCATTAGGAAGAGTATCTCATCCAGGGACAAGAAGGTCATAACATTCCTACACTCTTCCCTTATAAGACCCATTATTGAGTACAATGCCCCTTTCAGCATGTACCTCACAAAGCACATGCAGCAGCTGGAGAGAACACAGAGGTTTCTCACCAGGAGAATCCAAGGCCTCAAACATCTACCCTATACAGATAGGCTAAAATCCCTGTCTCTCTACTCATTCTCATACAAACTCCTCAGAGCTGACCTCTGTCTGGCTTGCAAAGCAATCTCAGACCCCACCTTAATGGGACTACCACATATCCGCAAGTCAATCTCAACTTCAGTAACCAGCAGACGTGACCTCAACCTGTTCTGTGGCATCATTAGCACTTTTTGGCCAGACAGGTTTGTGTCCCAGAAACTCCCCATTCTGTGGAATAGACTCCCTCTCCACATCAAGCAGAGTACTTCATTATCCCTTTATAAGCACACCCTGGATAACTGGATGGGGAACAGAAAATACACCCCTGGTATTCCACTTGTGTCCTTTCTGGACAGGGGAATCGGGTGCTGTCTTGATGGAACATGGGCTAAATGTTTGGTTGGGCTTGTAAGGGCCTTTGGGCAAATAGCCAAGAAAACTTCCTATGTTCCTATGATTCTGTGTAACCTATAAACAAGAGTATGTCATGTAAGTCCAAGGATAGCATCATTCTTCTTTTCTCTGCCCTTAGAACAAGCAACAACTACAATGCCCACTTCAGTATTTACTTGAACAGGCATATGCAACAACTGGACCAGCCTCAGAGATTCCTCACAAAAACAATAGAGCATATAAACATGTCCTACACAGATGGCCTCAAAGCCCTATCCATGCACGCTGTCAGCTACAGACTACTGAGACAAGATCTATGCCTGACTACAAAAAATCCTTGGATCCTGCTGTCATGGACCTGTGTCACATTCTCAAAACAAACATCCTAAGAATTACTTAATTTGGAGACCCAACCCCCATCTGTAACTTAAAGAGGGCATATAGGAGGGACAGGTATGTATCCCAGACAATACCCTTTCTCTGGAACAGGCTTCCAATCCTTGTGAAGCAGAATTTTCCTTAACCCAGTTTAAGAAAAACTTGCACCAGTGGATGGGGACCTGGAAATTTATCGCTGGTCAGACACCTATGTCTCTATTAGACAGCCTGTAAATGTGTGACCACCTATAACAAAGTCTAGATATATGCCTTAAAATAACACTAAGATACCACAACTTGTCAGATACATTTAGAAGGGATGGCTAGGCCTAAAATGTCCTAGAATTGTTAGTAATCACCTATGAATCTGTGAATCTAAGCCGCAAAAAAATTAACTATGGAGAGGGAAACAAATACACATATCTATAAAATTAAAGAAAATACATCACCAATAGGGAAAGTAAAAAGTATGGGGGAAATTAAGTATATGTACATCTGTGTTCACATTGTAAAGCTAGGTTGCATACAAGAAGAAACATATAGCACATACAGTTAAAGCAGCACATGTAATCTGTACCCTCAGCTGCATGTTTGGCTGAAAGCAGGCAGTTTGCTGAAGACTGTTTCTTGAAGCAATGCTAAATACAGTACAGACTGAAATGAAGCTGTAATGTACACCAGATGCATTTTCCCCTGCATTATTTAGCTAACACATATTACAGCACAAATTGCTTTAGATTTATTGCAGCAGCACACGATTGGGAAATGCATATTACTGCACCAGGGATATGCACTTAAGGGACTGCAGAACTGCAGACAGGACTGTTTCTTTCATGTGTGCTCAACTCCTTAGAGCTGCTCTTGGTTTGCCTAGTTTGCATAAGAGTTAGAGAATCTCCTGCATCTACAGCCATCTGCTAATAAGTAGCATTTTGCACTTCTGTTGATTATTTTTACTGTATTTCATAAGGATCCTGTATTACTTGTTATATTTGTCACGCTTTAGCAGAGTTTCAAAGCTGAACTGTTTCCACTGCTGCTGTAGTACTTAATTGTATCATGTCTGCTACTTTTATAGGACCGTAGTATATAGATTGTGTTGTTTCCTCTGCACTTGAGCTCTAAAACCAAAATTTCTACATTAAGAGGGTTTTCTGACTGCACACTTGCAGCAGAAGTGTGTTATAGCAAACCTATCTGCAATGGGGACAGCTGGCTGAAAACTTATTGCATGTTTTCCTGATTGGTCTGTAGGCCTTGCTGTTGTAAAACCTGTTTTTCTAATTCTATATAACTCCATTGTTTGTGTTAGGTTGCTATCAACCTTCTCTGTGTGGAAGATTTTCAGTCCATATATCTCTAGTTAATCACTGTATATTAATCAGATCAGGCAATGGTAGTAGAAGTAGCGAACGTAAACTTGTATTAAGTCAATACAAAACAAAACAAAAAGTAATAATAGAAAATATATAATTGTACAGGATTACTAAGTATTCGAAAGTAATCCAAGCAATGCAGGCAATCTGTTTCCAGTCGAAAATCCTTTATATATACATATATTTATCAGGCATGGGAGTGGTTTACTGAGCTGCAAAACTAGGTGTTATTGGTACACATGCTAAATTCACATCCCTTCCCCCATCAGTGTGACATTCAAGCTGGTCCTGCCCTGCTTAGTAGCTGTCATAATAGTATATAACCTTTATGTATTTTAAATAAAATTATATAATGATGTGGTACCTCTTATTTAACCAAATTAATACGTAGATTATTAAGTCTGTGATTTTATCCAATACACTATACTACATGGCTGGAAATATATCAACCTTAGTTCATTTGGCAATAAAAAAAATATATATAAATATATACATATACATTTTGCATGTAAAAATCAGTTTCTATTTTCATAACCTATTGTTAACAAAGATCGCTTTCGTCCTTCTAGACTTCTTCAGATCTGTGTACAAGAACCCAAAAACCGATAGAATTGTATAATTACTTAGTATTGTTATTACACATCATTTTGAATAAAGTGGAAAAAAGAACCAGAAAAAAATAAAAATAAGAAAAAATGTATGTATGATGATGGAAACAAAATATACACTTAAATTTCAACTGATTTAAAATGGTATTTAAAACCAATTTGTAGAATAAAGTAAAATAAAATACAATTAGTCATGTAAACAATGTCACAATTTTCTAAGTTCCAGTGCACTTTTAATTGAACAGTAATAGTTTAGTACAGGCTTTCTAAAAGAGTTCAGCTTTAATTGCCACATGAGTTCATGTTTCTCCAGAAGATTCATAGCAATTGATTTTTACATGCAAAATGCATATATATATATATATATATATATATATATATATATATATATATATATATATATTAATTTTCACAAAAAACGATGACACCTCTAGACTGGCCAAGCAGGATGACTCGCATGAGATACTCCATGTCCAGCTGGCCATAGGCAGAATCCCCGCCATATCATTACTATCTACAGGTCTTCAGTCATGATCCATGAACACCACTCTGCATATCTGAAGTCACTAGAATCACTTACCGTTCAGCCCAACACACTACTCATGGGTGATTTTAACTATCACTTTGTAATACAATCAGGAAGCATATATGACCACTAACATGCAGGCTCAGATTCCTGGACTGTGTCACTGAAAATGCTCTGGAAAAGCTGATCTGCACTCTCACTATGAGGTCAAACATCTTTGACATAGTACTGTCAAACATGGGACAGTGTTACAACCCCCCTCCCCTAGCATAATGTCCTCATTGGAAAGATCAGATCATAAATCAGGCTCCTTTGAAATAAATGGCCCACCTCAGGAATAGGCTTTTTATTCATGTAAAGCATTGCCCTTCCCTGACCATCTTCAAGGATAAAGTAGACTAATGGATGGAAAATTGCCAGTTCACTTTTGGGGTTGCACCAATGTCCCTTATGGACAGAGGCAGTCTGTACAAATAGTCAAAACCCTGTTTGAAGACCCTTGTTATCATTTCCCCTAGGGCTAGAAAATTTGTTAAATCTAGGTAAAAATTGCTAGGTTTGTATGGCTCTTGAGCCCTTAGCCTGGTAATCTCCTATGAACCTATGAACCCATGAAAAAAGAGATGTAGGACTGACAGGTGGACTATACTGTGCTGCACCTACATCAATGTATATTGCACTCTGGCTACTCTGGTGGAACACACTGTAAAATATCAGAGTAAATGATCACAAAGAATGGGATGTATAAATTTCACACTATATTTTTACTCTCCTGCCAGTTTTTAGGTTACATTTTCCTACTGAACTCTTGATAGTACAGTGTCTCTTTTCTATAAATAGACTCACCCATCATTTTGTAAGAAAACATGTTGTAAGTCATTTAGATCTGTCTGATCATGTCTGTTTAGTTAGTTTACAGAACAATGTACATGATGTTATGGCATAGGGCCCTGGCACACACATCATATTCTGAAGGTGTGCCCGACAAAGATATTTGTGACTGTTAATATCTGTGAAGCAATTACAGTAAGGTTAACATCTGTGATGCAATTATAGTATGGCTATAGCAGAACAACTTTCCATTTATTGCTTATATCCTTTGTATTGCTATTTTAAGATAGAACAGTTCATGCTGGTACATTGTGACACTTTATTCAGTTGTTCCCCTTTATTTCTTTACAATAGAGCC
>NC_056741.1:199807098-199917098 GCF_019279795.1 Protopterus annectens
TGGTTATGGTTTACCATTGACATATGTTTTTCCATAAACTTTATTTTGTGGTATGTGTTTTATTATTGTTATGTAATACAATGGTTGCATATTAACATATCTTGTTGAATTACCAATTCTGTTGGCCATATGCCATAACTGTTACTGGCATGCTGTTAATATACAGACTGTTCTGTTATCCATTGTTCTGTTTCACATAATATGCATTGAAATGTAATGGGCTTATTTCCAATGTTCTGACTTTGTTATTACTAACAATGGTGTTGTTCATAACTAATGTAAATGTATTGCTTCACCTCCATAACCACAGCACATCAGGGTAGGCCAGTTCCTGCTGATCCGCCTGCCTTACCTCAGCCAGCCATGGCAGTGGGTCCCAGCAAGTCTGGGACTCACGGTGGTTGTGCTCTCTCTGCTCGCCCTGCACCACCTTCTGCTGGAATTGACTCGGGGACTGGGCCCATCCCCCCGGAAGTGATGGTGGAGAGGCGGTAGTCACTCAGGACCAATTACCAGTCATAGTGTGCAGGATTGTTCATAGGAGCTATGAACATTACCTGCACCGAATTGAGGCAGACTCAACAGCCTGGTGGGGCAAACTGGCCTTAGCACCCAGCCTCCAGCACAGCCACCTTTGGGTCAGTGAAGGAGCAGTGTTGTCTGCCCATGGGTGGGGACCTCAGACACACTGCTGCCATCTGATGGCACATGCACTTCAGATTCCAACACACTCTCCCCATTCAAGGTCTTTACCCTCCTCATATGTCACACACAGACCCTGTATGCTGTCTTGTCTGTCTGCAGTTGCATCCTCTACTACCTAACTTTCCTCCCCACATGTACCTATATCGCTTCCCAACATTCCAGCCTCTCTTTATATAAAAAAATGGACACCTGTCCCACAAAAAATATCACCCCATACGTAGTTCTCCATTTCCCTCACATGTCCACTGGATACAACTAATTTAGTCCAATTTGCTTGGCAGCACATATATGCTATCCTCACCCCACTCTCTGGGCTTTGAGAGTCCAAATTCACCAACAAAATCTATCAAACTGCACAGCTATTGCTCTACATGAAATGGAAAGCTATGGCTCTTCCCTACCCCCATCCTGCACATCCCTACCAGCCTTTCACTATGTTTTCCCCCTGCTTACCACTATTTCATCACTGTCCTATCACCCCTTTTTTTCTTTTCTTTTTATTTTGTTAGCACAGGTTTGCATGGAACTAAGCGGAGCGCCTCAATGGACTTTAATGTGCCTTAATGATCCTATGTGTTTCTCACATGTATAAAATAATCACTCCTGCCACATTTATCCAGGCCTCTGTCAACTACAGCCTACTGCACTAAACTAGTAGGCCACACATATCTTAAGTAAGGCAGGTGTTTCCAGCAAACTAATTACCACTGACAGACTGAAATCAAACCTAATGTAACAAATAGGAGTGTACCTGGGGCTCTGATGCAAAAATACACTTGTAGACAGTCAAACAAATAATGGCAGTACATGAGGCCTGGGATAACAAGCAAATGTTCCCTTTTACCTGCAACATCTTTAAACACACCTGCAATGGCAGAGTAGATATGATCAAATGAGACCTTGCTGCAGAACAACTGCCTTTGAAAGCCATGCACACACTGATCGATGCAGACAATGTGTGTCACAGCCTGTATGCCAGCTCATATATCTGACAAATATATCTCCGGCAGCATTGACTCAGTAGATCAGTCTGTTAAACACCTTGAATATAGAATGTTTTTCCACACACAGTTCTGGGTTCAAATCCAGTGTATTGTACTTCAATTACATTGTTGTGAACACAGCAAGTAATGACTGAGTCATGCACTTTTAACCCCCATAGCTTACTGCTACTGAATTATTAGCTACCCAGTTTTGCAAGTCACAGGCCTGCAGGTAGGGACACACTACACATATTCGTATAGCCTAATTGTATGTCACCTATTAATCTCCTATTGGCACTGTTGCATAACAAATGTACCTTAAGCACATGCTTCGATTGGACTGTAATGGGTACCCTTACCCTGGCTCTGCTGTAATGACAGAACTGCCACAGTTACACATACAGCTTGTAGGCCTCCAAAGTGTTCACACTCCCCCCATTGTGTCCTAGGCTGCAGCAGCATCTGCAGCCTATAGTATACACAATTGTATGCTAAGGTAGCTGCTACAGACCGACCATACCTCCAATCCCCTATAACAAGGGATCTGGCACAGCCATACATAAAGGGGGGAAAGGATCACAGATAGGTACATGTTTCACAGTTTGCCCCTACAAAGATAGTAGGTTGATAGAATAGCAGCTACTGCATTAAGATGCATATTCTGATGGGTATGATGTGTGTTACTCACATGTCTCTCTCCTGTTTCTGACCTCAGCCCACAGTGTTTGCCAGTGAACTGCCAGATGACCACACTGTCATGGGATACTGACCAAACATATAAGGCAAAACTGTAGACATACTTCGTACATCTCTACAGTGGAGAGTATTTGTACTTACCCTCTGTGATGCTGTAGTCTTCACACCTCAATAATGTCTATCTCCAAGGCCTACAAGAAGGCTATATATATATTGCACTGTGGTACCAGTACCATGTCATTGGCTAATGATAGTGCAATTCAGCTGTTTTGGATGCAATTAGCAATTCTGAGCCAGAGATTGGTGCAGAGGCAATTACCTGTTAATGAGCATTAACTACAAAAGACAAGCAATTGCTTATAGGGATCAGGTCTGTATGTGGTTTTACTCACACAGACATTGTATGTGCAAAGCATTTGCAGAGGAATGCTTCAAAAAAAGGAATACATCACTCTACCAGGTATGTACTACATTTCTCCATAAAACATGATGCAGATGGGAGGATGGAGGTCTGGGGAATAAGGATTAAAACAGTAGGCTTGTATTAGATCTACGATAATTATGTCAATGATACTCTGCTGTCCAACACCTACAGGCATGCCTCTCAATTGTCCCTGCTTTGAATCACATCTCTGCTCTGTCCCTGTCCATTCTTCCTACAATGGTCGGCTGTCGTAGTAAAGATAATGGCGTACACGTAAGACATAGTGACACTAAGTAAGGGTGTACACTCCTGTGACATCAAACAATGTACTGTAATTCACCTCCTCTCAATCCGTCAATGTCACACATAAATAGTACTATTTATGTAATTTATTTATTTGTTTACATTTGTTTACTAGGAAATTCCAACTGGACACAAGTTCTTTTTCAGTGGAGGCCCAGGGAGAAAAGCTCCACAGAACAATAAGTGAGCAGCAAAGTACATGAAGAAAAACTGAATATACATACAATTGCAAATAATACGTACTGCAGCAAACATTAGCTATATATACAATATGAAGCATAGTAATGAGCAGACATACCAATATCTAGCTAGATGCTAGGAATAAAGGTAGGATGTATATACAGATAGTACTAACCTTAAATGGATACTGGTCTAAACTCATATACCTAAATCTTGTATACAAATATTGCACTAAACCCAAGCAGATATAAAGCAGAAGCTCCACGTGAGGATGGAATAAGCTAGAAGGGCTATTGGGATGGAAGGGGAAGATACAGGAGTAAGAGAGGAGACTGAGTGAGTAGTATACGTGGTAGTGAGAGGAAGCTAGGTGTAAGTCAGTTGGATATGGATTTGGAGTTGAGATGAAGTGAGGTAATTAAGCATGTTATAACAGGTCTGAGAGATTGCGTGAGGAGGGAAGGGGAGGGTAAAGGGTGAGTCAGAGCCTGCAGAGGAAGGAGTGCAATGATCAGATGGTGTGAGGCAGGGTGGCTATGGGAGGAGAGAGGAAGAGACAGTTCAAGGAGGGTTAATAGTCAGGATTGGTGCATGGGTATAACCAGAGACTTTTTAAGTCAGTTTTTAGTATAGTCTTGAAGTGATTTCGAGAAGGTAGTGTGGTTATAGAGGGGGAAGATTATTCCATAATCTAGATATGATGCAGGACAATAGTGCTTCTCCCACTGAGTTATTGGGTTTGGTCACTAGGAGTAGATTTTTGCTGCTGGAGTGTAGTGGTCTAGTGGAGCAGTAGGGCTAGAAAAGGTTTTGAAGGGATTATACTTTAAGACTATAGTTTACTAACTTGTGGGTGATAGAATGTTGATTCAGGTGAAGAAGTTGAGGGTGTTCAAGCCAGTCAAGTTCTCTAAGTGAGATACAGTGGTGACTGTGATAAGCTGCACCAGTGGCAAACTTAGCAATTTTATTGTAGCAAGCCTTGAGCTTGTTTAGGTCTGTTTGTCTAAGGTAGGTAAGTATGGGAGAGGAGTAGAGTAAAGTGGAGATTAGGTGGGAATTGGCAGCAGAAATTCTGGCTGTCTTGGTAAGGAATTGTTTGTTTCTGTACAATGCACCTAGTTTTTTGTGAACCTTTTTTATGGTAAGAGAAATGTGAGTGTCAAATCTGAGATTGTTATCAATCTCAACACCAAGTAGTTTGGCATGTTATTTTGGGGAGATGACTGTATTGTCTTTGGTTAGAATATTAAAGTGGGGACCCGCGGTAGTGGTGCTGTGGTAGCGTTGTCTCCTCATAGCAAGACGTTGTCGTGTTTGATTCTCAGCTAGAGCGTCTTCTGTGTGGAGGCATGCATGAATGGGCATGCCTTCATTGAAGGTTGTGCGTCAGGGCTGGTAACTCGGCACGTAAAAGTCCACTACCAAACATTAGCTTGTTTTATTTCCATGACCTTGCACTTCTGCAAACACACTGGCCAGATTTCTGAGGCCTCTATGAAGACTGTCCATATGGCTCTTGTTATTTCCCCTCAGGGCAGCCAGTTCCAATTTAGACTTCCCCCTCTGTGCTAGTGTCTGTCCAGTGCTATTCCCATTCCACTCTGACTTACTTCCAGTATAGCACCCTCCACATGCTTTACTTTGTAAAGACTGAAGCAAAGTTTTCATTGAGTGTTTCTGCTTTTTCCAGTTCTTATGTGATCTCCCCTTCAATAACCACATAGCCACAGCAGTCAGGAAATCCTTCTATGTAGCACACCTCATCACTAAGGGCTTTTCATCCAGAAAAAAGAAGGTCATTGTCCCATTGTACTCATCCCTCATTAGATCCATTATAGAGTACAATCCCCCATTTGGTATGTACCTCACAAGACACCTGCAACAACTAGAAACTAGATGAATTCCATCCCATTCAATACAGTGTAAAACCAGAATGCAATAGCATTGTCTATGGCCAGTGAAATAGACGCCTTACTTCTTTCATATTTTTTTCCAAGAATAAAATTAACAGATTCACATCTGCACAAATCACTTTGTAAAAAAAAGAATTACACAGCTTGGTAATCTCCAAGTGTAGTACCCCGAGATGACTGTCACTCATACACAACTTTCCCCTGCCAATCATGGATGCCACGCCCACTCCACACCCAAAGTTAAGCAGAACTTAGTGCTGCGAGGTACTAAACCTGGAGATTACCCAGCAAATTTTGTGCCATCTCAAACTTCCCAAAGGACACCATAATCATAGAAGAGGGCCTTTTCCCAAACAAACAGCTGATGGCAAAATCATGGACTGAAACAAAATACCAAGTAATGTACACCTGCATCCTTCAGCAAATACGCTTCCATTTGTAAGTACCACATTGACACTACCTCCCAGAAACTGAAGCCGTAGTCTACTTTGACTCAGGAACTATTAACACAAAGACAATCTAAAGAGCATCAGGAGAAGAAAAAATAGCACAACCATCTTTAACAGCTTCCAATCCAAACCCCATTTACAAAGAAAAGCAGCACAACCCATGTAAATCAGTAATTCTCCTAGCAACTCCCCTCAGCAAGAACCAAAGCCAAAAAAAAAAAAAAAAAAAAAAAAAAAAAGGAAAAAAACTGACTCCATAGTTACTAAGCCAATCGCTGTAAAGTTAGCGATTGGCTTAGTACAGTTAGATGTGCAACCCTCTGCTCTGCCATTTAACAATCAACATGGATCAAGACTCTGGTAAAATTCTTTCTATACTATTCCTAGATATGCCGAAAAGCCATTGATACCCTATCTCACCCCCCTTCTCTTATCCCTGTTCTGCACTCTGCATGTCTTCTCCTCCACCATAGCCTGGATTTCCAGGTACCTCTCCAACCACCAGCAAGTTGTTATATGGAACAAATCCTGATTTTTTTCCTTGGTTACATGTAATTGTGTTATGATGGCACTGCCAGGGGAGGATGGACATGGTCATCAAAGGGTAGTGGGTGGAGACAGCTGTGTCCTCCTCAGGTACCCAGCTGAAGATTTGCTAGGCTGCAGACATGGCCTAGAGATGGGTATTAGGCTCAGCAAGTCCCAAAAGAGTGGTACACTTCAGTGGGTGTGCATGTGTATGCACTCAGGGTGGTGGTACCTTGCACAGTGGGCATGCCAGAGTATTCACCCATGTGAGGAAGGCACTGTGAGCCTATGCAGTATCAAGGATCTCTAGTTCCCCATGTAAGGTGTGGAGTTAGCCAATAAAAATACTATGATTGCTAGGATGACGATGAAAGAACAAAAGCACTAACCATCGCTTTATTAATTACAACCCACCACCACCAGGGCAGCTGTCAACACTGCCCCAGATGAAAGCCCTAACCCTGAGGAATAAATGAGATCAGTCTAAATGAGAATGTCTTGATGACTGGCAGACTCGGTGATTCAAAAGTAACATCCTCATTATCAATACCTTAAATAGTATAAAAATTATAAAATGTAAAGTTTCATGCTACAGACAACTTCATGTTTTAACTTGGTGGTACTGTGGGGGTGTGGGTGTACACTGATCTCCAAATGTACTTAGTGGGAGTAGAGTCAAAACAGGGATCAAGTATTGCAGATTGAAAAAGGGTAATTGTGAGGTGGTGTTCAGGGACTTAAGAGAGGCACTGGGTGGCAGCGAAGATTTATCGAATAGCTGGGTAACTACAGCAGAGCTAGAAAGGAAGATGGCTAGAAAGGTGCTTGGTATGACATCTGGATAGAGGAAGGATGACAAGGAGACATGGTGGTGGAACCTGGAAGTACAGGAGAGTATACGGAGAAAGACGATGGCAAAGAAGTGGGATTGTTAGAGAGATGAAGAATGTAGACAGGAGTATAAGGAGCTGTGGTGCATGGCAAAGAGAGGTGGCGAAGGCTACGGCATATGAATAGTTGTTGAAAGTATCCTGGTCTCTCATTTTGCACCTTTGAGGGTTTAATCATTTATATTTTTGGTGCATTTATCCACTGTTTTGGTTGAATAGTTGTACAAAAGGTTGGACACTAAGGAGGGAGAAAAAGGACCTGTACCAATTGGCTAGACAGAGGGACTGAGCTCATCTAATTTCTACTCTCCTCTATGCCTCACCCATATACACTAATCTCTCTAAAAACAATGGAAAATGCCTACAATAGCATAGCCAGATTTGCTACAGGTAACCCTTTCAGAACCCACCACTGTATGAACCTGAAGCACCTAGGATGACTTGAATTAGAAAATCAGCTTAAATTCAGCCAACTTACCATTGCCCACAAAACCCTTTACCATCCTACCAATACCCCTATACTATCTACCCTCATTATCCCCTACAACAATCTAAAGACCTTACATTCATCACATAGACTTCTTGTAAATATTTGTAAGTCAAACAACAGGGCTGGAGACTCTCTTTTCTCTAATGCTGTTGGAAAATCCTGGAACCTTCTTCCTAGCGAACTTTCCTCTGTTCCCTCTATATCACGCTTTAAAAACAAACTGAAACTTTTTCTCAGAACACACTGGTTGTGCCCTGTACTAAACCTGACTGATCTACTAGCTCTCTTACTTGGATCTACCTGCTCTCCTCTTCTCAGTATTCTTGTTCCTTTTCTTAGCAACAACTGACCTAGACCTTTCTAGATTTTTTCAATTGCATCCTCATAATTTCTTTAAGGAGACTAGTTTTTACTCTTATTCTAATTATTACAGCTCCTACTTTATGTTTTCCTTCTTTATGTCGACTTGTTTACCAATATATTGTCTAACTCAGCTGCTATCTTTTTGCATGTTGAATTGCAACTACATTTGTATTGTATTAATTGCATCTGTATATTTAGCACTATGCTATGAACAAACAACCTCTGTGATTATTCCCTGTTCTTTACCTGCAATGTTCAACATACAAATTAATCTTTGTATAATGAGATTATATTTTGCTTCCTCGGAGCTTATCTCCCCAGGCCTCTACTGAAAATGGACATATATCCAGTTAAACTAGCTCGGTCAACAAATGCAAAATAAAATCAAAATAAAAAAATAGGAAAGATGTGCAGCAGGTATAGGTGATAAAGGATAATGAGGGAAACACTCACAAGCGAGGGGAGTGTGTTGAGCAGATGGAAAGAGTAGTTTGAGGGGCTGATGAATGAAGAGAATGAGAGGGAGAGAATTTTGGATGATGTGCGGATAGTGAATTATGAAGCGCAGTGGATTAGCAAGGAGGAAGTAAGGATAGCTATGAAGACGATGAAGAATGGAAAGACTGTTGGTCCAGATGACATACCTGTGACAGCCTGGAGTTGTTTAGGTGAAAAAGATGCCACTGCATGTATTCACCAACCAGCCCATACAGTTTTACAGATGATCTAGCACAATCTCATTACTTTTGGTGCCAAAGATAGATAGCTACATGCCAATGGGGACACAATATTCAATGTCTGGCCTAATGAGGTATGAGTAAAGGGGGGCAGTGGCATCCCTAGACCTAGACACAATCTTTTTGTTTATAAGCTGTGCAGTATAGAAGGACTTTTTAACAATTATAGACACATAGTATATATAGTAAACCTACAGACACTAGACCTAATCCAGTTTGGTTTTGTCAAGGGCAGATCATGCCTACTCAGCCTGATGGACTTGTTTAAGAAGGTCACCAAAGCAATGGATATGGGCAAAATCATCCACACTGCCTACTTTGACCTGGCCAAGGCTTTTGACACAATACCTCACTCGGGCATTGTTGACAAACTCAAATGGTTAAGTACAAACCCATTTTTCACCTGGTGGATAGCCAACTGGCTCACAGGCAGGACCCAGGAAGTTAGAATTGGGGAGTCCACCTCTACAAAGAAGCCAGTCACAAGTGAAGTCCCTCACGGATCAGTCCTTGGACCGCTCCTTTTTGGCATTTACTTCTCAAAAGTCAAGGCGAATGTCAGTGGTCTCTGGCTGACTAAATTTGCAGATGGTTGCGAATTAGGAGCTGTGACTGAATCTCACACTGACACAAATGTTTTCCAGGAGGAGCTGACACAGACAAACAACTGGTGTCAGAGGCATGGACTAAAACTAAATGCCAATAAATGCATCATAGTATCCTTTGGGAAGTCTTCCATCCCTGGTAACTATCATATTGACAACACATCCCTTAGAGTTGACCCAGTAGTCAGGGACTTAGGGACACACAATAATCTAGCCTTTGATCATCATGTGTCTACAGTGGTGAGGAAATCATTCTATGTTGCACAACTTATAAACAAAGGTATGGCATCTAAGTCCAAGGAAGTCATTGTCCCACTGTATTCGGCATTCATCAGATCTATCATTGAGTACAATGCCCCCTTTGGTATGTACCTAACCAGACAATTGGAATGTCCACAAAGGTTCCGCACTAAAAGAATACAGGGCTAAAGTAAAATGTCCTATGCAGACTGCCTCAAGGCTCTATCCCTGCATTCTGTCTCCTACAGGCTTTTGAGGGGAGATCTATGCCTGGCATACAGGGCATTGTCAGACCCCACTCCGATGGATCTTCTGCATGTGTGCAAAACAAACAGCACCAGAATTACCCATTCTAAAGACTTAAACCTTGCCTGTGATATAAATCAGACCTGCTGGAGAGATAGATATGTATCCCAGAAGCTATCCCATCTATGGAACAACCTTCCCATTCATGTGAAGCAGAGTTCCTCCCTAACCCAATTCAAGTGCAAATTGGACAATTGGATGGGAACTGGAAATTCATCCCTGGTTTGGCACCTATGTCTGTAATGGACACAGGTAACCTGTAAATGGTTCATCTCCCGGGCCCATGCTTATACTTATCAAGGGTTAACAGAACTTGACAGAGATTTGGGATACATGGCTAGGATTGAAAAGGCCCTTAAGGATGTTTGCCTAGTAAACACCTATGAACCTATGCTGGTTAAAAGTTAGGTCACTGTCATCATAAGTGGACATTAATCTATGTCCACATTAATCTGTGGCACATCAGTCTGGCAGTAGACTTAAGCCTTGTAAGGGAGTATTCCTACAGTTCTGTACTACAAAGCTGCCTATACCTCAACACAACAGTCACTGTTAATACTCAGAGTTTTCTTCATGAGATTTACCCAGTATCAACTTCAAACTGACTACGAATAGTTTGGATCAGAGATCACATGACACACCCCCATTGTTCTGAAAATCTCTGGATTCTTTATATACTGTGGGCAGTTATCACAGTTGACCACGTCAGGTATTTCATGTTTTGTAAATACAGCTTTGTGTGTATTAATGATATCAGTATGTTTAGTTTCTACTAGCTTCACAACCTCAGGACATTTCAAATAACAGGTAGACACAGTCACAAAATCAAAGAGCTATTCCAACATTGCTGCATTGTTATCCCAGTACTGAATAAGGAATAATTTCTTCTTCTTTTGGACTATTATATACATTGTACATTGAATAGTCCCAAGCTTCTTGCTCAGTTTATGCTCACATTCCTAACCAGGATAAGACATCACAAGCTGTTTATATTTTACAAACTGACTCATATTATTACTAATGTTATGTGCTTTAACATCAGAACTTGTATACAGTGGATTTGTTCTTTACATTAAAAGTATAGTTTGATTTATTTTGTTTGTGCAGACTTCATTTTAACCAGTCTTTCAGTGTCCTATTTTGAAGCAGTCACATCTCCAAAACATTCTGAATTCAGTTGTGAAACTCTTTTCCTTCACAGACAGCGGTAGAATTATGAACTTAATGTTTATTTCCTCTCCAGGAAAATTTGATTATTGCTTTGCCATGTAGAAATGGCTCAGTGTACCTACAGTATGCATTTCATTTCCTGTTTTATACTTCCCATCAAAGTCATACTTGCTTTCTCAACAGCATTTTTACATTTCGATAACGCCTTATACAAGGAATTTTAGAAATATTTACTAATTGGTGGTTTGTTTCAATTAACACAACTGGCCTACAATATATATTCACAGAACTTTTCATGTCCTTACCCTCTGACAAGCAACTTGTTTATACCTGAGCATATCATCTAGGTTCTTCATTATCTAAGTGTTTAAGCATTTCAAAGTTGCTCTTTCGTTGGTGAGTACTCCACTACAATTATGTATCATGTCCCAATAATTTCCTTAATGGCAAATTCACAGCTGGCAAATTCAGAATAAACTTTGAAAGATATAGACTGCATTATTCCAAAATCCTCAGAACAGCTTGTTTATCCTGCAGTGGAAATATTTGTACAATTGCTTTTACTTTCTCAGCATCTGGTTTCAAAAGTTCATGTTGTAAGACATGACCTATATTTCCGCTCTGTAACTTAAATTATACGTTTACTTTTATTCAGCTGGAGGTTACTCTGTCTCTTCCTCTTCCGTAACTCCAACAGTCTCACATAATTCTCCTTTTGGTCTGATCTCACATTGGTATGTCATCAGTTATCTAAACAATAATGTCAGCACCCCTCAATTATCTGTAAAATGGCTCTATGAAAAATTTGAAGTGCCATTGAAGTAATAAATGTAGCACTTAAAAGGATGTTCTTCCCCAAAGGTGAATTAAAATTCCAGAGCTTGGAACTTCCCTTATCAAATTTTATTTGCCAAATTTATTGGTGGGCATCAACAGTAGAAAATACTTTGTTCGTTTCTTGCCAGGCCCCAATTATTTTTTAAGTGTACGAATGCATTTTTATTGAACATGGCAAACAACTATTAAACAACTTAATATTAAAGAAGTTTACTCAATGTATTATAATTCTCTCTCCTCTCTTGTAGCATACCTTACTGTGCTGTGAAATTGAGACTGCTTGTATATTAGATATAAACACTAAATGTTTTTCAATAAGTTGTTAGTTGGCTATCAGATAGTCCTCTGTTTTTAGTTTTATGAAGGTCTTGCAGATGTATAAACATATGCACTTTATATGATTATAGCTTTATTAAGGCCTCACAAATCTATACAACTTAGCATTTTATTTAACTTCACAACAGTAACCATGCTGTTGACATATTTATTGTTTCTTAGTGATACTCATTGTAACCACACAGTTTAACTCTCTCTATCTCTACTCCACAAAGCTACTAGAACTTTCCCTTGAGTATGAACTACTAGTAACATTGCATGATCTGCTTGTACATCAAACTCATGATTAAAAAAAAAAAATAAGCCAATAAATAAATATTTACACTCTGTAAGAAAATCATCAGACTGAACAGTTTCTGAGCCACACTGCAAGTATGGTTTTACACTGAAATATATTTTCACCATGCCAAGCTTTATCAAGTAAAATAACCCAGTGATGCAGCATTCATTATATCAACTACATTATTATAGTTCTTACTCATAGATTCACTCAAATAAATACTTTATAGCCCTTCAGCTTTACACAATAACCAAAATAAGTGAGCAAGTTACACAAAACGGCCTATTGTATGATCATTTATGATACAACACACATTACGCCTTCAACTAATAAATCAGCCACTTCACCAGCTTCACATGCATTAGGTTAATTCATTAATTCAGCATTATAAGAATAGCAATAGCCCCAACAAGTTGAAACTCAATGACAACATTAATAAAAGTGTAATAAACTATCACAGGTTTAGAATACTCTTAAAAACACCTAAATGAAACCCACAAAAGCATTTTTGTACTACACATGGCAAACCACTGTTTAACAACTTAATACTAAAGAAGTTTACTTGATGTGTTACACTCCTCTCTGTCTCCTCTCTTGTAGCATACCTTACTGTCTTGGGAAATTGAAACTGCTGGTATGAAATGTTTTTATGTAAGTTGTTGGTTGGATATGTTGACTTCATGAGCTGGGATTATGCAGTCTTATAATTACTAATGCTGGTTTCATACAGTGTTGGCACTAACAGCATTATTATGTTAGGCTGATCATACTCTTTTAAGAATGTGTTGGCTTCAGTTGTTTCCCTCCGCTTATTGACATGGGTTATAACTGGAAATGTTTCTTAGACCAGCTCAACCACTTGGATAATTAATTAATTAGCAAGCAAGCATCAATGGCAGAACCTTGCTTGTACTAGAATTCTAACAACTGTTTGCTACTTTGTATTTCACAATACTATTCTGCAGCTGAATCCTGTTTTAACAAGAAATGTCAAAACTGTCTACTATTTCGTATAAACAATTCTATTTTATACACACACAGACACACACACACACGCACACACACACACACACACACACACACACACACACACACACACACACACACACATACACACACACACACACACACACACACACACACACACACACACACACACACACACACACAGTTTTTATGTGTAATTCATTTGGAATGTATATTGTACATTGTTGTATTGTATTCGTTTCCTATGGAACTTCTGTTAGCCCTATTGCGCTATATAACAACATTCATCTCTGTTATATTTTTATTATACTGGAGCTTTTCTCCCCAGGCCTCCCCTGAAAATGGGCTATTAGTCCAGTTGGACATTCCCAGTAAACAATGTAAAATAAAATAAAATGGGCTTAGCAGGACGTTGCATCCTCATAAAGAATGCATGCACAATATATATAGATTCATTCTCACAGTAACTTAATCTTTTTGTCTTATTATGGCAATAGTCTCTGTTCCTCCTACTCAAATCTCAAATGTATTATAAGCTTAGATGGATTTTTGGCCCTGTGTATGCAGAAATAAATAGCTCTGCGCCCTTTCAGACTTTTGGGACATTCTACTTACAGTTAGGAATAAATCAAAATTTTTGGATGTGTAATTTGAAGTTCTTAGATAATAGCCTGAAAAAAAAGTTAGAAACAAAAGTAAGCACCACCAACCAGGAATACACACGAACAACAGATAGTAGAATCCAAATAGAGTTTATTGTGCAATAAACTCTATTTGGATTCTACTATCTATTGTTCGTGTGTATTCCTGGTTGGTGGTGCTTACTTTTGTTTCTTGTTTTTTTTTGCACCATTGGTCCTTTTTTGTGGTTACTGAAAAAAAAGTTGCCATATAGCTGCAGTTGAATTAAAGTTGAAATTATATGTTTTTATTATGTCTGTCACTATATAACAAGTTTAATTGTCCGGATATCCTGAATGCAGAGAAAGACATCAGATTCATGTGTCTAACTTCACCAAATGGTATTTCAAACTTTGCAATATTTATAGATACCAGGCCATATGTGGGGTGGCTGTGGTAGTGCAGAGGTTAGCATTGTCACCTCACAACAAGAGATTCTCCAGTTCGATTCTTGGCTGGGTGCCTTCCGTGCAGAGTTTGCATGTCCTCCCTGTGGTCATGTGGGATTGTTCTGGGTGTTCCGGTTTCCTCCCACATTTCAAAGAGATGCGGTAGGTGGATTGGACACTCTAAATTGGTTGCAAGTGTGTGTGTGTGTGTGTGTGTGTGTGTGTGTGTGTGTGTGTGTGTGTGTGTGCGTGTGTGTGCACGTGCAAGAGTGAGTGGTACGAATGAACTACTGTGGCAGGGCTAGCCATCCAGTGGTGTAAGGCTTGGCTCAAGATGATTGTCACTGTTGAAGTTGACAGCCTGACCCCATGTGCAAAATGGGAAAAAGGGGTTGAGTAGGGATGTTATACAGTCTAAGCTATGATTCAGGCTAAAGAAGCCAGACTACATAAAGGTACCCACACCCTCACAATAAAACCTCTAGTTCCATTACAAAATCAGAGTCATTGGTGATCTAATAGGTGCAGCTTTTACAGAACTACAGACAAGATCAATACCAGCCTGACTTGGTGTCTAACAGATGCCAGGCAAAACCCTGGTATTGCTTTAAGTTTTAAAAACATCAAGGCGCCCAAACCTAAAACAGGAGGTTGAACATCTCTTCAGACTCCTGTGAAGCAGCCTAAAAACAAGACCCCTTAACTGGCACCACTTAAACTCTCTGTTTCAAAAGGCAATCTGAGCAGGCTCCACTAGGATTCCTCAAGACAACATAAATTGGACAAGTCAAACTCATCACAATTCGCACCTACTGAAACTGCAGGTGAGATGATCTTTAAAGTCATTTTTGTCAGGGACAAGCTCCTGTGCTCTCCATGTGGCACACTGAGTCCCACATGCCTTTACTTAAATATACTAAGTTTATGGTTGCATAGTTATGAGGAAAACAGAAAACCATAAAAGAGTAAATAAATGCTCATGCAACTGTAGTGTCACAAAAGAGGAGAACCATATTACAGTATGAGCAGCAATTTCGAGGAGAGGGGGACCAAGGAGAGTGGCTTCTAATTGAAATGTAGATATTCCAATCTGTTCTCTAACCAATAAATCACAGATCTGCTAAATACATGCACAAATACAACAAAACCCTCTAGAACTAAGAAATACTAAAATACCTAGTAATTGTATTGCAAAACAATTTGTTGTTTATTTTAATTCATTAAAGAATTGCACAAATTAATACTTGAGTCAGTGAATGTCAAACCTCATCTGTAGCGAAGATACATAATTGCATATGTTAAAATGGAATCAGGAGCTTATTGTTCATACATTCTGAGCACGCTAAGAATACAAAGTCGTTTATAACCAAATTAACCATCTATAGGCTAAATTGACAGAGGGTGAGATGAACTCTATGAGAAACAACAAGATAATAAAAAACAGCATTCCCAAAGAGGTTTCACCATCTTCTTTTATCTTGATTCAGGTTAATTTATAGAAAAAACATCTAAGGGATCTCATGGGACCAGTCAAAACTCTACTTCATATGAAATTTGCCAACATAGGTCTGAAATAACAGACAAGAATTTTATCCTACTTTCTTTGCCTCTATTGGAAGCTAGAATCAAAGCACCCAAATTACAACCCTCTGTCCTGCCATATGTGCACAATAACTTATTGGTTAGAACTAAAGCAACTAAAAAAAAATAAAAGGAACTGCACAGTAATAAGCCGATCGTTACTTTGTAAGCGATCGGCTTATTACAGTGAGTGCTACATCCCCCTGCTCTGCCATTTAACAATAACTTCTTGGCTAGAATGAAATAAAATAAAAAAGAACTTTACAGTAATAAGCCGATCGATACATTGTAAGCGATCGACTTATTACAGTTAGCTCTACAACCCCCTGCCCTGCCATATATGCACAATAACTTATTGGTTAGAACTAAAGCAACTAAAAAAAAATAAAAGGAACTGCACAGCAATAAGCCGATCGTTACTTTGTAAGCGATCGGTTTATTACAGTGAGTGCTACATCCCCCTACTCTGCCATTTAACAATAACTTCTTAGCTAGAATGAAATAAAATAAATAAAAACTTCACAATAATAAGTTGATCATTACTTATAAGCGATCGGCTTATTACAGTGACTGCTACATGTCCCTGCTCTGACATTTAAGGCAGCACCTAACCCCTAAGGTAGAATCAAAGCAAAAAAAAAAAAATAATAAAATAAAATAAAATATAAAAAGGACTTCACAGTAATAAGCCGATCGATACACTGTAAGCGATCGGCTTATTACAGTGAGAGCTACATCCCCCTGCTCTGCCATTTAAAGCAGCACAATAACTTATTGGTTAGAACTAAAGCAACTAAAAAAAAAATTAAAAGGAACTGCACAGTAATAAGCCGATCATTACTTTGTAAGTGATCAGCTTTTTACAGTGAGTGCTACATATCCCTGCTCTGTCATTTAAGGCAGCACCTAACCCTTAAGCTAGAATTAAAGCCCCCAAAAAATAAAATAAAAAAAAAAGGATTTCACAGTAATAAGCCGATCGATACATTGTAAGCGATCGGCTTATTACAGTTAGCTCTATAACCCCCTGCTCTATATGTAAATGGAAGGGAATAAAAAAAAAATGTTGGTTTTGCTGTCACCCGAAGTCAATTGCCAGATGCATGACACACACACCCCTCTCTCATACACACAGACATTCTGCTTACACACACACTTCATTCTCTCATGCATGGGTAACTGTCACACACAAGCACACACACCTCTGCATTCACACAGAGATATACACTGCTACCATGCATGCACTCAACATTCTCTCATATACTAGTAGCTCGTGTCCAGCCACACATTCACCCTGATTTCTGCATTCATAAACACACGCAGTCTGCTTTCATGGTCACAACCTTACCTGCATGCTCAAAGACATCCATACATACTGTTTTCTCGCACGCAATCCTCATTCTCTCCTGCACTGTTCACTTTCTCACATGCATGCAAACTCAGTCTATTCTGCATTCACACAGACATACATACTGCTTTCGTGCACGCATTCTCACATACATGCAGACAGAAACACTCATACACATACATGCACTGACTACACCAGGAAAGTTGGACAATTACAGCAGGTATGGATGGATTTCAGTAGGAACGCATTGTATTATAAAATACTTGTGGAGATCACTACATTCCAGTACAAAGAAACGGCAAGAAACGAGAACCAAAGGACAAATATACGTTGTCGGCAGATAGTCGCATACAGTTTAGGAACTTACCAAATGAATTAGAGCTGATTCTGTATGTTGCTGAAGGACTGGCTGGAGAAGTTACTTGAGCCGATGGTGTTTTTCTTCTGGATAGAAACAGTGGATGGAATAGAGTTCCACAAGAAGTTTTGCAGAACTTTATAGCAACTGCAAAATGGGCCGGTCTGCATAATGTTGATGTCACAGTGTGGGAGGATCAGCACGAGAGGGGACTACTGATTTGATTGTGTCAAAGGTACGTCAGGAAGGTGGAGACCAACTCAGACAGAAAGCATGCGATACCAAAGAATGGGGGATGGGCTTTCCTGCCCTACGCTAGGAAATGGCAGAAATGTAGACGGGAAAACTTGTTGGTGTGTTTTGATAACTGCTGATGGCTGGGATGAGTTTACAGGGGAAGAAAAAGACTCAGGGTTGAGTTAATTTGTGTTAGAGCCCGGAGTTTTCCTTTAATTCTTAATTTTCGTACTGTAACTACATCACTCACATACTGTGTTTGTTTCAGGATTAAGTGGTTGTCAGTATACATGTGGCATTTATGTTGCCTCAGGATACTCATGTCAGAAGGCTGACCACAGAGATAGCAGGAAAGTGCCTAACCATGGCTGCTATTGAATTGTCAGTATGTGATGAATTCAACACATTAGAAAAAATGTGTTGAAATATAAGAGACTACAATGGGACACTTTATTTTTGAAGCCTGTTTATCAGCAAATAGAGTACCTAGGGGCTTAAGAATAAAGTGTGTACCTGCAGGAGCAATTTTTTTAAGACCTCTTAGATGCTTGGCAAGTCCTGAATGAAAGTACAGTCTTCACTATGTCAGGCTATTGTTGGAAGAAAACACAAGAAATATGAATGCATTGAATAATATTATTGTTTTGAGCTATAATATACTCAAAAATACTATTTCAGAAAGCAACTTTGAAGCTAAATGGTCTATGATTCTGGATAAATTTGCAGCTGAAAATGAGAATCAAAAGAAACGTAAAATGAAAAAAAATTGCAAGAGACAGAAAGGATTATGAAAAAGGGGTGAACTGCTTCTTTAACAATAGCAATAAGTATCCTGAACCGGCTTGCTGCCATTCAAACTAATGAAGAGAATGAAGTGGGTGGAGCTGCAGGAAGTGACAATGATGTTGTTAGGCAGAATAGCACAGCAAAACGCAGGAGAATGAGCTCTGAAGTGGAGTCAGTCGATTATGTGATTGAAAATAGAGGAAAACAATTTGCAAAAGAAAGACAGGGAAATACTTGTTATAGAAATACTAGCACCAAGTCCAACAAAGGAAATTTTTCAAAAGGTGAATCTATATCAAGATGAAGGGACAGGTATGGAATCGTGGGCACAAGTAGCAGCCCAGAAACCACAGCAACAAGGGAGGAATCAATCAACAAAAGGACATTTCTTCTGGAAAAAAGAAGATGGTAAGAGGGATTTCAGGTAAAAAGAATTACAAATGAAAGAAGTGGAACAACAGTTGCAACCATTGAACCAAGGTACTCTGACTGACTCATTTAAAATTATTAATTTGTCTAATGTAGTGTTAAACAAACACCATATTATGGTATTAAGCAGGGGATTGGCTTTTGTGCCTTCTGCTAGGGATGACTTGATAAATAGTATAAATGCACTTAGTTTGTCAGAAAATTAAATTTAAAATGCTTATTTAAAGACTGAACCAATGCTGATAAGGTTTAGGAAAAGGCATTATTTAGAAAACCTAGCATGTTTAATCAAATTCTTAGGCCAGAATTGAAAGCTTTTTGGTAACGTGAGAATGATGTGAGAAAATTATTGTATGACAAAAGTGAACCTGTATTCTATAATTTAAACAAAAAAGAAAAAAATGGATTGTTTGAGTTAAAACATGACACTAAGCTGTATATTACAAAAGCAGATAAAGGCAATGCAGCGGTGCTTAATACAACATTTTATGTGAAAAAAGACCTTGATGCTAAATGATGACAAGTTTTACCAATAACAATGTGGGCCTCTGTTAAAAAAAGCATATGGAGGTGTTGATGCTTGAAAAGAAGAATGTTTTTTAGATAATTTGATTGACAAAGAAACAGTGGAGTTTTTTAGAGTAGAAAAACCCAAAGTGGGAAGGTTTTTTGGACTTCCTAAAATCCACAAAGACTTGATTTGCCCTGATTTTAGACCAATAGTAGCCAGTCAAGGCTGTAAGACAGAACCTCTAGCAATCTTCGTAGATAAATATTTACAGAAGTTAGTTTTCAAAGTAAATCTTATCTTAAAGATTCTTTTCAATTTAAAATGTTAGTGAAGAATGTGAAAATAGATTATTCCATGTGGTTGGTTACAGCAGATATTGCTTCATTATATACAGTCATACCAAATGTAGAAGGGTTGGAAATGGTGAATAGGGAGCTTTGTACTTCTGGATTATTTAATACTAGACAAGTGAGATTGTTCACAGAAATATTGGGTGTTATTTTATCATATATTTTTTGACTATAATGATGAAATATACAGACAGAAAAATGATGTAGCTATGGGGCTGCTATGGCCCCCAGCTATGCAAACAGTCCTGATGATCTGGGAAAAAGAAGTTATTTTAGAATCAGTTTTTGCAAAACATATCATCATGTACAGAGGTTTTACTGATGATTTTTTTTTATTTGGGAGGTTTCCGAAGAAGTCTTAGATTTTATTAAACGTGAATGAATCCACGAGTTACCTTCAGTTGACATTTAATTATAAGATGGATGGCATTAATTTTTTGGACCTGAATGTGTATAGATTTGGCAATGCTTTAAAAGTTAAGGTTTATAAAAAAGGAAGTGCAAAGTAATAGCTGTCTCCACTACAATAGCATGCATACGTTTAGCAAGAAAAAAATATAGTAAAGGGGCAATTCACTAGAATAAGCAGGTTAACAGATGAGGCAGTATTTTTTGAAAAAGAATGTGAAGAACTTAAAAGGAAATGTCAAGAAAGAGGGTACCCCAAGGATATTATTAACAATTCTTGGATGGAAGTAAAAAATGTAAGGGAACATAAGTTAGCAAATGTTAATAGCAAGTCAAAAGAAAATGAAAAGGATTATCCCTAGCGTGTGTTTTAGACAATTCAGTAGATGAAAGTAAAATCAAAGGAATAATCAAGAATAATTGGAGATTCTTAATGAATTTTCAACAAATTAAAAATGTTATAGGGGAGACTCTGTCTTTGTCTCTAAAAGAGGAAAGAGTTTAAAAGACTTTTCTAAGAAAAGGAATTTATGCTCAAGTATGCCTGATGTGTTGGTAGCATGGATGAAAAGATGCAACAGTTGTAAGTTATGTCGATATATGAAGGAAGTTAAGAATTTTGTAGTGACAGCAAGAAGTTTTGAAATTAGGTTGAATAATTTGTATAATTGCAGGTCCAAATATGTGATATACATGTCTCTGTGTGAATTATGTCCAATGTTTTATATAGGAAGAACCATTACAGAATTCTACATGTGAATGAATGAACATATAAGAGCAGTAGGCAAGACTAATGTAAGCAAAGCCTTGGCAAAACATGTTAAGCAAAAACATTTGTTAGAAAAAAATAAGGCATGCTTCAAATTTGTAATACTTGATGAAGTCAAAGGTTTTGATCATAGGTTTGATGCAGGAGATGAACTGGACTGTAGAGAATATTGTTGGCAAATCAGGCAGAATGCATGTGTATACCCTGATTTAAATGATAGGGAAAACTTTAAATTGCTCTTAGAAGGAAAGGGTTAAGTCATTAAGTACTTTGGGTCACATGTTATTGTTATTAAGTATTTAAATAAGGGTGTTCATTATACAACTTGGTCTGAAGAAGTTCCATGAAGGGAATGAAAACACTTACTGGTTGGATTTTTATGTAATAAAGTCAATTTGTGATTTTAGCCATTCATTTTTAATTAGGATTGTGATATTTATTTGTTTGTGATTGAAGGATCAAGTTCCTTCCAGTATTTAGAAAAGATAATATCTTTTTGTATTTTGATTGAAAGAATAAGATATTTGTTTGTTTAATGATAGGATGCTCCATATGGTTTTACAGGTTTGAATGTCACTAGAGTTTATTTCTGCTTTATCTATGACACAGTAGGTAAGGACACCTAATTGCCTTAAAATGATTGTATAGCTTTTGAGGAGGTTTAGTTGAGTTCTCATGTTGGTGATAGTATTGTTCTTAAAGGGGTATATATCCTAGATGATTAATTTCTTAAGGCGGTGATAGTCGTGTAGATTAATCATGTTGTTGTATATTTTAAGATTGGGGTTAAGGTGGATTGGTTGTAGGGAGGTGAATGCATAATATAAGTTTAAATATTTGAAAGTTTATTGTATGGTGATGATTTTGTGTTTTATATTTGGGAGTATTTTAAGATTTTTTATGTTTTCGCTATATAGGAAAGGGAGGGCTTTGGGGTTGAGGCCAAATGTTTTAATATAGTTGTATAAAAGTTTAACCCAGGTTGGAGCCCATTGTTGTGATGTTGGAGTGTAGTCGGCTATTGTAATTAATTTATTGATTTTACGATATCATAATAGAGTTTAAAGTCAGATAACCCAACCCCCTGCAGTTTTTAGGGTAGGTCAGTTTGTTATATCCAATTCTAATTGATTTAGGGACTCAGATACATTTGGAAATTGTAGAGTAGATGGTTTTGAAGATTTTTTGGTTAATAATAATATTGGTGGTGTTAAAGATATAAAGAAATCTGGGTAGTAGATTCATCTTGATTGTGGCTATTTCAACAAGAAAAGGGAATTGGAGTTTTGTCCATCTGTTAAGGTTGTGTTGTATGTTTGACCATAGTTTGGTAATATTGTTTATATACTATTGTTTAAGGTCTTGGTGAAAGTATACTCCTAGGTATTGCAAAGATTGGTTTATTTTAATATCAGATTCTAAGGGGTAGGCAGGGAGCTGACATAGGGGAGTTAATAGGCAAGATATTTGATTTCTTTAAGTTCAGTTTGTAATTCAGGAATGCTGAAAAGGTGTCTATGGCAGATATGAGCTTCTGAAGGTCAGAGTTGGCTAGGGAGTAGTAAAGATTCAGATCATCAGTGAAAGCTGATTGGGTAATTTTGGCATTAAAGGTGTTGGGGATGTGATGGAAAGTTTTCTGAGATATTAGAAGAAATAGAGGTTCAATGTATAGATTAAAAAGATAGGGGGGCATGGGACAAAGTCAGTCCAGACCCACACGTATGCAAAGTGCAGAGACTCTAAAGTCCAAAGTCAAATTAAAAAAGAAACAGAGCCAGCACAAAGTGTAGTACAACAATTTAATGTAACAAAATATACAGTACCATAGGGTGAGGGAAAAAAAAGCCCCAACACCCAAACCAAACTGGTTTCGGCTTAATAGCATTCTTCAGTGAAAAAGAAACAAACGTCATACAAATAATGGGGCAAGAAAGCCCTTTATATACACATGCACATATTTGAAACAACTTCCTATTGGTTAATTGAAGATGCTCATTTAGACCAGGAGGACCCGCCCACCAGTTTGATAATCCATTTGCTTTCTTTAACATTTAAAATGGTATGCCAGCCAGATTTGTCCCTACAATTCTCGAATATGCAATCATTTATAGTAAATCTAAATGAAGCAGTATTATGTTTGCAAGTAAGTTTAAAAAGAGCATTGGACTGTCTTTTATTCTTTATATCACTCACATGTTCTCCGATTCTAAGTCTAAGGGGTCTCAAAGTTTGACCCACGTAAAACACAGAGTATGGACAAGTAGCCAAATATATTACCCAACATGTGCTGCAATTTGCCAAAAAGAGATATCAAAGACTGTGGATGTATTTTTACTGGTAAATTCCTTAGTTTTTTTCACCCTGTGACAATGGGAGCAATGTCTACAAGGGACACATCCCAAAAATATATCCCCCGTGAGTGTTTGTTGGATGGGAGGAATCCCCCTATGGTCAAACCTTTTGTAATGACTAAATAAAGAACGCAATGTACGTCCCCTGCGGAAGGAGAAAGAACATCTGCCCCCCAAATGTTCAGGCAGTCTATCCTCTGCCATCAGGATTTTCCAATGTCTATTAATAATGTGCTTAAATGATTTAATGTTCCTGCCAAAAGTAGCAACAATTCTCACCCTAGACTGAATATCTGGTGACTGTACTTTGTATTCCAATAATTTAGCCCTATCCTGTCTCGAGGCAAATTGCAAGCCCTAATAATATCCCCTGGTTTGTAACCCCTATCCTGAAACTGATGGATCATGTCTTTTTATATTGGTCATACATCAAAGAGTTGGCAAAAATCCTTCTGACCCTTAAAAACTGAGATTTTGGGATGTTCCGGATGATATGTTCTGGGTGGAAGCTGGCAGCATGCAAGAAAAAATTATATTGTGGAAATTTCCTATATACCTTGGTATCCAAGGCATTATCCAGAATTCTACTAACAAGAACATCCAGAAAGGTAATTTCAGTCACACCAAAAGTAACCTTAAATTCAATGTCCCATTTATTCTTATTAAGATAATCCACAAATTCTTGCAAGAAAATGACATCCACACCAACCAACAATCATTGAGGTATCGCCTCCAAATATCAATCTTGTTGATATACAAATTGTGACAAGCATCATAAATCAACTCCTCTTCCAGGTATGCCATGAAGATATTGGCATAAATGGGCACAAAGGAGGCCCCCATAGCTGTTCCTTGTACTTGCCAAAAGCATTGATATTGAAAATAGAACACGTTTTTTGCTAAAACGTGTTCAGCCAGGCAAACTAGAAAGGTATTAAAACCCGTTTCATACAGTTCAGATTTATCCAGCCAATGTTATAATGCTAACAACGCTGCCCAATGTGGAATATTGGTATACAAAGAGGTGACATCCAGGGTACATAGAAGCCAATCCTGTTCTAGCTGCATTTCTGAAATAATACCCAAAAACTGGGTAGTGTCCTCAGTGCGAGCCTGTACATAAACCAACAGGGATTTCAAATATTGTGTCAGAAATTCAGAGATGGGTTCAGTAAGGGAGCCTCTACCTGCCACTATACGTCTCCCTGGTGGATTTTTGGGATCTTTATGGATCTTGGGTAAAAGATAGAGATACTGTTGTTTGGGGTCAGGTACCTTAAGATGGAAGATGTCTGCACTAGTGATAATGCCTTCCTCCTGGGCTTCATCTAGAAAGGTAACAATTTCCATTTTAAACATCCTAGAGGGATCCAATGGCATGGCCATATAATATCTACCATCCTCCAACTGTTTCAATGCCTCCCCACAATAAGAAACCCAGTCCTGTATCACAACCACTCCTCCTTTATCTCCAGGTAGGATAACAATATCCCTGTTGTTCCTTAAGCTATCTATACATTGTTCCTCAACCTTAGATAAATTGTTGGGAAAGTTCTTATAGTCACAAAGATTAAAGTGTTGATCTTTAAGACAGTCAGATTGAAAAATCAATACCATAGATGGCATGGGGGGACATAAAGGTAGATCCATGAAATTTAAATTCCTCACCCCTCTCCTGATCCCTAAAGAGTGTTGCCAATTACTTTGCTTGGGGTCTGCTAATAACAACTGTGTAGTTATCATCAACCTCAGTATTGGATGATGATTCATCCCCTGAAGTTTCTTTTAAGAATGGATTTGGGTATTTTCCATTTAGGGTAAATGGTTTCTTAGCAGAGAACATAAATTTAAATTTAACATTTTTGAAGATTTCAAAGGTTTGCCTTTTTCATAGTCACCTAAATCTCTGTTAAATTTTTTCATCTTTTTCTCCTTAAGTAACTTTTCCAAGTCAAGTGATTCACTACTAAGTTGGTTCAGACAGGATGTATACCAAGGTAAAGTCTCAAACACATTAAGGTTCTGACATAGAGTTTCAACTTCCTGAATGCCTTGTTGAACCATACATTCATAAAAGGCTGCTAAGGCATCCACAAACCCCATGGATGACTGCTATTGTACCTGTGTCCATTGTTCAGAAAGTAACTGGTTAACACTATGTACTAAGGTTTGTAACAACTCTAAGTCCACTGGGTGTAATTTGTTTATGTTGATAAACTTTAAAAAGCCGTAAATGCCAGACATTGGTTTTTAAATTTTTCATATTCTTAGTCAGTTTGAAGAAGGCCACTTTAAATTGGTTAGCTGGGTCATTATCATTATCTATAAAATTGTCCCTATTAGTTAAACTAACAGGTCCTAACCCAAATACCTCCAAGTCATCCATATCGGATGATAAACCATTGATAAGAGAAGCCAAATCCATAGCAAAAGTATATGTGGACCAATTGACAGTCAACCGAAAAAAATCCAAAGATTAAAAAGGAGGATCACCATTCTAACATATAATAGAAGGGAACATCAAAAACCCTTGAGTTAACCCTCCAAAAGAGGGAACAGAGCACAGAAAAAGTGTATCCACCAATGTCATTCTCTTTCACAAACAATAAGGCCCACAATCATATCAATATATTGAAATTAATATATTAGCTATTACACATGTAAAGGCAATCAAAAACCATACTGAAAACCAAGTAGGGAAATATATGTTCAATAATCCCTACTCCTGATGGGATATCCACTCCATAAGACTAATGTATAAAGTGATACAATAAGTAGCCCTTGTTGTGAATAACCATTCTGGTCCTATACATCAGTTATAGAAACCACACACAATGCTACGTATCACTAAGTTCAAAAACCGACAGGACCAAAATATATATAAAAAAATTGGGTCTCAACTATAATAGATCCAATAAATAAGGTCCTGATAACATTATTAGTAGATGTTGCCTAATACATGTGAAAGCATGCATAAATGAATTTTCATAAATAGTTTTGCCAATGTATAGTGAACCTCATGGCTGGAGAAGGGATATAAATTAAAAAATACAAAAATACAAAAGTACTAATGGTAGTTCCCCTCCAAATAATAAGGAACCGGCTGTCCACCCAAAATCATAATGGAGTACAGACTAGATGTAAGGTTGGCCTTCTATAAAATCATAAAGAAATATTACAGTTCAATAGTAAAACTGGCTACAGAAAACAATAATGGCTGGCAAAAAAGCAAAATACAACATAAATCAAAAAAAAACTTAGCTGCGCTAGCGTAATGAGGCCCCTACAAAGAAATTTAATAATGACTAGCCCTGATCAAATCTATATATATATATATATATATATATATATATATATATATATATATATATATATATATATATATATAAATATATATATATATATATATATATGTAAAATATCAAAATAGGTCAAAAATGGGCATAAAGTCATATATTGCCAACAACCCCGGCTGATCCATAAGATTAAATATAAGCAGTGATACTAGGCCTGCACATTAATGTATTAAATGGAAAGGGCAAATATAAATATAATCACCAAATATAGACCATGAAGTATAGCAAAACCTTGGCATTGTATCCTACTATAACCTAAAACACTAAACAAATAACCATAGTCATTCCCATATACTCTCGATAGAGATAACTACAATAATAAACATTCATAAATTGTTTCCAACAATTCAAAAAAGAATTTCTGTACACTTAAATCAACCCCAACCATAGAATTATCTAAACCGACCCCACATAAATATTTGGAAATAATGGAATGATGCTCAAGTTATTGTAAAGTACTTATTAATCACCAGTTCTAAGTTCAATGTTCCTAGTAGAGTGAACCTCATAAAAGAGATTGATGTCCATTGAAAGTAGGATGCAATAGGGCAAAACAGAAATACTGTCCAGGAAAGTTACTTGGTCAACTGAATGAATCGCTGAATTTACTAAAGACACCAGTCAAAAAAATAGAAGGATGGTCACAGACATCTACAAAAGCTGAAATAAACAATAAACGATCCCACCAAGCAGTACCTCAATGAACAAATTGTCCCTCAATTAGGTTCCTAGGCCCACGTAAGTGTACACCCAGTCCAATCACAGAGTAAGTGCAGACGATGACAAAAGTACCCAAATCTTCCACAATGTTAAGTATTTGAACCAAATGGACAGTGCATACTATGAACGAGCTATCCCTCCATCTGATTACTAGGCCTGAAATGATTGTGTACCCATCCCAATCCTATTAATAATGACAAAATAGATGCCAACAATCAGTATATACTCCACAAAGTCCAATATTGAGAATTGGAACTGAATGTAGATAAAATCTGGTCAGCAAAACAAAATCCAATAGGGAACCATAAAGCAAGCATCCACTGCAATCAATAGTAAACACACAAAACTCCAACAGCGAGAACCAAGCAAGGCCAAAGTCAGTCCAGACCTGCATGTACGGCAAGTGCAAAGGCTCTAAAGTCCAAAGTCAAATTCAAAAAAGCAGAGCCAGCACAAAGTGTGGTATAACAATTTAATGTACAGTACCATAGGGTGAGGGAAAAAAAGCCCCAACATCCAAGCCAAACCGGTTTCAGCTTAATAACATGGGACATCCTTGTCTGGCATCATTCTCAATGTCAATTTGAGAAGATAGGTGTTTATTAATTTGTAAATAAGTGTGGGGCTTGGAATATAGTGTTTTAATAGCTTGTACATAATTATTGGGTATGTTGAACAGAGGAAAATATTGAGAAAAAAAATTACGTTAAGTCTATCAAAAGCTTTAGAGGCATCAATGGCTAAGGTATAGAATGGAGTACAGGTAGGGATAGAAAGATTAATCATAGTGTCTAGTGTGAGGGTATGGTCAAAGGTCTGTCTGTGTATTATAAAACCTGATTGTTTAGGGGAGACAATGTTCGGGATAATTGGTTTAATTCTATTTGCTAATAGTGATGCAACTATTTTCATATCAACATTTATTAGGGCTATTGGTCTGTAGTTCAGGGTTTTTTTGAGGTCTGAATTTGGTTTGGGGATGAGAATCGTTTTAGAGGCATTTAGATGAATATCATTTATACCATAGGTAGAAATGTAGTTATATAATTGGAAAACAAAGCAGATAATTTTAGGGGAAGGCTTTGTAGAATTCGGCCGTAAGACCATCTGGGCCTGGAGCTTTGTTGGGTTTTAGATATTTAATGAGAAAATTAATATATTGTCCTTTCCCCTTCATTTCAGTGTTTTTGGGTCTTCATTCAATTTAATTTTTCTGTTCCATGTTCATGATCTTCCACTTTTCCCCTTTTTATGTATATTTCTTCCCTTACTACTTATGATTTAATAATTGTTACTTTTGCATTTTATTCCTCTATTATAGTTTACTCTTTTTAGTTCTTTATGAATATTTCATCAATATTTTATCCGAAATCTGGTATTTCAGCATATATTTCTTCCTATGATTCATCCAGATCAATAGTGATCAGTTGTTTCTCATGTTGCACTTCCTCTCCCTCAATCATCTCTTGTCATATTAACTTGTACAATCAAACCAGAAGTGTCACTTCATTTTACATTTCTAGCCAACATTTTACAGCTTTTTGTAAATATGCCTTTGTGCTCCAATTCTCCACTGTCTACATTTCTGTCTTCATTTTTTTTGTCCCCGTCCCAGAGTAAAAAAAAAAAAAAAAAAAAAAAAATTAGTCATGTGCTACTAACTGCACTTACTCTTGGTATATGTATGTGTATTCCTGATTTACATGCAATGACACTACATCTTTGAAAAACACATTTTAATGTATTTTTACCTTTACTTCATAAACATTTTGTCGGCTTTTAGAAAAGTTGCATTTAAATTCACATATTTCAGTGTTCAACATTCATAGTACAAAACTGCACATTCAGACTACAGGAAACTCCACATTCAGGCCACAACTCTTTGGTACCAAATGATAAAGCCCTGACTGAAATCTAGATGACCTGGGATCAATCAGTAACGTGAGAAAATGAAAGAGCAAGGGAACACAGAGAGAGAGGGATGCACAACTTACATTAGTGAGCTCGTCAGGGAGGTAGGGAGGGTTGGGGTGGCTTATACTTCTGTGGTGACCTGGAACTCTACGTAGTATGGCATAGGTCACTCCCCAGAGACCAGGAGATAGAGAAAGGATGTAGCTGGAGCTGTGCAAGTCAGGGCAGTAGCGTTTGTGTGACTGGGCATAACTCCATTGGGGGAGGCATAGATAGTCCATCTGCTGTGACACAAGGTAGGTTTAGGTTATATTCACAAAAAAAAAATGCCAAATTGTCTGCAACAATGATTCTTCCATAATCAACTCTTCCCTTAAGGAGAATGAATGGGATAGGAATACGTCATCCCTTGAGAAAATAATTTGATAATTGATCACAGGGAGCTGATGGTTGGCAGATGAGGTGGTGTGAAACAAAGAAAAAGAAAAACAAACTGGACATTCATTTTTTTTCTATCAAATTCACTCACGAAATGGCAAAAAAAAAATAGAAAAACTCCAAGTGCTATATCTCAAAAGGACTCATCCCTAAGTGAGTCAAAGTCCTAACATCTCTGGCAGTAAACTTTAATGGGATTACTGTATTATCCAGTCTAAATTACCTGCTTATAGTTTGTACGTCTTTTCTTAGTATTTTTAACAACAGGTCTCCTTTTCATACTTTTCCTGACTGGTGACTACAATGTGCACATATAACAAGGTTTGGATGAAACAGTCCTTACACTATCTTGGAGGCACTCTCCACCATCTCCTCCTTCCTTAAATACACATTCTACATTGCCAGTAGGTCACTCCCTACTGATATAACACTGACTCATCTACTGCATCTCTCTAGGTATACCAAAACAAGATTTGCAAGTTCGTGGCTTTCTTGGATATCCTGAAACACATCTCACAGTCGTTCAGCTAAAAAAAATTGTGAATCAATGTCCCAGTCCTCATTATCCAATTACAGTTGTAAATTTATATTTGTATGACAATTTGTGCATTTAATGTGATTTTAACATTGTCCTTATGGATCTCAGCTATCTGCACTGCATTGTCTCTGGCTGTATTTTCTACCTTTCCTTTCTTTATTGTTCTCACCTTCACAGCAATCCTGTAGTGCCCCATATATGGAAAGAGTAATAAAACTTCCGTGAGGGCGTATACAAATTTCGACCAGTCAGCATGGATGTTGCCTTTCATATCCCTAGTTGGATTGACCCATTTAATAAAGCATAAATGGTACCTTGAAGTTTAACCTCTCAACCTTCTAACATGTTTACTAGGGATGCATTAATTTAAATACTAAGGGCTAGTTTCTTACAGTTTTAATGATAATTAACAGACAATATCTTTGTATTATAACACATTGGTCTTATTGCACACTTCCAGTCCTGCACTATAACTTTGAATATCTGAAATATAAAATAATTATTATGTTGTGCACATGATGGTGTAAGTTGCTTTAAAGCACCGGGAATCATTTTCCAATGTATGATTATATACCTTTTTGCTAAACTAGTGCATGGTCATTCCAATGCAGAGGGCTGGATATATAAAGGATGCCATAAGGTAGACATGAAGTACATACCTCACGGTAATGTTTAACCTTCCCTAACACAGTATCATTAACAAAGACATACAACACCACATTGGGCTGCCCTATGCCATGCTAAATGTTAATGTGGGATTCAGGGAGACATGTATATGCCAGTTAGCCATGTGTTCTCACAAAGAACTGCCTCTGTGAAGATATCTATGCACTAATTAATTCATAGAATTGTTTGGCTATGCATGTTAGCACAGATGCTCCTTGTATGCTGTGGTAGTGGCCTTGTCTATTCATCATGGTAGAGGTATGCACTGGGGTGTTCAGTGGTAAGGCAGGGTAAGAAGATTTATCTGTAACTGTTTGTAAGGGGGTGCATGAGTGAGTTAATGTGATTGTGTGTCTCCACAGGAGTTATCAGTAGGCGGTAATGAGGGGTTACATTGGGGTGTGTGTATGGCTGTTTGTCTGCATGAGTGAATACCATTATATAGGAATGGGTTGTGTTTCGTGTGTGTGTGTGTGTGTGTGTGTGTGTGTGTGTGTGTGTGTGTGTGTGTGTGTGTGTGTGTGCCTGTTTGTTTTTGTGTGTATGTCTGGCTGGGTGAGTGAATGATATTGTATGGGGATGAGCTGTTTCATGTGTGTTTGTGTGTGTGTTTGTGTGTGTGTGTGTGTGTGTGTGTGTGTGTGTGTGTGTGTGTGTGTGTGTGTGTGTCTGCGCACACGCGCACGTTGAGGTAGTTCCATGCTACCAGATGCCACTAGACTAACATGTAAAGTCTGCAGCATTGTGTGGGAGAAACTTCTAACCATTAGGTAAAGTTCTTAAGTCATATCTGAGCAGCAATTAGAATGGTGATTGTGGGATGGGAGTAAATGCTAGATTAAACAAAATACATACCAGAAGATTACATGGGCAAGTCTAATGTGTGAGATTAAATGTGTGGCTGCAAAATTCTGTGATTTACTAGAGAAGAAAATGGAGACCTCAGGGACATTCAGACACTTAGTGACAAGTACCAGGTCTGTAACTTGTTGTGTGTCTATGAATCTGCATCTGTTTGTCTGTATGTAAATGTGTGTGTGGGGTGCCTGTGCTTCTGCAATGTGTCTGCCAACTCTGTTAACCACTGCAGCATGGATTAATCTGCTTTTTATGGTACTTAAAATGATTCAGAGACTTGCAAATTATTTTTAATGAGATATTTCCTCACTGTAGTTAATGTGTGTCTGAATCAGAAAATAACACATCTCTGAAATTTGGAGTTTTTACTACAAGTCATGTGTCCCACACTGGAGGTCTTAATGAGTCACCATGAAAAAGCATCACCTTTCATATATTTGAACATACACAGAAACTATAGCTGTACATTCTATGTAATGTTTCATACGCTAGTTCTGTTTAATGAAATGCTACTCAGAAATATTAGCTGCATTCATATAATGGCACTGAGTATAAATAGCACTTTTATAAGTACCACTTTAGAGACATTTTTATTCTTAATAAACAAACTCAGCTTGTGTTAGTAAGTGCAGAGAAAAGACTGTTGTTGTGTGTTTAGACATATATTTTCATGAGGGGCAAACTGGTAAGTGGGGGGAATAGTGTGGTAGTTTGCCTAATGATCCTTTGGTTTGTGCTGGATTTGTTTATGCTGGTGAGTTGATTAGCTTATGTAACTGGGCATATCTGTCTATATAGCAAAACCACCAAAATACTGACGATAAAGAAAAATACAACAGGATACAGGTCCAAATATATATTTATTGCACTTTAGCACCTCGGCCAGAAAAGCCTTCAAGAAGTGATGATCCTTCGTAAAAACTTCCCCTCTAAATATACCCACACAATCTCCAATAAAACAACAAAACAATTAAACAATCAGATAATTAATTACTTAAAGAAGATACTTCCAAGTCAATTCTTGATTCAATCCCCCTGGTAAAAGAGTGTTATACTTTAAAATAAGAACAGCTTCCTTGTACAACAGTATATGTTTTAACAATGCAATATCACCAAATCTAACAAACTCTCTTTCTAAAACTGTGGCTTGCAAGAGTGTGTAGTCACTGTTGTGTCTTTTCATAAAATGAACTGCAATAGAACTTTCTACTTTCGTTTTTTTAGTATCTCTAATATGTTCCTGCAACTTCATTTTAAACTTTATTTTACTCTGTCCAATATAAAACAGGTTGCAGGGACACCTAATACAGTAAATAATACAATCAGTATCACAAGAAAATGTATTGACAGGTTCTAATTTCCTGCCATTAATTTTACTAAAACTAGAGACTATACATGTATACACATTACAGTTGTTGCAGGGCACAGTACCAACATCATTGAAAGGTAATGCCACCTGTTCTTCTGGTAAGACAAAATAAGCTTTTACCAATCTATCTTTTAAATTTTGTCCCCTTCTATAAGAAATAGAGGGCTTGTTACAAATTATTGTATTTAACTTAGCATCTCTTTTTAAAAAACTCCAATAATAGTTAACCATTTTCCCAATGTTTTCACTCAAAATATTGTAAGTTGTAACAAAATACATTTTATCAACTTTCTCCGTCTCATATGCACAATTTACATTTGTATTTTTTGTACATAATTTTGAATGCAATTCATTACATCCACTTTACTCACTGCTTCCTTCAAAATCTCCCTATTATATTCTCTACGCAAAAACATTAACAGAGTTTGGTGGACCTCCCTATGCAAATTAACTTTATTATTACAAATTCTAAATAACCGTAATAATTCCCCATAAGGTAGGAGTTGATTGTATGTGGGGGGTGTTAGCTGGTACTGTACAAATACTAACTCCTATCTTTAAATTTACAGTATATGGAAATATGTATAAATCCATCATCATAACCCATTAAATGAAGATCTAAAAAATTAATTTCCTTACCATGTTGTAAACCATCAAATTGCAATTCATACTTATTATTATTTATATCTACAACAAAATTCTGAACTTTATCTATACATTTTCACAAATAAATATTAAATCATCTATGTATCGGTAACAAAATAAAACATGTTCCTGAACAAATTTAATCTTATAAATGTAATCCACTTCAAACGTAGGCATAAATAAATTGGCATACATGAGGGCAAAAGATGCCACCATAGCTGTGCCCTGTAACTGATGATAAATAACATTATTAAAACTAAAATAGTTGTTTAATAAACAAAACTGTAATAATTCAATTATAAAATGTGACAATAGACTATCTTCCAAACCATCATGTAAAGTTGCTATACCATCTCTGTGCCTAATATTTGTATATAAACTATGTATGTCTAAAGAAAGCCAATACATATTAGCATTCCAATTTATTTTAGATATTTTATCAAGGAAATCAAATGAGTCCTTGATATAAGAAGGGAGTTTCTCAAAATAAGGCAATAAAAATCGTGTAACAAAAATCCCAATATTGTGCAGAAAATAGTTAGTTGCTGACACTATCAGTCTACCTGGAGGGTTGACCCTATCCTTGTATATTTTGGGGAGACAGTAGGAAGTAGCCATATTACAAACTCCTCCACTAAATTTTATGTCCAATTCTCTTTTGGTGAAATATCCTAAACGGCATCCTTTCTCCATTAAATTATTAAATCTTTGCATCGCCTCCCAGTAGCAATTACTATCACTAACCTGATTCACTACACTGTTATTCCAATGTTGTAAGCACATACCTAAGTATTGGGAATAATGTAAAACCACAATTTTGTTGTCTTTGTCTGCTGGCTTTGCAATAAGATCTCTTCTACCAGCCAGGTTTTTAGAGCCTCCCATTCTTTTTTAGTCAAATTGTATTGAATATCCACCTTATTGATACAAAAATCAGCATATAACTGTTCAATAGCAAAGAAGCATTTCCAAAAAATGTTTAATGCATTCATTGATGTATGGCGGAATGAATCGACTTTTAAAATTCACCATAGCAGTATCAATCAAACAATACACATTAGGACAGCTTTCAGTGACAGAGTCATCAGACTGGCAAGAATAAAAACTATCCTCTGCACTCATGGTTTCTAAATTACTATTAGCAATATATTGCTCAGCTTTATCAGAAAAGAAACACTTTAAATGCAGTTTACGTACCAACTGAAAAACTTCCTGTTTCAGGATATGTAATCTGGGTAGCACAGTTAGTATAAATTTCAACCCTAAATTAAGTACATTATTCTGTTCAGAGGACAAAGTACATCTTGATAAATTTACCACATGATTACTATTATCACAGATACAAGGGTCATTGCCATCTACCTCATTTGTACATCTATTTAGAATGTCCTTCATTCGTAGTTTTAACGTTGTGCATTCCTCTTTTCTTGCTGTTGTAACCACCTGTACCTTCTCCTGAATTACAAAACCATTGCTGATATAATTCTGGTTCCTGAGCTGAAGGAAGAGGTTGGTACATTTGGATGTCATTATCTGAGTCCGTGTTGTAACTTGTGTCATCTGAAGAGGCAAAAGAAAAGAGTGTTGTTTTCTATGACCCACTTTTGGCTGAGAAATGTCACTCTTATTATCAGTTTTTTATTGGCCCTGCACAGGAAAGCCCGACCATTGTTTTAATCCCGAATGTCTCTCTTAATTTTGCCCATCTTCAGGTCAATCTACTGAGTTTCAAATTTATTTAGTTTGTCTTTCATACCGGAAAACAATTAATTTATTTTAGAGGAACCAATTTTGATAAACAAATTGATATGCATCGCATTGAGTTCATCCTTAAGTTTTCTTTGCTGCAGGTGATCCCCTTCTATCAGGATTGAAACTCATGCCATAGTACACTTATGGCAGCAGCCAGCCATTGATCCTTAAAGGCTGAATCTGCTGCATCTGCAGCATCAAAAGTAGTGGAAGGGCTTTTAAAAGTAGTTTGCCTAATGATCCTTTGGTTTGTGCTGGATTTGTTTATGGTTGTGAGATGACAAGCTTATGTGATTGGGCATATCTGTATATATCTCCTGCTGTGATAATACAGTTAGTGGACTGGGTATCTTGTTCTATCAAAATATCATAGAGGTGGCCGGGTTATAGTCATGTAAAATTGTTTCCTTGATCCATAGATTGGGGAGTTGGAAAGGGAGGTAAGGGACAGATTTTGTAAAGGATTACAAGTACTTGCCTCCTTTTTAATGTGGTGGCTCTGTTGTAAAAACATAACGTGGAACAACTGAATAATGTGCCACAATGTACCAGCATGAACTGTTCCATCTTAAACTTGCAATACAATGGATATAAGCAATAAATGGAAAGTTGTTATACTATATCCCTACTGTAATTGCATCACAGATGTTAACAGTCACAAGCATCTTTGCTGGGCATACCTTCAGAATATGATGTCTGTGCCAGGCCTCTGTCCCATACTATCACCTACAGTGTTCTATAAACTAATTAGACATGATCAGATAGATCTAAATCAGTTACAACATGTTTTCTTACAAAATGATGGGTGGGTACATTTACAGAAAAGAGAGTCTGTTATATCAAGAGCTCAGTAGGGAAGTGTAACCTAAAAGCTGGCAGTAGAGTAAAAATATAATGTGCAATTTATATATCCCATTCTTTGTGATCATTTTCTCTGATATTGTAGTGTGTTCCACCAGAACAGTCAGAGTGCAGTATACACTGATGTAGGTACAGTATAGTGTCTGTAGTCCACCTGCCAGTCCTAAATCTCTTTTGTCATTGGTACATAAGTTCATAGGACATTATCAGGCTAATGGCTCAAGAGCCCTTACAAGCCTAACCAATTTTACCTAGATTTTAGCAAATCCTATACTCCTAGGGGAAATGATAACAAGGGTCTTCAGAGGGGTTTTGACTATTTGTACATACTACCTCTGTCAATAAGGGACATTTGTGCCACCACAAGAGCGAATTTGCAATTTTCCATCCAGTGTTCCACATTGTGCTTCAAGAATATTTAGGTAAGGGCTCTGCTTCACATGAATAGGAAGCCTATTCCAGAGGCAGGGCATTTATTTCAAAGAACACTGATTTATGATCCAATCTTTCCAATGAGGACATTACACTGGGTGGGGGAATGCAACACTATACCATGTTTGACAGTACTATAGCAAAGATATTTGAGCCTCTGGTGGTAGTGCAGACCAGCTGTTCCATACCATTTGCATTGGCACAGTCCAGGAATCAGAGCCTGCATGTTACTGGTCATATATGTTTCCTGGTTTACAAACTGATAGTTAAAATCACCCACGAGTTGTGTGGTGGGCTGAATGGTAATTGATTCTAGTGACTTCAGATATGCAGAGTGATGTTCATGATTCATGGTTGGGGACCTGTAGCTGGGAATGATATGGTGGGGATTTTTCCTGTGGTCAGCTGGACATGGAGTAGCTCATGCAAGTCATTCTGCTTGACCATTCTAGAGGTTCACACATTCATAGGTTTCTACTAGGCTAATGGCCCTGGAGCCTTTACAAGCCTAGCCCCCAAAAATTGTCCAGGTATTGGGCCACCTGATGTTAGTTCACAGTAGCTTTACCCAGTAGGGCAACTGGAGTGATCCCTGGGGTGAACTTTCTGTTACCCATCCACTCGTCAAGATATCTCTTTTTTTTTGCTCTCAATTTTTTTTTATTTTTCAAATACAGTTGAATAAATTCCATAGTATTTGCATATAACATCTTAAATAGCTATGTACACTATTTATATCAGCCTGACACTATAACAGAGCTCAATATATACAATTATTTTATAGGTATAACAATCCATTTATCAGAGTGTATCTGTTCAGTTATTTTAAAGTGTCAAGACTTTTTTTTCCATGGATTATTAATAAATGGCTTAATTCCTTAATTTTAGTTTCCAACAATGCTATGGTCTTCAATAGGCTGTAGAAGTCTTTCAAAGTCGGTAATGTGTTTGTATTCCATCTCCTTGTTATACACTTCCTTGAGATTATAAGTATTGTCCAAACTAGATATATATTTGACTCATTCAAATGAGGACCTTCGTATACATTTAATAATACCAGAGCTTTAGATAAGTTAAACAATTCATTAAAAAAAAGCTTGTAAAAAGTTTTTTATACCATTCTAAAATGGCAAAGTTTAACACAGTCAAAATAAATGTGATTCCAATCTGCATTGTGTATTTGCTCACACCTCCAACATATTCCCTTTGTGGAAGAATTAATTTTAGTAATTCTATCTGGAGTTAAGAATGCTCTGTGCTAACATTTTCAATTAAAAACTTTCCAGTATTGTGTAAAGGATGTATGTTTTATTGATAATAGCTGTAATGATTGTTCTTTTGTTATATAATTCTAATATGAGGATTTGGGTGTTGTTTTATAATTTATCAATATCTTGCAAAATTTTGAAATACTATTTCCCATGTCATATTCAACATATAGGTATTTCTTTAAATGAAGAATTAATAATTAATATGCATAAATCTTGTGAATACATCAGAATGCGTTGCATAGTTAGGCAATCTTGTTGTGGAATTTTGTATGTTGTTTCTATTGTTTGCATATCCAGAACTTATAGTTCTTTGATACATTGAAACCAACAAACAAATCCTTTCTGTTCCCAGGAATTAATTGTTTCTCTGTATATTTTATGTGGATAGCTCTTTGTAACTATGACTGGTGTTAAAAGATCAAACCAGATTTTTAAATCTATATTTGCATTAATAATTTTCCTACATGAGTCAATGTAATAGCTAATCATACAAGTTTTAGTGAGCTTAGTTATGTTATATTGCATTATAATACATATGTGCCATGGCAAATTGTTTTTAGCTGTTATTTGAAATTTGTTTTGTATATCAAATTTATTTATTGATATTACAGTAATTCTTTCCAGTTTTCAGAATAATTTGGACTTATCCAATCTGAGATTGTTTTAGATGTTGATGCTTTTATATATGTTTCTGTATCAGGAAAGTTTAATCCTCCCTGTTTTCATGCTCTGATTATGATGTATTAAAGCTATTCTATTTCTTTTAGGAAACCATAAAAATGTTATTCGGCATGAGGGATTTTTTTTGAGTATATTCCTTTCTGGTAACAGTTGTATTGCCAAAACTATATATAGAATCTTGAGTAGTAAAACGATTTTTGTTAACTGTAGTCTGTCTTCAAATGTTAACATTATTTTGTTCCACTTTTCAACAGAGATTTTAATTGCTTTGATGATATTATTGTAGTTTTTTTAGACTAATGTATTATCTTGATTACCTATAATGTGATTCCCCTTTGTCTGCACAATTCTTTTTTTTTTTATTTAAAAATAAAAAATTTGATTTTGATTTATTGAAATGGAGTCCTGAAATCCTTTAAAATGTGTCAATTAAAATATCTAATTATTTTAATGTCTCTTTTGTATTGGATAATGTTAATAATATGTCATCAGCAAAGTGCATTACTTTAGTAATGTATTGTTCATAAACATCTACTCCTTTGATTTTTGTATTGTTACATATTGAATCTGCCAATATTTCAATACCCAAAGCAAATAGAATCAGTGGCATGGGGGGCATCCTTGTTTAGTACCCATTGTTATATGTATAGATTCAGAGGTGAAAGGACCTAGCTTAACATACGCTAAATTATTTGTATATATATTCTTTAGTAGATGAAAAAAGGAAGGAGGAAATTCAAATAACACCAGAATTTTTAATAAATTGTCCCAATGTAGGGAATCAAAGGCTTTCTCTATAGCTAAGTCAATTATGAGTGTTTCTTTATTTTCTTTATTAATATAATCTATAAGAGAACTTATCCTTTTAATATTGTCATATGTATGCCTATGATATATAAATCCAGTTTGATTATTATTTATTGTTTGGATAGTGGTATTTTTATTCTGTTAGTTAATATTGTCATAAATATCTTATAGTCATTATTTAATAATGATATAGTTCTATATGAGGTACAAAGGTTTGGTGATTTGTTTTCCTATAGGATTGGTGTGATTAAGGAATATCTACAAGAGGGTGGTATTAAAGCTTGCGATTGAATTTCTAATAGAGTTTTATGGAAGAGGGATAGTATCTTTGAAGGAAAAAGTTTGTATATTTCCATAATTATGCCATCTATACGTGGAGTGTTATTATTTTTACCCTCATTTATTGAATCTGTAATTTCTTTGTAGGATATGGGTGCTTGCAGATGTAGTTTTAATTTTTTTGGTATTTTTTTATATTAGAACATTTTTTCATCTAGATTTAATTGATCAATATGTATATTTTCTTTTTGGAAATGTTCCATATAGTGATTTCTATAGGCATCAAGAATGTCACCTATAACTGAGACATTTTCCCCTTCCTTTTTATGGAAGATATTTTTAATGTTATTAGCTTTTAATAGTATTTTGATTCTTGTGGATAAATTATGTAGATATTTCGGACAATTTGCCAAGGTATTAATTTTTAGTTTTCTAAAGCTAAACTAGTTTTATGTTAGAATTTCATTGTATTTATTGTTTAATACTTCTACTTTCTTCTTTATCTCCAAATGATTTTGATTTTTTCAGCTTTTTCTGACAAAAGTTTGGATTGTAGATCTAATAATTCATAATCCCATTCTCTGATTTTTTTTATTCTAAGTTTTGGTTTTACCATATATGTAAGCTTTTAATGGAGTCACATATCATTATTTTATTTATTTCTGTGGTGTAATTGATATCTAATAAGAACCGTGACTCACATAATAACAAATGTTTGAAATCTTTAACTTTAGTTAGATATGCTGGAATTCTGGCATTAAAGATTAATGTCTTGTAACCATTTTGAAGTTTTAGTATCAATGAATTGTGGTCTGAAAAGGGGCATGGAGTGATTGAGAAATTAATGATTTTAGAGTGTAAGTCATGCACAGCAAATATTTTTATCTATTCTAGTTTTGGTACCAAATCTGTGATCTTGATGGGAAAACAACAAAGATTTAGCTTGTTTAAATTTGAATGTATTTACAACATGAAATGGTTCTACCCACTTGTTTAAAGTGTTTGATACAGCAGATGTATGCAGCAGCCTTTTATTTGTAGTTTCAGAGATATAAAATATACAGTTAAAATCTCCTCTTAATATTAAGTTGCCTTTATAATTATTGGAAATGAAATCCAAGTGTTTTTTAACAGTTCCTGAGCCAATGCTTGGGAACCAGTATAGATTGGCTAGGGTCCATATTCTGTTATTATATTTAACTATTACTAATGCCATAAGGCCTTCTTTATCTTCATACTTATAAATGATTTCTGGGTTAATCACATTTGTTTTCAAATTAATTGTTACGCCTTTTCTCTTTGTCTTATAAGTGGGTTGCACCAATATCATATATTCCTTAGGATTCCATGTTTGAGGTTTTAAAGGAAATTATCTATTCATTGAGTGTTTACCTATAAAGTAATATTTTGGTCAGGCATACTAAAAATGTTTTTGTGAAATAGCAAATTTAAATGAATAAATGTTAATAAAACTATGATCCGCACTAGCCATGGAAGGAAAATCATTCCTAATCTGATGGATAAACCTATATCCATCATATTATCACTCATACCTCGATTATCCAGAACATCTGAGCTCCAGAAATTGAATTATAATATGGAGAATATTTGTAATAGGAATAAGCAATATTTATATTATTTAGAGCAAATATAGTACTATTGTAGATTAGACAGACTTCTAATACAATATAAATGTCTGCTTATTGTATAAGCAATTAATATTTACATAGAAGATAGATGACAAGCAATTCAATCATAGTAAAGTAGGATGTATCATATATAAAACCTCAGTAAAAGATTATAGCACACAGTTATTTAACATTTTCACCCTTATTGATGAAGTCTTTCAAAACTTATTTATTGATATAAATAGATGGCAATAATATGTATACCTAGTGTTTATAATACAATGCATTTTACAGGCTATATCGGAAGTTATATTTCATTGTTTACCAGCATTTAAGTAATCACTTTGTTTGGTGCTAAGTTACTTAAAGCATCAAGTTTGTTTTATGTAACATTGATGAAAGTTAGTGCATTTTAATTTGCAGTGCATCCCTCTTCACCCCCATTTACTACACATACGGATTTTCATATCTGCCATTTCTTATTATAAAATGAGTGAACTTATAGGTAAAAAACAATAAATTTACTTATTGTGATTAATGATTACAAGTTCCTTTTCCATATTCATAAATTTCTATTTTATGACATATACTGAAAGTTTATAGATTTAAATGGCAACATTCTATTTTGTATAATCAGCAAAGCTTAAACTGAGTGAATATTGTCAATTTAATACTATTTGTTAAGAATGTGATTATAATATCATGTAATACCATCCATTGTCGTAATATGGGTAGTAGTGATATTGTTGATTGTTATCCAGTTCCTGTGATTAATTTTCTTTCATCTGGGACTGAGGATACTGATCAAGTTGAGATACAATGTGAATCTGACGATTTATGTAGGGGTGCGTTTAGTGACAACCACGCCATTACTGTTAATGTTGACAATGTGGACAGGGACAATGGTTTGCATGATACTTTTGGTACACCAATTATTTTTCAAATACAGAAGCACCCAACAAATTTGTTATGTTCATACCAGTGAGTGGACATAATGACATTACTTATCAAAGTATTTTATTATATATATTTTTACAGGAGGGATCACATTTATTTAGTTATTTATTTTTTGGTTCTTGGTTTTTAAGAATGTGATTATGACATTCCTAGTTCAGGCTTCTATTTTTTTCCTTTGAGCAACTTTGTCAGTTTGATGTTATGTATAAAACATTAGTTACCTTGGTAATCGCGTATTATATGTGGTCAAGATGGTTTACAAAAACTACAATTCAAGTTAAAGCAATTACATGACTTGTTATGCATATTTTCTTATATAAGAAAATCATCATGCTTCTCCTTTATGTTCAGTGTAATGTATGTCATTTATGACAAGTTAAGACAGTAGTTTTATTATATACAAACCCATGTTATTAAATTCTGTCTTTAATATCTAAATTCAGCAGACTGCTTCATCTCGTATGACGATTATATATTTTATGTCTATTTTTACTAAAATCATACATTACATAACTATTGTGTGTTTTTTTTTATCAAAAATCAACTTAATGAGCTAAACAAAGTGTTGGGAGACCATCAATATGTGTACATGTGGTTTAAAACAGCCCTTTTATTATATATATATTTTTGAAACCAAAAACATCATTGCCGAGAATCATCTTGGAGGCTTCTCAGAGCCGTTAAACATTATCATCACTCTGTCTCCATTACCATAGCAACCTGGGAGCATCTGTTTCTGTTAATGTGTCTGTGTACTGCATACCAAAGGCTCACGGTGCACCTAAAGCTAAGCTTAACTTCACTGCAACTTCAAACCTAAATTCTCTCCCTTTCAGCGAGGTAATAGCCAGGAAAAGAACAGAGAGCAACCAGATCAAAAAAAAAAAAAAACCTTCCAACAAGCTGCCATAAAAAGAGACAACACACTCCTCCAGCCCCCCCACCCCTCACTCAACAGATGTACAAACAAGCCATTCTCTGCCAAAATATCCCACTCATAGCTGTGATACTTGCCATAATTGATATTAAGTATATTTAGACAGAATAATGATGACATTTATACTAAGAGCCTGCTAGTATTATTCAACCAGGATATACATGACATTTCTAAATCATACTTTAACTGAAGGAGGCGTTAGTCTCCATGACAGCATTTTTTTTCAAAACACTCAACTGTTACTGCTATTATATATGATGTTAATTTTTGTTACATTTGAGTCTGAACTCTGATGAATGGTACCTTGTTGAATTAGTTAATTAATTACTAAAATTATTATAAGTAAAAACAATGAAAAATAACAAGATAAGTATTCATTGAGTTCAAGTAATGGAATAGAAACTTCCATGTTTATATTATATGTTGCTTTATTTGGCTTATGTATAATGTAAATAGTAACCCATCTTGACCTACCTTTGTTTGTGAAGAATTACTGGACTCTTTGAACATTCTAAATAAATCATTACTGTTTCTTAGTTGTTTCAGAAACCCTCCTTTTTTAAATAAAAACAGATGACAAGTAATGTATCATAACAGTTGATACTTTGAGAGATGTAGTTGTAAGTGTTATTTTTCTGGACAGCTATCTTAGAATCAGTTTTTTTGTTTCTTCTTTCTAGCATTAGTCGAATGATTTGTTTCTTTTATTCTTTTAAGAGTAGGGGCCATCAATTCAATTTCTTCTGGGATAGAAACTATGTTGTTGTTTTTGATGAATATAGTAGCTTCTTCTAAGTCATTAAAGGTTCTCATCTCATTGGCAAAAAGTATTTTATCTTGGTTGGAAAGGCCAATTCTGCTTTAATGTTGTTTTGTTTCAACAGTTTTATTATTGGCCAGACTTTTTTCCTTTGTTCTAGTATTCTGGAAGAATAATCACTGTCAAACCTTATCAGGCTTTAATTGTATTTTAAGGGTGATTTTCTCCAAGCAGATTTAAATATTAGTTCCCTGTCCAAAAATGAAAGAATGTTATAACTATGAATCTAGGTGGAGTATTTGGTGAGTTAGAAACAGGTTTCCTCAGTGCTCTATGCACCCTTTCAATCCCAAATGAAGGTCCCCTTTTCAAGTCTGAAAATTCAAGAATCAAGGCTGTTAAGAATGAAATAATGTCTTCACCTTCAGTGTTTTCAGGCAGACCAAAGATCCTTATGATGTTTCTCCTTTCCCTGTTTTCTAAGTCATCTATTTTGTTAAGCAGCCATGTATTCTGTTTGAGCAGAAATTCTTTTTGGAATTCTTCCTATTTGAGTCTCCCGTCAATGTCATTTAGAGAAGACTCTATATTTGTTATTTTTGTATGGTGTTGCTGTAATAGTTTCTTAAGAGTATCAGTCTGTTTTTGAGAATTGAATTTGAGGTTTTCTAAGTAATTTTTAAAGCCGTCCATCTTCAAAGATAGTTCCTGTAAGGTAGATATCATCAATTGCAGTTCTTTTTTCAAAGCAGCATCTGAATGAGAATTCCTTGAGTTTTTCATATTCAGTGACTCAATATATCTCCAAGTTACTTGACAGGAAAATTTTTGTATATCTCCACCAAAATTGATATGTATGTAGTTTAGTAGTTTATCTATAGATTTCTGATGTTATAAACTTGAAAATAACATTCTCCTATATTATTATACTAGTTTATGGAGCTCTCAAAATTCACTGTTCTCAGTTAGCCATCTAGGCTCCATCCCATCAAGATTTTTCTTAAAGAGGGCCAGTGAGGTGCTCTGCTTGACATGAATGAGAAGCTTATTCCAGAGTATGGGCAGTCATTGGGAGATGAGCCTGTCCCTCCAACATGTTCTGTTAATTGTGGTAATGAGGTTGTGATCTCTGAAGTGTGTGGTGTGGGGGATTGGGATTTCTTTAGGTGTAGCATTTCAAGTAGGGCTAGGACGGACAATGCTTTGTAAGTCAAGCAGAGATCACCTCTAAGTAGATGATAAGAGACTGAGAACAGCTGAAGTTTCTTGTCCATGTAGGACATGTGTTTAAGGTCTAGGATCCTTTTTGTGAGGTACTTTTGTGGCCTGTCCAGCTGATGTAGGTGTCTGGTCAGGTACATGCCAAATGGGGCGTTATATTCAATGATTGGTCTAATGAGGGATGAGTAGAGACTGGTGATGATCTCTTTCTTCCTGGATGTGAAACCTTTGGTTATAAGACAGGCCACATAGAATGACTTTCTGACCACAGTGGCAATGTGGTGGTCAAAGGTGAGGTGTCTGTCGACCTGGGTGCTCAGATCTCTTATGACTCCTTCAGTGTTCAGTGGGCTCCCATCAATGTGATAATTCGTGGAAACTGAATATTATCCAAAGGGGATGATAACACATTTTTTGGCATTAAGCTTCAGGCCATGGTTCTGATACTAGTCGTTGGTCTCAGAGAGGCCCTTTTGTAGGATGCTTGCATCACCTGGGAGTTGATAATGACTCCTAGCTTGCAGCCATCAGTGAACTTGATCAGCCAGAGTCCTTCTGTTTGGCCTGGACTTCTGAGAAATAGATGCCAAGCAGGAGAGGGCCCAGGACTGAGCTCTGTGGGACTCCACTCATGACTGGTAGACAGTCTAACTTGGAATCCACAATTTTCACTCTGTGGGTCCTGTCTGTGAGTCAGTTTGAAACCCACCTAGTGATGTAAGGCTTGATGCCTAGTTTGGTGAGTTATCAATAATACCTGAGTAGGAATAGTATCAAAGGCTTTGGCCATGTTAAGGTGGGCTGTATGCACTGCCTTACCCTTATCCACAGCCTTGGTGACTGCCTTGAAGTCAACCAGATTCAACAGACAGGATCTCCCCTTGACAAAGCCAAACTATGTGGGGTCAAGAGTTTGGATATAGCCTATATCTTTGTTAAGCAGGTCCATGATGATGTACTCCATAGCTTTGCATACCAGACTCATCAGGCTTATGGGGCATTAGTTCCCAGGGTCTGTAGCTGCTCCTCCTTTATGGGGTGGGACAGCTGTAGCACTGTGACATTCATTAGGGACATAGCCTGAGGTAAGACGGTGATTGAACAGGGCACACGGATGTGGTGTCACTTTGGTTTATAGCTCATGGATGCAGCCAGCAATATTATCAGGTCCCATGGATACTGTATTCTTAGCTTTGGACAATGCAGCTTTTACCTGTGCCACAGAAATGGTGGGCACCAGGCTTTCTTCTTGTATTGTGGTAAGGCCCTTGGAGGGGAGAGGTAAAGTTGGCACTGAATCTGTCAGCCAGTATGTTGGCTATATCTCTGCATTGCCTTGGAGATTTTTGATATAACTATAGAAGGCTTTGTGGTTGCTTTTGGTGTAAGCTGCAATTCTGCCTTCATAGCTGGTTTTAGAGGATTTGATAAGGGATCTCAGCTTTTTGTTGAGACTGATAAGGGAGGTTTTCCAGTTTTGTGACATCATTTTTTTCTGCAACAGTTTTTTCCTTCTGTTGTAGAGTTTATTGATGACTGGGGACCACCAGATTGGCTTCCTTTTTTTGGAGGAGAGCATCTTAGTTCTATTAGGTATGGCAAGGTCCATGCATTTGTGCACATGCTCGTACAGTGCATTGGTGTATGATTTGGCAGTCATGCAACTATTTTCCATTGGCATGGGTGCCAACAAGTTAGCCAAATCTATTTTTAGGAGCCCAAAGTCGGCTTTAGAGAAGTTTTTCAGGGTGGTCACCTTATCGGGGGTTGTAGGTAGGATGGATATTTCCATGGTGATCAGTTTGTGGTCGGATTTAACCGAGGAGGAAATGACTATAGGTTTGGAGTGATGTTCTCCCATGTTGGTGATAACCAGGTTGAGGATGTTGCTTCCTCTAGTGGGGGGTCAGAATGAGCTGGTCCAGGGCATTGGAACTGATAAATTCCAGAAACCGTTGGGCCTGTACATTGGTACTTGAATAGTTTTCCCAGTTGATGGTAGGGTAGTTGAAGCCACCCAGTATGAGAGTATTGGGTTGGACATTGATAAATTCCAGGGTGCTTAAGAACTGGGAGTGAGAGTCTAGGGACATGTTTGGGGTTCTGTAGCTGGCTATGACTTATATCACCATTTTACCCAGTGTTAGGTATACCTGAAGTATCTCGGATGCATTATGCAGGGCTACCAGTCTATAGGTCTGCATATCCTTTAAGAATATGGAGAGACCACCACCTAAGAGCTTCCATTCGTATTCTGGAGGTGAAATATATGGAATGAGTTATAGCCTGAGAGTGCAGGGGTGCTTTTTGCCTCTTTAAAACAGGTCTCCATTACAGCACACATGTCAACATTCTCCATTTTGAGGAGAGCTTTGAGTGAGTGCATCTTGAGATTTAGACTTCTAGCATTGAGCAGCATGACCCACAGATTGCATTTGTTTTTAGCTGTTAATGTGGAATTTTGGTCTTTAGAACACTGCCTAAAAAGGCACTATAGAGGTGGCAAGAGCCTTAGCCAGTACCAGGAATCCCAGGGGTTACAGATGCAGGCTGTCTCTGGCAAGACATCAAGATTTGTTGATCATGTCATCCCAGGCAGACAAATACTGGATCCCCTTAGAATGACACCAGAAACTTAGCCAATTGTTGAAGTCAATCTTTTTTCTGTCCATACTCTGGTATCATTCTGGGTGATGGTATAATACTGCTCAGGGCTAGGGTCATACCTGCCTGGGTCACATAATCTGAGATTTCCATGACATCCCTTTTCATGTAGTCCAGAGATGTATGTTTCAGGTCATTCACACCCACATGGACAATGACAGAGTCATATTTCTACTTGTTGTGGAGTGACCCGAGTGCATGTGTTATGTGGTGAATCCTGGCACCTGATAGACAACTGACTGTCACCTTCACCTTGTTCAACCTAGTGAGTAGGACATCAGTGTGACTCACAATTGAGTCTCCTGTGATTAGTACATTGGGCAAAGTGTTTTGCCTTAAGGGCTTAGGTTGAGTAGCACACTGCGGTGGTGCAGTATATATTCTGGGGGTGGTGTTATGTTGTGGTGGTCGAATGCATTTCTGTCTCAGGGGTCTCTGTTGTTTGGGCAAATTTTTATTGAGAGCCACTGCAAAGGTGGGTTTATGGTTTGTGTTTCTATGTGTGGGTTGTGATGGTTGGTGTTTTGGAGGGATGTGCATTCATTTTCTTGACCAGCTTGTTTGGTGTTGGTTGGAGTGTGCACTGCTTCCAGTTTGGTGACATAAGTACATCTCTCACATGTATAAGTGTTGGGAGGTAAGAGGAAAGGGTTGTCTGTGTACATTAGGCAGTTGCCACACTGTCTCAGAATGCCCAAGTGCACCAGGTTAGCAGGAGAAAGCACAGGAAATTGCCCTACAATCATACCAGGAGGGGTGGTCATAACTAATAAGTACTGGTGCTGTTACTGCATAGCAACAGCTAGTGTTGATAGCACCTAAGTGTGCTACAATAAATGCTACAAAAGCCTGTTAAATTGGTACCTGATTAAGCTAATTGAAGTGCAAGAAGTAAAAGAACAAGCACGTTCTAAGGGAAAAATTGAAGAGCAGACTTTCGGGTGTGAGTGTTTATGTAAATGAAAGCACCTCCTCCTTTTATTGTTTTTCCTTTTCAAAGGGTGGTCTGTATATGAGATAAGCATTGTATTTTTGCACTGCTGGGTTGCTTTCCACAGCCATGAATCACGTCTTTGTAACTTCACAGATATCAGTATTCTCCAGGGTGAGAAGACCTTCCAGGGAATCCAGTTTCTTGTTAATACTCCTAGCATTGAGCAGTAGTATCTTCAGCTTGGCATTAGAGGTATTTGTTACAGTTGTAGGTTTGTTGGTTTGGCACTATCTAAAAAGGCACTATTGGGTGGCTAATGCCTATATCAGTATTCTAAAGCCTAGCAGCAACAGGTGCAGTTGAACTCTCGAAAAGCAGCATAGTCTGTTGATCATGTCATCCCAAGATGACAAATACTGGATCCTCTTGGAATGACACCACTAGCTAGCCAGTTATGGAAGACAATCAGTTTCTGTTTGTATTGTGGTATCATTCTTGTTGAGGGTAGAATGCTGCTCAATGTGAGGCTCATAAAAGCCTGCAGGACATATTCTGAGAGGTCCCTCATCTCTCTCTCTCTTCATATAGTCCAGGGATGTACATCTCAGGTCATTCATAGCCACATGAACTATGATTGAGTCCTACTGGCACTTGTGGTTGAGTGACCTGAGTGTCTGTGTGATCTGGTGAATGCTGGCCCTAACAGTCTACTGACTGTAACCATCTCATTATCCATCCTGGTCAGGTGTGTGTCTATGTGTCACACAATGAACTCTCATATGACCAATATCTTTGAATGTGTGCTACTTTACCTTTGGGGTGACATTGATGTGCATTTTTGTGTAGTGGTTGGTGTTGACTTGATTTTGTTTGAATATGGTTTCAAGGGCAGAGTACAGGAAGCCTTAGAGGTGTTGGTAAGTTACTTGTGAATACCTCCACATATGTACATTTGTGGTGACACCTTATTTAGTAAGGGAAATGATGTGCATGTGCTGACAACCTGTCATTTGTTTTGTCAACATGTGAGACTGTCTTAATTCTTAATTTTCATGCTGTAACTATATCTCAAACATACTGTGTTTGTTTGTTTCAGGATTAAGTGGTTGCTAGTATACATGAGGCAATTGTTATGTTGCCTCACGACCCATGTCTACCAGGCTGGCCACAGCAATAGCAGGAAAGTGTCTATCCATGGTTTCAGGTTTTTTTACTATGGGCGTAACATTGGAGAAGAGTGGGAAGATTTAGCTGGACTGGGATGGTAGCACACAGACAAAGAAATGGTGCTATACTCAGTGTGAACTGCAGCTCTCCAATAAGGTGATGCTGCTCTGCACACAAATCAGATGCTCCTAAAACAGCAGGGGGACTGCAGAAGGTTGCAGAGAAAGTTATTATAAGGGACATTTTAACTTGACAGCATTTGCATCTATGCCAGGTACTGCTAACAGTTGCTGCATGGAGAGGAACCTAATGCAAACAATGGGGGTTATGCACAATTAGAAAAACTGATTTTTCAACAGCAAGGCCTACAGACCAATCAGGAAAACACACAATAAGCTTTCAGCCAGCAGTCCCCAATTCAGATAGGTTTGCTATAACACACTTCTGCTGCAAGAGTGCAGTTCGAATAGCCTTTTAATGTAAAACTGCTAGTTTTAAAGCTAAAGTGCAGGGAAACCACACAATCTATATACTAATGTCCTATAAAACTAGCAAACATGATACAGTTAAGTACTACAGCAGCAGTGGAAACAGGTCAGCTTTGAAACTCTACTAAAGGGTGAGGAATATAACAAATGATACAGGATTCGTATGAAATACAGTAAAACTAATCAGCAGAAGTGCAACATGATACTTATTTTTGTTATGTTATCAGCAGATGGCTGTAGATGCAGCAGATTATTTGTAACTCTCAGGCAAAGTAACCAAACCAAGAGCAGCTCTAAGGAGCTGAGCATACATCAAGGAAACATGTCTTCTGCATTCCCTTAAGTGTATGTCCCTGGTGCAACAATATGCATTTCCCAGTCCTGTGTTTTGCTGCAATAAATCTAATGCAGTTTGTGCTGCAGCATGTGTTGGTTCAATAATGCAGGTGCAGAATGCATTTGGTGGACATTGCAGCTTCATTTCAGTCCATACTGTGTTTACCATTGCTTCAAGAAACAGTCTTCAGCAAACTGTCTGCTTTCAGCCATTGATGCAGCTGAGGGTATAGATAACATTTGCTGCATTAACTGCATGTGCTATGTTTCTTCTTGAGTACAACCCAACTTTAGAATGCACACACAGATGTGCATATACCTAACTTCCCCCATACTTTTGTACTTTCCCTATTGGTGGTATATATTTTCTTTACCTTTATACATTAGTGTATTTGTTTACCTCTCCATAGTTCATTTTTTCCTGCTTAGGTTCACAGATTCATAGGTGATTTCTAGGTCAACAATGCCAGGACTTTTTAAGCCTAGCCATCTCTCCTAAATGTATCTGACAAGTTTTGGTATCTTAGGGTTATTTTAAGGGATATATGTAGACTTTGTTATAGGTGGTCACACATTTACAGGCTTTCTAGTAGAGATATAGATGCCAGATCAGGGATACATTTCCAGTTCCTCATCCAGTGGTCCAAGTTACTGTTGAATTGGGTTAAGGAAAACTGTGCTTCACAAGGACTGGAAGCCTGTTCCAGAGAAGGGGTATTGTCTAGTCCTCCTATATACCCTGTTTAAGTTGCAGATGTGTGTTTGGTCTCTGAATTGGGTAAATCATGTCTCAGTAGTCTGTAGCTGAGAGAGTGCAGGGACAGTGCTTTGAGGCTGTCTTTGTAGGTCATGTTTATACCCTCTATTATTTTTGTGAGGAATCTCTGTGGCTGGTCCAGTTGTTGCATATGCCTGTTCAAATAAATACTGAAGAGGCATTGTAGTTGTTGATTGGTCTGAGGGCAGAGTATAGCAAATGATGCCATCCTTGGACTTAGAGATGACATACTCTTGCTTATAAGTTGCGTAGAGAGTCATAGGAAGTTACTAGGCTATTTGGCCTGAGGCCCTTACAAGTTTAGCTAAGAGTTTAGGCCATGTCCTGACTAGTCAGGACCTGATTCCCCTATCCAGTAGGGACACAAGTGTAATCCAAGGGGTGCATTTTCTGTTCTCCATCCATTTATCCAGGTTGCTATAAAAAGGGATAATGAGGTACTTTGCTTGACTGGAGAGGGAGTCTATTCCACAGAAGGGGGGAGTCTCTGGGACATAAATCATTCAATTCAAGAAGTCCTATTGATGTCACAGACTCGGCTGAAGTTGCATGTGCAGGTTACTCTAGTGGAGCATGCCTTGAGTATATGGACTAGTCTCATTGAGGCGGAGTCTGAGATTGCTTTGTATGCCAGACTGAGGTCACCTCTGAGGAATCTGTATGAGAATGAGTAGAAGGACTGGGATTTTAGCATATCTGTGTAGGGTAGATGTTTGAGGCCAGTTTACTACCCATCTGGTAACATACAGATTGATGCCTAGTTGAGTGAATTTATCTATTATACCTGAATGGGGAATAGTATTGAATGCTTTGGCCGGGTCAAGGTAGGCAGTGTGCACCATCTTCCCCTCATCCATGGCTTTGGTGACTGTCTAAAAGAAGTCAACCAAGTTTAATGAGCATGACATCCCCTTGACAAAACCAAATTGTGTGGAATTGAGTGTTTGAAAGTTGCCAATGGCCTTGTTAATGAGGTTCATGATAATCCTTTCCTTGGCCTTGCAGATCAGGCTATTTAAGCTGATGGGTCTATAATTTCCTGGATCTGTGGACACTCTACATTTGTTCAAAGGGACGACAATGGCTGTCCTCCATTTGGCAGGGATAAAGCTATTATGCAGGCATTGGTTGAATTGGGTGTGTAAAGGTACTGCAAGTTCCTGCCTACGTTCATGTAGGATGCAGCCTGGGATGTTATCAAGTCCCATGGAAGCTGTATTTTTTGTCTTTGAAAGGACAGTGATGACTTGTTCCCTTGAGATGAAGGGAGGGGGGGCAGGTGCTGGAGATGTCTTGATTTACTGATAGAGGGACAGTAAGTTGGCTATATCTACAGCGTTTGTGTATGTAGTGTCCTTGATCAGAAGTTCTGAACAAATCTGAGTGCTTCCTTTGAGATTGCAGACATATGTGAAGAAGGCCTTATGATTGCTTTTAGTAGATGTGGCCAGTTTGGACTTGAAGTTTGCTTTGGAGGATTTCACTAGTGCCCATATTTGCTTGCTCTGGCTTGCTTCTAATTAGGCACCTGCTCCTTCTTGGTCCTGGACAACAATTTTTTCCCTTTATTATAGAGTTTATTTATTTCAGATGCCCACCAAACAGGTTTACTCTTCCTTGAGGAGGTTGATTCTTTCCTGTCGAGTATTCCTGATTCCATGCAACTATATAAATGCTTGTACTATCATTCAGGAGGCTGTAATCAGCTTTGAAGAAGTTTTTTGTTTGACCATAGCTGGAGGGGGGCAGGTTTGAGGGAGATGGGGACTTTGAAAGTGACCGTTTTGTAGTTGGATCTTACGAAGCAGAATGATACTGTTGGAATGTTGTAGTGGTTACTCATGTTGGCTAATACCAAGTCCAAGATATCACCTCTTATGCAGATGTCAACCAGCTGGTCCAAGGCGTTTGCATTGATGGAATGAAGGATACTCTGAGCATTAGTGTTTTGGCATGAGTAATTCTTCATATCTATGGTTTAATAGTTAAAGTCACCCAGGATCAGGGTAAAGGGTTGAATCTTGATAGATTCAAAGAGGTCCAGATAGGTGGAGAGGGCATCTTGAGTCAAAGTTGGGAGCCTGTAGCTAGCTATGATTTGAATATGGTTAACTACACCTGGAGTGCCTCCTGTACATCATACTGTTTGACCAGCCTGGAGGTATTCATGCCTTTAATATATATATTGATACTCCACCTCCTTTTGCTTTGCTGCCCACAGTTTGGGGTCTGAATGTATGATAGGATGAGTAACCTGGTATGGCTGGGGTGCTAACTGCAGGTTTGAACCAGGTTTCTGTGACTGCACAAATGCAAGCATCTTGCAGGGTTAAGAATTATTGCAATGAGTGCAGTTTCATGTTTAGACTCCTAACATTTATCAGCATGACCTTTAATTTGCTTTTTGATGAAATTGTCATGTTGGTAGTTTTGATTTCACGGCATTGCCTAAAAAAAAGGTACTATGGTGAGGCAAGAGCCTTTGCCAGAAGCCTGACGCCAAAGTGAGACAAATGCAAGCCATTTCTGGCAAAGCACTGTGGTCTGTTGATCATGTCTTCCTAGGCTGTCAGGTACTGGATCCCCTTGGAATGACTCCAGAAACTAAGCCAATTGTTAAAGTCAATCATTTTCTGTTTGTATTGATGCATCATTCTGGGTGACGGTCGAATGCTGCTTAAGGCTAGGACATAGCTGCCTGGGGCACATATTCAGCTAGCTTGATCATGTCCCTGTTCATATAGTCCAGTGAGGTACGTCTCAAGTCATTCACGCCAACATAAGACTATGACAGAGTCATAACAGTACTTGTTGAGAGACTTGAGTGCATGTGAGATATGGCAAATTCTGGCACCTGACAAGCAATTAACCATAGCATTCTCCTTATCCAGCCTTGATACCATATACACATGGACAAAGACAAATTTGCTGTCTATATGTGTTCCCAAATCCCTGACCACTTTCCTAATCAAAGAGGTATGTTATCAGTGTGGTAATTTCCAGGGGTAACCATCTTCTCAAACAATCCTATTACACATTTCTTAGCATTGAGTTTTAGACCACACATCTGATACTAGTTATTGGACTATGTCAGGCTTTCTTGGATGGTATTCGTGTCTTCAGGAGATTCTATGTCTTTGCCTAGTTTGCAATCATCTACAAACTTGGTCAGCAAGAGGACCTTGGTACTGGCATTGATCGGTGGATGTCAAAGAGGAGTGGATAGAATACTGATACTAGAACTTTGCTCATTGACTGACCTTTTTATAGAGGTAGAGACCTCATCCTAACTTTTTGGTGCTATCTTTGAGCCTAACTTTAAGCCAGCTGTGTATCCAGTGGATTGTATATTTCAAATTATTCTCTGTAATTTTGCACTTGTTACATTGTATGTTATAATGTCAGCTGTGTTTGTTGTTATTTTGCACTTGTTGCATTGTATGTGATAATGCAAGTTTTGTTTGAAGAGTGGGAATTAGTATGACACTTACCTATAATAAAAATAATTATCTGTGATGCCCTGTCCAAAGCCAGTGATGGAGTTTTTATCTGGGGCACTGGCAACTTGTCAGTGATTACAGTCTGGTAATCCAGCAAGTCTGTTTAATAATGTGAAATGATTTGAGTGACCGACTGTCCTTTCCCTTGTCATTTTTGCAGGTGGGATACTGAAAGTAGAACTATTACTTTTTTATTATGTAGTAATCCTCAGTCTACTAAGGGTAGGGGAGCAACTGGCAATGAAATTAACATTTTTTTCATAATAGTTCTTTCTTGACAAATTTACTAATAATGTTTTTGACGATGGTAGAATCAGTACTTTAATGGTGGAATGATATGGAGTTACTAATATATTAGACATGGGGCCGAAGTCCCCCTAACCTCCCTTTTATTATATATTGTTTTGATTTCATGTTAGATGCCCAAACAGTTGAAAGTGAGGAAATGCTGATGAAGCCATTTATGACCATTGCTTCTACAAGGGATACTTATGTATTCACTGAATGAATAAGGACAGCAATATCATCTGAGAAGTGGGATGGAGGTCAGCAGGAGGTAAACAAAGAACAATGTCTAGCAAGAGTACCACCACCATGCAATAGGAAACCAAACATTTTAAACTCACTATAGTCTTTAGATATTCCAGTGATCTTTCAGTTACATCTCCTCAGAAAGTGATCTGGTACTCTGGATCCATGGTGAAGAGAAGCTGAGCCCTATGACCTGAGATTGACTAGTAGTATGGATGCTGAGGAGCAGTGCTCAGAATGATGGGAGAAGAGTGGCTTTGCCAGCTTGCCCATTCTGGGAGGGAGGGAGGAAGGAGTTTCTGTTTGTAGTATATCCCCTGTTATGAGGGTGTGCCATTCTCATGAAGGCAGATTGCCAGTAAAGCTACAGCATCTGAAGGAGCGGAGCTAGCTGATGTTACTTGCAATGATATGCATTATGTCACTAGCTCCACTCAGTAGTTAGGGCATGCCTAACTTGGTATGGATGGAGCTAACTGATGTTACATGCAGTGATATGCATGATGTGACTAGCTCCATTCAGTTAGGACATGCCAAAAGCTTTGTTAGAATGCAGAGCCAGGGCATGTGATTCACTCTACTGCCATTGTCCAAACTACCACTGATGTGTTCCCTGCCCTGTGGGAAAGTACCGGGAACAATTAAGGAAAAATGGTGCAAGTGGGTAGCTGATGTTCAGCTACTGGGGGGGGGCATGCAGATGGGGAACAAAAAAGAAAAAAAGAAATGTGATCTTTTAAATCACATTTCTGAGAACAGTGATATTCTTTCCTGAATGCAAACCTCTGACAACATGTACAACAGAAATCCTAAGAATCTGCATCATTGTTAAAATGCAGTAAATCGTACACTGCTCTGGTATGTAGAACTTAAGTAAATTGATAAGAAATGCAGGCTGTGATACTAAAGTAAATTTTACTGTCAGTTATAACAGTATTAGAGTTGTAACACTGGTACCACTTATTGCAATAACCTGAAATATCTGGATCATTTAATTTTGCATGTCATAAGACAAAATTGCCCTTTAAATGAAAGCCAGAATATAAACATTTCAGATTACTGTGGAAGATATATCTGATGCCTAAACAATTATGTTAAACAACCCCTGGACTAACAGAAGATGATAAGATGTCCATAGCATTCCAATGGCACAAGTGAGATAGTAGAATTAATTAACGACCGGTCTCCAAAATACTATACACTCATACACAACTTTTCACCATTTTCGCTCCAGTAACCTGCACCTTCTAGACACCACAAAAGCCAACAACTTAGCTGGGAATTCTCTCTTTTCCAACTATATATTCCTAAAACATGGAATAAGCTGCCATCCAGAATAACATCAGTGAGCTCTGTCATACAGTTCAAAAAGCTCCTTTAGTCACACTTAAACACAGGGCTGCGTTCCTGTCACTCACCAGGATAGACTTCCCTTAGTCTTCTTGCCAACTAATGCGCAACAAATAAAAATATATTTTTACTCATTATATAAAACTGTGAATGCTTGGAAAAAATACTTTGATTCCATTATGTACCTGTTATTTGCTATGAATGTAGTAATTCCCAAATGTTTATCAACTTTTATTTTGTCTGTAGTTACTACATATGTATTTTTACAAGATATTTGTTAAAACTATAATTTGTCTGTTCCGGAGCTTTTCTTCCTGTGGCTCTGCTGAAAAAGGACCTTCTGTCCAGTTGGACTTTCCCCAGTAAACAGATGTAAAATAAATAAATAAATGAATGAATAAATAAATAAACACATTTACAGAGTACTGTAGGCTATGACTCCTGAAATGAGAGAGAAAGAAAGAGGATCAGTGATAGAGATAGACATTGCAATAATCAAAAAATAACAGAAGCAGAAAATTATCTTTTCCTTAACACTGTTTATTCACCAGATTTCACCATACATAGCTAGCAGGTGCTTTATATAATTAGATTTATTAAATAATGAAAATAATTATATGAATACATTTTCAATATGCAGTTAATTCCAAAAGTTACAGCCATTACTTCTCTAAAGAATGCCTTTCATTTTAATTTGTCTTGGATGTCACAACTAAAACAATACACTGCTGATAAAACGTTCAGCTGTTATCTATATACTCATTTTTTATCTTTTTTACAGATTACTTAATCTAAGAAGTCAGGCTTAGAATTAATCAATGCGTATTAAAATAATAAATGCAGTTAACCATCTTATATTACTAGTCCATGCACGAAACAGTCTTTTTCTATTAATCTTGTGTCATGGCTTCCCTTTTAGTCCAGCTTCACAAAGCAAGTTGACTTCACTCTGTTGCTTTCATAGGAAGTCCATCAAATTTGTATAGTTGAATAGTTCCCTTACTTATATACATCAAACTTTAACTGTAGAAATTTAACTTTGAATTAACCTGGAATTTTGTTATGCAGTCAGAGAATAATTATTGATATAGCACATTCATCATAAGTTTATTCTGTTAAATAGTATAAATAAGAATTACAAACCACACTTATTTAACATACAGACTGAACTTTCAAAAAGGAAAAACAATTGTTTTTATTGTTGACAAGTCATAATGGTATAAAGTGCCATCATTCTATACTCGACTAGTACTACCTGACAGTGAAATTCTAAGGGAAGAAACCTCATGGATAATGTTGCACTGTTGTGCTCCATTTCACCACACTTATGCAAAATTACTTTACAGAAAATTTTAACTTTACATCTCGTTACAGCATGTTCATCTGAAAGTAAATGTTACAGCATGGCTGTCTCAGAACCTTCTCCAGTCCTTAGTCTATTTATTATCCCTGAAGGATATTCTTCTCAAATGTTTATACATATTTAGTGCTATTTACTGACTTGGCAACGTACTAGAAAGCAGAACTGCATCTGAGTCACAACTCATGGCGCTGTCCATTGCCTATTCATTTTAAACATTTTATTTTGATTCCTGAGATAAATTTCAGCCATCAGCTGTGTCTATGTAACCACTTTAATATTTACATCACCAATGTTGCTTACCTCTCATTGGGATGGGCCACAAAACTCTGGATAATTCTATAAGTAAGAAACCAAAAATTGGAGGAGACATGATCAGGATGGGCCAGCAGAGTGCTGTCCTATAAACTCAGAGGGCTTATGTTATGCCATGTTCAGTTGTTCTGTCCAGTACCACATATGTATTTCATAATACATGTGCTTGTGGACTAAAGTCTTAGGTCTCTACTGAGAACTGTTAGTCCTTAGCTGGCATCTCCCTGCCTCCATCTGTGATAGGTGGCACAATAGATATGTCACTTATTCTCTCTTGTTCCCAGTCAACTCTTCACAAATCATGGTCAGTAATCAAACCTAGGTCCATCAGTCACAGGGCTTCATCATATTTGTAACTGATTCTTCGTACCTGCTCACTTTAACTTAAATTACAAAGATTAAATACTAGAATAGCATAATTTGTCAGGAATTTCTGTAATAAAACATATAGATTACTGGACTTTCTTTGAGGATTATTGCTAGTATAAAAATATTTTGCACTTTCTAATACCCTGTTTTAAGTACTTTGGTTAAATCATGAGTAAATAATTTACATTTTCAAAATACAGTTTATTTGGCAATAGGTAATGTAGAAACAAAATGTTTCTAGTAGCACTTTAAGAGCATTCATCCCAAATCTGCACTTTCTCACCCTACTATAATGATGCAAATGCACCATAGCATTCTATCCAATAGCTTTGAGGGTACCATAGCATTCACTCCAGTAGCTTTGGGGTACCATAGCATTCCATCAAATAGCTTTAGGGGTCATGCTGTGTAAATGACTGCTCTATTATCATTCTCAGTGTCCATTTCTTTCCCTGTTTCGTTGGAGCCAACCTCAGGATCTCTGTTAGAGCTGGATGTTGTTTTCTGGTCTTGTGATGCAGCTAAAGTTTGACATTTTGTTTCTTGACATGCAACAGTGTAATTGCAATGCAGTGAAAAAACATGTTACCATCTGCACCACTCACACTGTAGGCAACCCCACAACCTTCAAACTGGTATATACCAACTCCACAATCACACAACATTTGGAGAGGGATCAAAGCTAACAAAAACAAATACCTGTCTTATTGCAACAGGAGACAACAAGCACATTTCAGTCATTTGGGTCTAAAGAAAACATAACACATCTACCCTGTCCTCCCTTCAAAATGTAGCTCTAAAGCAGAATTGAAAATAAGTGCATACTGATGCTTATATCCTCTTATAAGAAATAGTCTTCCACATAAATATAAATTTAAATTCTATTTTACTAGGAGTTACTTAGTAATATATTTATTTATCTGTATCTCTAACTATCTATACTCATGGATGCAGCATGCTCTATCAAGAGTGCATGTAGTTCTACAAGTTATCGACAACATATACTGCTTGCAGTTTAAACCAAATGTCCCATTTGTCGACGTCAGAAGATGTCAAACACGAGCTAGTCAAGTGTTCATGTGGAGTGTGAACTGTGTTTGCATGCAGGTTAATAGGGTTTTGCTGCTTAGGCTTGGAATTAGGGCTTGGTAAGTGCATAGACTGAGTGGTGTGCTTTAGAATGTTTTGTGTGTGCGTGTGTGTGTGTGTGTGTGTGTGTGTGTGTGTGTGTGTGTGTGTGTGTGTGTGTGTGTGTGTGTGTGTTTCAGGGTTAGGTAAGGTGATTTAACATTTTTGTTTGATTGTGCATATGAAGAATGTTTGTGTGTGGGTGATGGTACTGTCACAGAAACATTTTTCAGTAAAGAGCTATGTAGGGCTGGGTTTAGAGACAAGTAGGGATAGCACACATGAATGAGGATAGTACCACTATTCAGAGAAATTATATCCGGGTAGTTCATTGGTTTAATATATTTATATTTATTTATTTATTATTATTTTTTAAATTGACCAGTCAGAAAGTGCTTTTCTTATTTGATCAATTTACTTAGGACTTTTTTTTTTATTTGTTTAGGTTTTGATGTGCAGAAATATAGCTTTTATGACCTATTACTTATTCTGTTATATATTTTTATTGCATCGTTATGTAACATGCATATAAGGAACTCTCTTACGTCTTGTATATTATGTATGGGTAACTTTATTGCTTGCCTTATATTTGCTTATTTTTTTTTAATTTATGCACAAGTTGTACTACTGTGTTATTGTCTTAATATTCAATTTTCATTATTCAATGTTTAATTCTGTTTAATGTGTACCTTGGAGCTTTTCTCTGCAGGCCTCCACTGAAAATGGGCTCGTACCCAATCAGACTTCCCTGGTAAACAGATGTCAAATAAATAAATAAATACAGTGTGCAGAAATCAATATAATTTGTATCAGTGTTTCTCCACATCACTTAATAAGGACAGATATCTAGAACAAGATACCTAGATATAGATTAGCTATAGACATATGATATTGGTGTGCATCTTTATAGGCTCTTATGTAATTACTAAGCTAATGGCACAAGAGCCTTTACAAGCCTAGCCAATAATACCCAGGATATGACAATATTAAATCTTAATTTTGCAGATATGGGATGGGGTAGTATCAGGGTAGTGGGTCTTTGAGTGTTTGATCCCTGAGTCATTTATAGATTGCCTCTGTCCATGAGAGACATGGGCAGGTACACCAGCAGTGAATTTATGGTTCCCCATCAATTTATCAAGATTCTTTTTGAAAATCATGAGGGACATGCTTTGTTTTACAAAGATGGAAAGTTTCTTCCATAGACAAGGTAGCCTTTGAGATATGAATCTGTCTCTCCAGCAAGTTCTGTTGCAGTCACAAATAAGGTTCAGGTCCATGGAATGTATTACCCTTCTATAATTTTTCTTGTAAATATGTAACATTTTCATCAGGGCTGGATCAGAGAATGCCTTGTACATCAGGCATAACCCCCCTCTCAATAAATTATATAAGACAGAGTAAAGGGATAGGGCCTTTAGTCAGTTTGCACAAGACATGTGTTTTACACTCTGTATTTTTTTAGAGAGAACTGTCTGGGTCTGCTCCAATTAGTTAAGTGCCTGGTTAGGTACATACAGAAGAAAGCATTGCACTAGATTATGGGTCTAAGGGCCATGTACAATGGCACTATGACTTCCTTTGATCCTGATGCCATGCCTTTACTTATAAGCTGTGCCACACAGAAGGACCTGGTGGTCAAAGTTTACGTTACTACTTCATGACTGTAGCTACCTGATGGCCATAGTTTAGGTTACTAAATTTTATGCATGCCAGTGCGTGCGGGTGTGTGTGTGTGTGTGTGTGTGTGTGTGTGTGTGTGTGTGTGTGTGTGTGTGTGTGTGTGTGTGTGTGTGTGTGTGTGTGTGTGTGTGTGTGTGTGTGTGTGTGTGTCTGTGTGTGTGTGTGTGTGGGTGGGTGTGCGAGTGTGTGTACCCCATTTTAATATCAAATGGTTTATGACATTTTTCAGAATTCCTATTGAGTTTACATCCATTTCTTATGAAGTTTTTTTACAGTATATACCAATCCTAATTACACCTAGTGAGATAAATCATGATCAAATATCAATGATATCTTGAAATGGATTATAAAGGCAGAAATAAGGTAATTACAATGATGTAATCAGTGACTATACAAGTAAAACATAATGGAAAAACGATTACATTTCAGAATTATGCTTCCAAAATAATTCAGAGATCTAATGTAGTTTGTCAATAGCACTTATTGATTATGACCTTTTGGACACTGCCACTTGCATAAAATGACACCACTGAAAAAAGTTACCTAAATAAAATATGTTGCATGTTAGAAGATCACTACACACCACAAAAGACACTCATGTACACATTTTCTATATAAAAAAAAAAAAAAAAAACAAGGTTCATCAGTCCAGCTTTGATGAATCATTATATAGGACAATCAACATCTGTAAGTAGAAATGCACCACTGACAGTGTCAAAACTCTTCCTTTTACCAATGTACCTTTATCAGTTCTCAAGTAAGCCATTTTAAAGTGAATATAAAGCACTCCAATTATGCCTGATCTATATAGGTCTGAATAGCAGGCTGTATAGATACACAGATACATGAAATAATTCTACTGTACTAAATGTAACTGGATGACATACTATAGTTTTTAATCCAGCACAATAAACTAGCATTATTTATAAAGGAAAATGTAGAATCTATAGGATAGAAATGTATTTTTATTCTGCTAACGCTGTTGGACAAGAGGATGCAGACTATATCACTGTTTCTTGATTGTAGCATTTGCAGTCTTCTAAAGTGCTTCAACCAGCATCTAAAACAGATGGAATGAATCAAAAAGAAAACAACAAGTCAGTGAGAAGTGTTATTCAGCTTTGAAAATACAGGAACTAGTTGTGACAAATAGAAATGAATGATATTTCAGCAGATGCAAGATAAATTCTCAAAGAGAATGTAGATATTATTTTAAGTTATTAATGAACAATTCATTTTGGTTGCCAATACACACACACACACACACACACACACACACACACACACACACACACACACACATATATATATATATATATATATATATATATATATATATATATATATATATGTGTGTGTGTGTGTGTGTGTCTGTGTGTGTGTGTATATGTATATAAAAATCTTTCTGTGCTAGATAGGTTGATAATGGACAAACTAACAAATGTTCTTTGTAGACTCTGCTTTCCCCACTCTTAATGTCCTACACTTGTACACTTATTAATATGGAGGATGTGGCAGTTCTATCTATCTTTACATTATAAGTTAGAATGACACTGAAATACTGAATTTTATATACATATTGGACCTCCTGACATACTGTTGAAGATACAACTGCTGCCAGGTTTTGCTAGCATGTCAGAAATATAGTATCCCTCTATGACTCAATATATCCTTAAGTATATCATTTCCAGACATACAAACATAGGCACACACAAAATGCAGTTAGTATACCCCGCATGATATGATGACAATGCACAAGTCTGGTTTTCACGAGGCAATTGTTTTAGCAATTCATATTTTGCAAATTAACTTTCATTGTATCCCATGTCTTTAGCTTTATGCCATCTCTGACAATTTTTTTTTCTAATACCCTTTACTTTGTATGCCAATTTTACAGCACGCATGATTAAATTTATTTTCCTACAGTAGTCCAATTTTATATATATATCTTAAAGAAACTGTGAAAAAGTAAAGTTTATTTTATTACCAAATGAAAAACAGGTATGACTTTTCCTTTAAAGATGACAGTTTTGGTCAGGGTTTTCTGAAACAAATCAGACCTAAACAAAGACACTGCTGAACTTGTCATCACAGTCTTTTACTGTAGTAACTCTGAAATTCATGAAGGGTAAAGAGATCAGTAGCACAGTTAGGAAGGGGTGAATGGGGCAGCCATCCCAGGAGCAAAGAACGAGAGGACATGATCGGCAGATCAGTGCTCAGTGAAAATAACAGCATTTGAAAATTGGTGTTGAATTTGTGCTGTAGCCCTTCTGTGTGTAATGGCCATGACTGTCATAAACCATAACTATTTCTTGCCAGAAAAATAGCAAGCAGTTTGATACAGTTTAAAGAGAAAGATGTTATTATTTTTTTTCTTCTTCTTCAAGTCAGAAGAGCTTTTTAAAGGGGGGGGGGGTGCCAAACTGGGGAACAACCCTGGATATCAGAATAACTAGCTACACTTTTGACTTGAGATCATACTTTTTGTATGCAAAAACGTATCAGGTTGAAGTGAACGCCATACTGAAGTACTGTACTTGAAATATAAGCTATAATATTACTTCAGAGTACATGTACAACTGTATCTCATCAGAAAAAAGGGATATGATCATCAAAAGTGATAATTTTGGCAAATCTATATACATTCATAATTTCATACTTAGCTTATGGTGGAATGGCTATCCAAGTTTATCCATGGCAGACCTAAATATTCAGAGTATATTAGTTACCTAGGTAAACAGAGCTTCAATAGAAATAAAATGTACTCAAATGAGCCAGTCCATGCTAGAGATAGCAGTTACTGTCTGAAAATCAAAAACAAAAATCTTAACACAGAAACTGATACTTCAGAGATTATAAATACATATAAAACCAGAAAACAGTGATAATCCAGAGGGCTCAAGTCAAGTCTGGTATCCCACCTGTGACCCTGAGGATGACAGGACTAATAACAAACAACGTATAAAAGATAATTCCAGATGTTAGCACAAGAACTCTCATCTATCTACCTACTTAACTGAATAAACTACTTGAAACTTCAACAACCGATCTTTATTCCTTCTACTTGGAGAGCATCAGAGAAACAATCTCCTAGATCTGCTAGCCAAAGTGATTTTGTCTTGACTAAACTTTTGTACTCTGTTTCACATATAAACACAGAGTAAAGCAATAAAATACAGAAATGTAAAACTTTTTTTGCACAGCACTTTTTCAATACACTTCTATGTTTTATTGCTTTATTTTGGATTTATAATTGGATAGCATACTAGAAGTCAATTGTTTTCATATACTAGCAGACCATAAATATGTGTCTTTACCCAACTGTCATGTCTAATTTTGAAACAAAACAACATATTCTTCTTTTTGATATGTAGGGGTAGTGTCTTCCAAAGGCAAGGAATTCATGGACTTTTAAGTTGGTCATAGCAGCCAGTCTTGTTGATCTTGAAGTGGACATTGAGGATTTTGGTGTCAGTTTTGAGCAGCCTTTTGGTTCACTGAAGGGGAAGTTAATTAAAATGTTTAAGGACTTTCAGTACCCGAAAGACTAAGCATAAATCACTTATCAGGGGATTTATATAAGACGCAGTGTTTTCAGGGTAGCTTAGATTGTGCACTCCAGATATATTCTTGTTTAAATAACTCTCAAGTTTAACAAAATGACCATAAGAAATTAAAGATAATATACTGATGCATTTTAACAAGCCACCACACTGACAGCAGAGGTTTGTGAGATGATCACTTCCCCAGATTACATATACCTTCCATGCTGAGCTGGAGTATTGTTATCAAATATTACAAAGCTTATGTATTAGCAGTCACTTCTTCAGTTAACTGATAAAAGTTGGCAGAGGAGAGATGAAGATTTCCTCTTACTCAACAAGGAATTCATCAGAGGCAATTGTCTCAGCACTTTCAGGCCTCATAGGTTTATGGTTTTGATTTTGGTTACAGAATCAGTGTATCTATCTTGCACAGCGGACTGTATACTGTGCACAGTTAAAATTAAGCTTGGGGGGGGGTCATTATCTTCCATAAAGATTGCTCTTGGTGGTGAGCAGTTTCAGTGGAGGATTTCCTTTGTTCTTTGTTCTTATGCAGGTAAACCTCTTTGCAGTGATCATATAAATATAAATATTAATCCACAGACAGCAGCACTATCCTCGATGCACACTAGTTCTCTTACAAATGGACACAAGCTCCTTTACTACCTAAGAGAGTAGGTCATTTTCCTGGCTGCAGATCTACACTTTACTTTTCACATCTATAAAACCACCTACCATATAGGTTTCTCATATTGGCACTATTTATCCAGTTATCTGGCTAAATACATCACGGCTAACCCATAGTTAAATGCAAGACTGTACTTTACAACTGGATGTGCAAGTTTATAATTGTTTCTGAATTTTACTGAGATTGATGCTACAGTACAGCTTAGCTGAGTGATATGCTTAAACCCATGGCTAGCCTTAGGCTGACTGTATTGTTTGGGACAAAAGAGAGCTGTGCACTTCCCAGAAATGTAACTAAAACAAGTAAAGAAAAAAAATCACATTGAGGACTCAAAGGGGGGGGGGGTCTAAGCAACTATTCTACTTAAAGCTGTAGCAAACTGATTGCCTCTAACAAAATACTTGTTATATTTGTAGCAATCTGCCATGCACACTTCAGCTGTGACTGCAATACCAGCATTTGGTTAGAATTCCCAGGTTTCACTAACAAATGCCAGTACTATACTCAATACCTCTCAAATATCCAGCATTTCATAGTGATTTTTGCCTCATATTTAATTTGTGATTTTCTGGCAAACCAAAAAAAAAAGATTGAAGTCAGAGATTAATGACAGACATTTCAGCTTCAGACTTCACGTCCTACAAAAATGCATGCTAATGCAAAACCATTTACTAAGTTTATGCGAGTAATATTTAAATTCTTCCCATGTTTTTGGACTTTTCTATCCCCATTATTTTAGGGTTTGTCCAGAATTCTTTTAACTGAGAAGTTAAGAAGTTTTCTACCTCACCATCAGCGCCTTCCAATTGCAATGCTTGTCAACTTCAGCAGCAAAAAAAAAAAAAAACACAAAAAAACTACAGTCAGTCAATAATTACAGATTACACAGATACTGATGCAAAACCTGCTATTTTCTTACCTTTGTAAGTGAATTAGTATGATATTTAACAATTTTCCCTTGATGATGGACATTAGATCCAAAAGGATTTTAAGAAGCCTATCCTTACATTCCCATGGTAATTTTCAATCTGATATAGGATGAACAAGGATATGGTGTGACATAGACATATTTCCTCTATCCATAGGGGACTTGTGTGCTAAGTCTGCAAATTTGTGGTTACTCATCCATTCACCCAAATCACATTTGAATAGAGAAGCATTTTTCTTTAGGTGAAGTGGAAGCTAGTTCCATAGAATGATATTTTCTGGGATACAAACCTGTCCCTCCAACATGTTATAGTTCTTTTATATAAAAGAGATTGAGATCCCTTGAGTCAGTGTTTATGATACCATTGAACTTGTGAACGTAACATAGGTCTGACAGAATAGGGTCTACTGAAGTTCTATATGCAAGGCAGAAATTGCCTCTTCATAGCCTGTATAATACTGAGAATGGGGACAAGGCTTTTGGATCTGCATAGTTTTTTAACATTTAGGCCCCATTAATTTTGCCTTTGTCCAAACTCTTGAGTAAAGAAGCTGAGAGGTATGATTCTGACTTGGAGGTCTTCAGACAGAAGTATAGCTAGAGTAGGGAGAAGGAGACTGACAAGATGGGCACAATGTTTTAGGGGGTAGTCAGTAGTGCATTTACTTCTGTGCCAACATTTATGAATGCAGGCATGGGAATTCTGATATTGCATGCAGTTTGTGGTGTAAGAAAACCAGTTTGCAAATTTTTGAATGGCACAAATTGGGCTCACAGTTGCTAAGGCTGTCCATGCTTAGATCTCTGTAAATCTTATTATGTTCTATGCAGTGTGAATGACTTTGAAATTTGCATTAAAAGAAAGAAGATTTTACTCCAGTACGGAGATGTCAAAAATCTGGAAAGTTAAAACATGCAAGTTAACAGAGCAAAGCACAAATAAGATAAATACCTTTTAGCATGGTGAGTTGTATTCGGTGGCTGTATTCTCAGCTGGCAATGAAAAACAGTCATTAAAATGATGTTGTAGGCATTAATGATTCTATACAAAATCTTCATACCATGAATTTATTCATGTAATTCCAATAAAAACACAGATAACTATGATGAAATGTTTCCTTTATTTTGAGCATGCATACATGCAGGATGTTTCTCATAAACCCACACCAACACAGACAGACAGACTTACACACACACACACACACACACACACACACACACACACACACACACACGCACACGCACACACGCACACACACACGCACACACACACACACACACACACACACACACACACACACACACACACACACACACACACACACACACACACACACACACACTTATACCCATGCATACTACACTGTATTGTCTATTGGAGCATGCACATACAGATAATAGTTAGTGCAAACTTCATGCCATTTGAATGGCAGCAGGACTGTGACTATAACAAAGGGCATGCTGCATATGAATACCTACATGGTGTACTCTGCTAGGGATTAAATTGGCTTTAAAACACAGATATATGTTATGTTTAAAAATTCAGTCTCGTACATGATAACTTTCTACCTGTGATTTTTATTTTTTGAGTGCTGTCATATGATCCAAGTAAATGTTCAAAAGTAAAACTCTCTATTATACAAAGGTGACTTCTTTTGAAAAAAGCATGCAATTTACAAAGGTTAGATTTCTATCCTTCACTGTCTTTTGTATTTAACTTTTTTTCATTTTCATCAGCTCTTCATCAGCCCTCTCCATGCACTTATATTGCTGATGTATGGCCACCACGTCTGACGCCAGTTTCATTGCATTATTTCAACTTTGCTGCTAACAAAGCACTATACCCAGCTGTGACCTCTCCCTCTCTACCTGTTTTACAGTGGGCTAGAATATTCAAACAATAATTACAGGACACTAAAACAAAATAAACATCACTTCAGAGGGAATCCATTGCAACTTTCCTGACAGATGCTCCTTTATTGTACTTGGATATTTTGCCTCCATTTAATCTAATGGAGTACACCCAGCTGTGACCTCTCCCTCTATACCTGTTTTACAGTAGGGCAGAATATTCAAAGAATAATTACAGGACACTAAAACAAAATAAACCACTTCAGAGGGAATCCTTTGCAACTTTCCTGATGGATGCTCCTATATTGTATGTGGATATTTTGCCTCCATTTAATCTAATGAAGTACACCCAGTAGTGACCTCTCCCTCTATACCTGTTTTACAGTGGGATAGAATATTCAAAGAATAATTACAGGACACTAAAACAAAATAAACATCACTTCAGAGGGAATCCATTGCAACTTTCCTGAAGAATGCTCCTATATTGTACTTGGAAATTTTGCCTCCATTTAATCTAATGTACATTCAAACTGCACAGCTTAAATTAATGTCTTCTAATTGTAATTTGTAAGTCAGCAGTTCCCCGTACATCACCACGGCTTGAACTCCAGCTACTATTACCTCAGCTCTTTAATCTCTTTACTCTGTGCCTAAACTCAACCATCCTGATCACCCTGCTTGTTTGCATGATCCAATATTTACCCTACTCCTCACACTGTGTCATACCTAACTCAATATAGCTCCAATGTAATTAGTGCCCGGCCTCTGTACACTCTGCCACACTCTATCTCTTATCCCTAAAAAACTCCTTTCTGCCTCTGTACACTCTGCTACACTCTATCTCTTATCCCTAACAAACTATTTTCTTTTTTTATTCTTACATCTCTAGTAAACTCTTATTTTCCTCTTCTCATATCATCCCTGCTTTCATTTCTGACTTCCACTCTAACCTTTCTCTACTAGCATACCATTCTAACTGACCTACCTGCATTTCTGATTGTTTCTTGCAGCTCAGCTTTGGCTATTCCTGAGTCTGCCTGCTCCATTCACCCTCACTATGCTCGGGCTCACTCTGCTCCCCTACCCTACCCCCATTCCCACCACCACATTAATTACATTTATACTCTCCCTAACTCCCCCTTCCAAACCATTATCCAATCACATTCTCTCATCAGTCTCTTTCTTTTTCCACCCAATCACAAACATCCTACTGTCATTCCTGCAGCTCATGCCCATTATACCTAACCACACCATCATATATTACACACTTCACTCTGTCATCTCTAATTAAGCAGTCTACTCTTTCCTCTCACCTCACTTCCAATCCACACTATAACTATCGATATATTTGGCTTTAACTCTTTATTACTATCATCATCTACCATCACTTAATATTCACTCCGTGTATCGACCATGTCTCTCATTACTACTTATATTCCTCTCTCACTCTCACTCTCACTTACCCTAGTCCTCTGTTTTCTACTACACCTAACATCATTTTACATATCTTACATTCCTGCTCACACATCTATGCAGGTCTTATCCTTGTATAACTATTCTGATATTTCTCCATGCTGTTATGCTCTTGATACACATTTATACGCTAAATATAAATTACAAAACTTACCTGTACCTCCATATGTCTCACTATTCATTCAAAAAGAAAGCTATTACCCCTTACATACCCTGACTCACAATCTAACCTCTGCCAATGTGGAGGCATCCACCCAAACCCAGGGCATAACCCTCTGACAGGCAACTCTACCAGCTCTTATAAATCACTAAATATCACAACCCTCAATCTCTAAAGCATTAGGAGCAAAATATCAGAATTCCATGCCTGGATCACTCTCAATGACCCAGATATACTAGTCACAACTGAAACCTGGCTGAAACCCCATATAAAAGATACTGAATTTCTCCCTCCAGGCTACACATCCTAAGGGCTGACAGACCTCTTAAAAAAGGAGGAGGCATTGAAATAATGTATCTAAATTTAAAGTGGCACTATTTATTGGTATTATTCATTGTATACTCAGTTCAAGCTATTGTATACACTAACATAGGTTATTACAAGGTATTATTCCATTTGTATTGCCATGTATATATTATAGTTTAACACATATATTAAGGAGAGATACAATATGAGGGTAATATGTATATACAATACCTTCAAATATTACTATATATATATACATTTAGTTTTTAATACACAATAAGTATTTATTTAATTATTTATTTATATTATATTATATATACATATTTTTTACACTTACAATTGCACTATTTTTAATGGACAGGATATAATAACTATATTACAGTATTTATAGCTGTATATATTTACATTATATTTATATTTATATTTACATTTACATTTATTCATATTTATATTTATATGTATTACTAGGTTTACATTAATTATACACAATCACTACCACAAGTTTCTATAGAATTTATTTGTTTGAGCCTCTGTTTGTTTTATTCTATCATGAACCTATATAGGTAACTATAAATCAGTAACTTGAAAAATGATTGTTGTTTAGTATGGGTTATCCCAATATATTCAAGAACATTATGTTAAGTATAAGAAATGTCTCTTTAAATGTGATTACTTGTTTTAATAGTTAATTAATCAATTAGACATACTATTGGATGGTATAAAAAGACAAATGAACTGTGCAATATAGATTCTGATGAAGTCTCCGTAAAGGAGACAAAAGCGCTAAATCTATTTGTTTTTTGTCTACTGGTTTTTACCTTTGTCTTTGTTTGGATTTTTAAAGTTATTAAAATATAAAACTCTTTTTCGTCTCGTTGATGCTGTATATACACTCGGTGAAACAGGAAATTGCAAAGGGCAGCCTTAATAGTGCCGGAGCAGTGATTTATTTTGGTGTTTTGTGCTATTCGTTGGTTACTAATTGCCTAACTTTTATTCCGGATACGAGGAGTCCAGTTTTCTTACTATATATATACATTTAGTTTTTAATACACAATAAGTATTTATTTAATTATTTATTTATATTATATTATATTATATATACATATTTTTTACACTTACAATTGCACTATTTTTAATGGACAGGATATAATAACTATATTACAGTATTTATAGCTGTATATATTTACATTATATTTATATTTATATTTACATTTATATTTATTCATATTTATATTTATATGTATTACTAGGTTTACATTAATTATACACAATCACTACCACAAGTTTCTATAGAATTTATTTGTTTGAGCCTCTGTTTGTTTTATTCTATCATGAACCTATATAGGTAACTATAAATCAGTAACTTGAAAAATGATTGTTGTTTAGTATGGGTTATCCCAATATATTCAAGAACATTATGTTAAGTATAAGAAATGTCTCTTTAAATGTGATTACTTGTTTTAATAGTTAATTAATCAATTAGACATACTATTGGATGGTATAAAAAGACAAATGAACGGTGCAATATAGATTCTGATGAAGTCTCCGTAAAGGAGACGAAAGCGCTAAATCTATTTGTTTTTTGTCTACTGGTTTTTACCTTTGTCTTTGTTTGGATTTTTAAAGTTATTAAAATATAAAACTGTTTTTCGTCTCGTTGATGCTGTATATACACTCAGTGAAACAGGAAATTGCAAAGGGCAGCCTTAATAGTGCCGGAGCAGTGATTTATTTTGGTGTTTTGTGCTATTCGTTGGTTACTAATTGCCTAACTTTTATTCCGGATACGAGGAATCCAGTTTTCTTCAAATGGAAAGCAGTGGTATGCTTAATGAACTTTTGCGAGTAATTCAGGTGCACTCGCAGGTTGAAATTTCACCTACAGGAGCTTTGAGTGAAATTCCTTGTGCACAGAGTAGCCTGAAGGACCCAAGGGCTAACCGAGTGACGTCAGAAGTAAGCGACCAACAGACACGAGGCAGAGGGGCTATGGAGGTGAATGCAAGTCAGAGGAATGCCAATGGGACTTGTTACAGCAATTCGAATTCTAACGGAGACAGGGGTAGAGGAGAACACGCTGTTGTGGATAATTATAAAGACATGGATTTTGCTCAATGGCTTAACAAATCATTCACGCATAGTGGAAAAGGAAAAGAAAAAACGAATACAAAGGAACAAACCAACAGTTCCACATACAAAGAAAAATGTAAGATTTTTAAGAAACTATTGCTCAAATTTAAAACATTGACTGTGGAAAATTGGTACTTTGAGAAATGTATCAAAGAAAAAATAGTACCAAAGGGACTTAGAATAAATACATTTCCGAATAGCAGTCATAGTGACAAAACATTTTTTAAGAATATATGTGACATTCTCAATGACTGTGGACTTGCAATTTTAAAAGCAATGGTTCAACACAATATTGAAGTTATGGAGCAAATGAAATGTGAAATAGATAAAATATATGGTGAAATTAAGTCTGATTTATTGTATTTGGTAGATAAATATAAATATGTTTACTGTAGAGTCTTGCATGATGCTGATGTTGCTACTAATACTAACATTAATCAAAAATTAAAAAAGTTTGAAAGGGATATTAGTGAATATGGGAAAGGTAATGCATACAATTTTTATAACTTTACTAACAACTACAAGTACAACAATCGTTTTAAAACAGATTTTCAAAGAAGGAATAATAATTATTATTACCCTAGGGGGGCCCCTAAGGAGGGACACTGGGAGCGTGGTCAAGTAGATGGCCATAATCAATCTTTTTATGAAGAATTTCCAGTTTTGGAAAGGAATGACAATGTTGTTAGTACTAATGTCCCTTTAGAATTGGAAGAGGTGAGGAGGTCGGAGAGGTTGAGGAACCGGAACCAACAGGCATCTTATGCCCAGGCCACCTCGGGGAACAATACACACATGGGGTGGGGGTACAGACAAAAGAATTTTCAGTAGTTTCAGAATATGACTTATTGCAAGTTCATACTGTTAGTTTTTTTACAGAGGCTCATGAAAAAAGTAATAGAATTTTAAACACATACAATAATTTTAACATTTTTAACTATATGGACACTGTTATTAATCAAAGTTTTTTTGAATTATTTATAAAGGGTTTTACTTTCGTACCAGTGGAAAAACCAAGAATTGAGAATCTAATTCTTGATGTTATACTATTTACATGCAAATTAAACTTTAAACACCTATATAATGATGAAATGGGACAACATAGGGTGAACCTATTAAATAGACACAGTATATTTAATCCACCTCTACAGTACGAAATTTTAAACTTTGAAAGATGTGTTATTAACAGAATAAGGAAGGAATATAATAACAATAATAAAGTGAAATATAATTTGACTGAAGATGAAAATAAATTATTAAACGAACTGAGCAACAATGATAAAATACGTGTCATGAAGCCTGATAAGGGTGGGGGTATAGTCCTTATGGACAAGTGGGATTATATTAAGAAAATGAAAGACATACTAGATAAAGACGAACAACATAGTTTGGTGACTAAAAATGAGATCAATATATTATATAGGAAGATAGATTTAATTTTGGAAGATAATCTGTTTTCTGGAATGATTGATCTAGAACTATATAAGTTTTTAACAGTACCCAAACCGGTGATACCAGCTATATTTGGTATACCAAAAACATACAAATCCCTAGTGGATCCGCCTATGAGACCAATAGTAGCATCACAAGGGTCAAAAACCCAAGCTATGGCAATTTATGTGGATACTATGATTAAAGAATTTTATAATAAGTATGACCACATTTTAAAGGATTCTTGGGATTTTTTGACAAAAATAGGAGAAAGTACTTGCAATGAAGATATGTATTTTATAACAATTGATGTTAAAGATTTATTTTCAGTTATTCCACAAACTATTGGAATAGAATGGTTTGAAAAAGTTTTAATGGAAATGAATTTTCTTACACCTATCCAATTTAGGACTGTACTAGAATGTATGGAATTAGTATTAAAATATAACTTTGTATACTTTGAGGGGGACTATTACCACCAAAAAGAAGGGGTAGCGATGGGTTCCGCTTGAGCCCCAGTATATGCTAACATAATAATGTTATACTGGGAAAGACAATATGTTTTTAATTCTATGTATAATCAACACATTGTCAAGTACTTCAGGTTCCTGGATGATATTTTTGTTTTATGGAAGGGAATGATAGACTGTATTGATGAATTTATACAGTATATTAATCACACTACCTCATTTTTACGTTTTGTACATCAAATAGAAATGGATGAAACACACTTTCTTGATGTTAAGTTAAGTAAAGATAGATATAATAAGTGTTATAAATCAAATGTTTTTAGGAAGGAACATTATTCTAATGCGTACCTTCATTTTGATAGTGACCATCCTTACCAACTTAAGAAAAATGTCGTAAAAGGACAAATGATTAGGATGGCTAGGATGATATCCGAAGAGATGGATTTCATAAAAGAACTTGAACATGTTGAAATAATGTTTATTGAGAGAGGGTATCCTAAGGAACTTATTCAACCTATTAAATAATATGTAATATTAGAGAGAGGGAATAGGTTTAAACCACTATTAATAAAGGTTGACAAATTAGTGATTAGTGGTGGATTAACCAGTAATACAAATGAGGTGAATAACACATTAAATACACAAAATATTACAAATATTAATTCAACTCCATATTTAACTATTACATACTACCAGGATGTAGGGTGGTTGAAGAAAAGCATCCATGAGACATGGGGTATGTTTAGGAATATGGCTATCAAGACAGATGTGTTTAAGAGTGATTTAAAATTTAGTTTTTTGGAAAAACAAAAATATCAAGAATATTTTGGAGAAAAAGAAAATAGAAAAAAAGTGGGACCAATAAAAAGCAAGGAACCTTTAAATGTGGTAGATGTGCTCAATGTCCGTACATTGCGGAAACTAAAGAACTGAAAATGCCAAGCTTATCTTTAACTCTGAGAGCTAAGAAATATAGCAGCTGCTATTCAAAAGGGGTAATTTACTTGGTGATATGTAAAGCCTGTCAAAAATATTATATTGGTAAAACTGAGAGACATCTCAGAAACAGAATATATGAGCATATAAGAGATTTAAACAGGCGCAATGATAACAATGCTTTGTATAGGCACGCAATGGAATGTAAAAAAGCAGATTATAAATTTTGGGTGCTTGAAGAAGTTGAACATATGGAATGAGGAGGTGATTGGGAAACCAAGGTTGAGTACAGGGAGATAATTTGGCAATTAAGATTGGATGCTTGCAGTAGTAAAGTTCTTAATGACCATATATCAATCACCCCTGCATTGAAAATATTGGCAATGGACACTAAGAAATTGAAAGGTTAAAAACAATAATTTATAAACAAATATGTGCCGATACTAGCTGTTAAATAGACAAAATGTTTTTATAGCAATGTTTTTACAGCAATGTTTTTGCAGCAGTTTTAAAGCAGTTTTTAAAGTAGTTTTTATAGCAGTTCTTATAGCTGTCTTTATAGCTGTTTTTACAGCTTTTCATAGCTGCTTTATAGCTGCTTTGTATAGCAACTTGACATCGTGTAATTTTTAACTTTCTCTAAATTTAAAGTGGCACTATTTATTGGTATTATTCATTGTATACTCAGTTCAAGTTTTTGTATACACTAACATAGGTTATTACAATGTATTATTCCATTTGTATTACCATGTATATATTATAGTTTAACACATATATTAAGTAGAGATACAATATGAGGGTAATATGTACATACAATACCTTCAAATATTACTATATATATATACATTTAGTTTTTAATACACAATAAGTATTTATTTAATTATTTATTTATATTATATTATATTATATATACATATTTTTTACACTTACAATTGCACTATTTTTAATGGACAGGATATAATAACTATATTACAGTATTTATAGCTGTATATATTTACATTATATTTATATTTACATTTATATTTATTCATATTTATATTTATATGTATTACTAGGTTTACATTAATTATACACAATCACTACCACAAGTTTCTATAGAATTTATTTGTTTGAGCCTCTGTTTGTTTTATTCTATCATGAACCTATATAGGTAACTACAAATCAGTAACTTGAAAAATGATTGTTGTTTAGTATGGGTTATCCCAATATATTCAAGAACATTATGTTAAGTATAAGAAATGTCTCTTTAAATGTGATTACTTGTTTTAATAGTTAATTAATCAATTAGACATACTATTGGATGGTATAAAAAGACAAATGAATGGTGCATTATAGATTCTGATGAAGTCTCCGTAAAGGAGACGAAAGCGCTAAATCTATTTGTTTTTTGTCTACTGGTTTTTACCTTTGTCTTTGTGTTGGATTTTTAAAGTTATTAAATTATAAAACTGTTTTTCGTCTCGTTGATGCTGTATATACACTCGGTGAAACAGGAAATTGCAAAGGGCAGCCTTAATAGTGCCGGAGCAGTGATTTAAATCACTAAATATCACAACCCTCAATCTCCAAAGCATTAGGAGCAAAATATCAGAATTCCATGCCTGGATCACTCTCAATGACCCAGATATACTAGTCACAACTGAAACCTGGCTGAAACCCCATATAAAAGATACAGAATTTCTCCCTCCAAGCTACACATTCTAAGGGCTGACAGACCTCTTAAAAAAGGAGGAGGCATTGAAATAATGTATCCAGGCACCTTCTCCACTGCACATTACTCCAACCCTACTCCACAATTTTCCACAGCTGAGATACTAATATAATTTTTAAAAATGAATAATTCTAAGAACCTCTGCATTATAGGCATATATATCACCCCAGGCAACAACATTCCTGTCCTAAAAGAAATTCTTTCCTGGGTGTCAAACAAAATACAAAATGAAACAATTATCCTGGGTGATCTAAACATCAACTGGGCAGATATCTAAAATCAATCTCAGCTATCTAACATCAACCTCTGCAACTTTGCACAGCTATCAACTGACATTACTAGAACTAACAGGGACAAAGACAGTGGTTCAATCCTTAACTGGATACTAGTCTTTGACCCAAACAAAATCTCAGAAGCTGACACACTTTCTCACAGCATCAGTGACCACCTCCCTGCCTATATCCTATGCAAGAATACACCAATACCATGTCAGCGTCATTATAAACAAGCTAGAAACTTCATCAGTTTCAACCCTACAACCCTATATGAAATCTTAAGAAAGATTAACTGAATAGACTAAAAGTAATTCCACTTGATGAAGCAGTAGAATTTTTTGAATTCTACCTTCCTCAATATCTTAAACAGACTTGCCCCATTAAGGCAAAAAAAAGTTAAAACTAATAATGCCATCTGGCTCTCCAGATCTATCAAACAAATCATGGTTGCTGGGGACAAAGCATGGAAAAAATAGCACGGATCAAAGAATCCTTCCGACTGCCTACAATTTAGACAGCTTCATAACTAAGCAAAGCGCCTAGTTATAAATGACAAAAAAAAAAAAACATTATTTCAGCCTCCAAAAGAACTATAAACAAAACCCCAAAAAATTCTGGATTTCCATATCATCCCTGTTAAACCTTGGCACAAAACATAACCCCTGCTCACATCCTGACAAAACACCTAGCGAAATTGCTACACTCAACACATATTTCATCAATACAATAGCCAGCCTTGCCGCCACCTTCCCTCAAACAAATTGCAAAAATAATTCTTCCCCACCAAATTCCTCATCACATAACACAACTATTTCCTCTCCTTCAACCTTTTCTTTTTCCCCTATACCCACTGTTACTATCAAAAAACTACTTAGCTGAAACCTGGCACTTGTGCTCCTGATAGCTTACCCCCTGAATACCTTCAATTATTTGCCAAGGCCTTTGCCTACTCCATCAGCATACTTCTTAATAGCTCTATCCAGCAGTTTTATGTACCTAATATCTGGAAGAAAGCATTCATTCTTCCTCTCCATAAAGTTGGCAACAACACAGACATATCCATTTTTTGACCTATTGCCATTCTTCCCCCCCCTTTCTAAAATTCTTGAAAAATGTATCCATAATCAACTTCTAAACTATCTACTTCAAAATCAACTCCTCTCTCCAACTCAACATGGATTTAGGTCTGGCTACAGCATAACCACAGCTCTTATATCATTCATGGACACAGTCAATCGAGCTCGAGATAGGGGCAAAACTGTATCTTCATTCTTTCTTGACCTTTCTAAAGCCTTTGATACTGTATCCCACATTTTACTTCTCTCCAAACCCTCTAATCTAGGCATCTCCCCTCCAACTCTAAACTGGTTCACTAACTACCTGACAAATAGGCAACAATCTATTAAATGGTACAACTCTTTCTCTCCATTCTTCAGCACATCCACTGGTATTCCCTAAGGCTCCATTCCTGTACCTCTTCTCTTTAGTATTTTCATCAATGACTTTCACTCTGTTCTTATTAATCATTCATGATACAATACACTGACAATGCGACCATTATCTGTTTCGCCTATTACTGAACTTCTTCAAATAACCCAAAATGCCTTTTCTTCTACTGAAACTTGAATGACTAATAATCATCTTTCCCTAAACTCTAACAAAACCAAACTGTTGCTATTTACCCCAAGAAAAGTACTTCCTTAAATAAGGCAGATTTTATCATACACTCTGAAAACATGAACACTATAGAGGTAGCCTCTCACAGAAAGCTACTAGGAGTTATCTTGGATGAAAATCTATCTTTTGACCTCCATGTTCATAGTAATATCAAAAAAACACTCCAAAAACTAGGCACCCTTTACAGACATAAAAACATTCTTAACTGTGCAACTAAGCAAACCCTTGCTTTAACCTTTCTCCTACCCTCTCTCCTATATGGTGCTCCACTCTTCACTAATATCCAGTACTCCTTGAAAACTAAGCTTGAGTCCTATAACAATAAAGTTGCCAAGTTCGCAACCAGGTCAAAACACTCCTCCCATCACAGCTCTTCATTACATTCTCTTAACTGGCCTGAGCTCCCACATCAGCTAACATACCTACAATTAATCAGGGCATATAAAATTATTCATAATCCCACAGATTGTCCAACTCTCTCTTTTATACTAACTCACTATCATCCAAATAGACCACTCAGATCCGAAAAACGACTTCTCCAAGTTGAAAAACCTAAACTCCCAGCTGGTCACATGTTTTATTCCTTCTCTATTGCTAAAAAATGGAATGCTCTCCCAGTACATACTAGAACTACAAGTAACGTCTCCTCCTTCAAAAAATCTCTCAGACTACTTCTCACCACTCTCTGGCTTTGCACATGCATCAACTCTTAAACTCCTACAACCTTACTCCTAATTAAATCCTGTTCATCCTTTTTAACTTCTTCCTTCCTTCTAATCCTTCCTTATTAATTAATGACTACATACACTAAAAGTCTCACCTAAGTCTACCAAATGTTTCTCTATCTCAAAATTCATGCCTCACAGGATTGTGTATCCTATATTTTCAAAATAGCATGAATAGTATTTGAATTGTACAGTTCAATCTATTAAATATGTGCTGTTCTTATTTCTCTGTATTATATAATCTCTTATTCAATGGATTCTATTGTATATTTGTACTATATCTTTGTTTTACTAACTGTTTCTGTTATTATATATTGTCAAGCTATTTTGACCTGTGGAGCTTTTCTCCCCGGGCCTCCATGAAAATGGATTCTAACTGGCCCAGTGGACTTTCCCGGTGAACAAATGCTAATAAATAAATAAATAAATAAATAAATATATCTTTATCTACTTCATTTCTTCATTTATGAGGTATGCTACTCAATGCTGTGACATTTGTGTTACATAATATGCCATCCATAACTACTGATTCCATAGTCTTACATATTCCCAGCAAACTGAAGTACAGGATGCTTTTAGACATAATTTGAGCAGAACATAGAAGTAAAACCTTTATTGTTTACTTTTTGTTGACTCAGGTTACTTCCTGTATGTAGCCTACACTGAATAAACAGCTGATGCTGTACAGTTCTCTCTCTCTATCTCGCTATATATATATATATATATATATATATATATATATATATATATATATATATACTATATGTATATATATATATATATATATATATATATATATATATATATATATATATGTGTGTGTGTGTGTGTGTGTGTGTGTGTGTGTGTGTGTATCTATATGAACACACACACACACACACACACACACACACACACACATATATGTCACCCCTGGGATTCAGGTTACTGGCTAAAGCTCTTGCCACCCCTATAGTGCCTTTTTTTAGGCAAGGTTCAAAGGACAAAACCACCACCGTAACAGATACAATCATGCAAAATCTGTAGGTAATGCTACTCAATGCTAGAAGTCTAAACCTCAAAATGCACTCTCTCGAGGCACTCCTAAAAATGGAGAACATCAATAATCTGTGCAGTAACTGAGATTTGGTTCAAGGCTCCAGAGAGCACCCCTGCAATACCAGTCTACAACTCTTACCACACATTTTGGCCACAAAACCAAGACCGAAACACTAAAGGTGGAGGAGTGTCCATATTCACCAAGGATATTCACACCTCCAGGCCAGTTGCCCAACACAATGCATCTGAAATTCTCCAGGTGCAACTAACACTAGGTAAGACTGCAATCCAAACTGTAGCTTGCTACAGATCCCCCACCATGCCCCAAGATTTTCACTGCACCTTTCTAAACATACTGGAAAATATTAAGATACAACCAAACACCCTAATACCGAGTGATTTCAACTACCCTGCCATTAACTGGGAAAACTACTCGGGTACCAACTCTTCATCCCAATGGTTCTTGGAATTTATAAATTCCAATGCACTGGATTAACTAATCCATTGTCCCACCAGGGACTCCAATATCCTAGACCTGGTCATTACCAACATGGGAGATAGATGCTCCACACCAGTGGTCACCCCCTCATTGGTCAGGTCTGACCATAAGCAAATCACCCTCGAAATCCACATCCCACCCCGACCCCTCAGTAAGGAATCCTCCTTAAAAAACGTCTCCAATGCCAACTTCATGCTACTGAAGTCAGAAGTGACAAACTTCATGACACCCATGCAGATGGGATCTGAAAGTTCGACTGCAGAATCCTACACTAAGGCACTGTACAAGCACATCCACTCATGCATGAATCGTGTCATCCCAAAAAGAACCAAGATGCTGTCCTCCAAAAAAAGGAAGCCAATCTGGTGGTCCCCTGCTATAAACAAACTATACAACAGAAGGAAGAAACTGTTGCAGAAAAGAGGAAAATCCCAGGATGCAAAAAACTCCCTCACCAGCCTCAGTAAGAAGCTGAGATCCCTCATAAAATCCTCAAAAGCTAGTTATGAAAATAAAATTGCCAAAGATTCCAAAGACAACCACAAGGCATTCTATAGTTATGTCAAGAATCTAAATGGCAATGCTCAGATCTGCTCTGAGCTTCAACAGAATGGCATTAAATATACTGATCTCAAGGATATTGCCAATATCCTGGCAGATCGATTTAGTGCCAACTTCACCCCCCTCTCACCCCTAAAGGGCCCATTTCAATCAATACCAAAAGATTGCCAAATTCTGGTAATCACGGCCACACAGGTAGAAACTGCACTCTCCAAAGCTAAGAATACAGCATCCATGGGACCAAATGACATCCCATGTGTACTATACGAACTACAAAATGAACTGGCACCTCACCTAAATGTCATGTTTAATCATAGCCTCACCTCAGGCTTCATGCCCACTGAGTGGAGCACAGCTACAGTTATCCGACTCCACAAGGGAGGATCCACCTTGGATCCTGGAAACTACCATCCCATCAGTCTGACGAGCCTGATCTGTGAGGGCATGGAACGCATTATCATGGAACTTATAAACAAAGACATTGGCATCCTTCAAACACTGAACCCCTCCCAGTTTGGATTTGTGAAGGGCCGATCTTTTCTCCTGAACCTGATTGACTTCTTTGAATCAGTCTTCAGAGCTGTGGACGAGGGTAAGGTGTTCTACACAGCCTATCTGGACCTTGCCAAGGCCTTCAACACCATCCCCCACTCTGGAATCATAGATAAACTTACTAAGCTGGGCATAAATCCCTACATCACTGGATGGGTTGCCAACTGGCTTACTGACAGAACCCAGACTGTAAAAGTAGCCGACTCCAAATCCAGCTCCAGAAAAGTGACAAGTGGAGTACCTCAGGGTCCAGTCCTGGGACCACTCTTTTTTGGCATCTACTTCTCTGAAGTACAGGCCAACACTAAGGGACTCTGGCTAACAAAGTTCGCAGATGACTGCAAACTGGGAACCATTATTGAATCCCCAAATGATGTGGATATTCTACAAAAGGGCCTTACAGAAACAGATGCCTGGTGCCAGAGCCATGGGCTCAAGATTAATGCCAAGAAATGTATAGTTATCCCCTTTGGAAAAAAACATGTACCCATGAATTACCACATAGGTGGCAGTACACTAAACATTGAAAGTGTGATGAGAGACTTAGGGACACAGGTGGACAGTGGTTTCACTTTCGATAACCACATCGCTACAACAGTCAGGAAATCCTTCTATGTGGCACACCTCATCACTAAGGGCTTTTCATTCAGAAAAAAAGGAGGTCATTGTCCCACTGTACTCATCCCTCATTAGACCCATTATAGAGAATAATGCCCCATTTGGTATGTACCTCACAAGATATCTGCAACAGCTGGAAAGGCCACAGAAATACCTCACTAAAAGAATCACAGGCCTAAAGCAGATGCCATATGCTAACCGTCTAAAAAAACTCCAGCTATACTCTTTGGCATATCTTCTACTCAGAGGCGATCTCTGCTTAACATACAAGGCCATCCCATCAGTCTGACGAGCCTGATCTGCGAGGGCATGGAACGCATTATCATGGAACTTATAAACAAAGACATTGGCATCCTTCAAACACTGGACCCCTCCCAGTTTGGATTTGTGAAGGGCCGATCTTTTCTCCTGAACCTGATTGACTTCTTTGAATCAGTCTTCAGAGCTGTGGACGAGGGTAAGGTGTTCTACACAGCCTATCTGGACCTTGCCAAGGCCTTCAACACCATCCCCCACTCTGGAATCATAGATAAACTTACTAAGCTGGGCATAAATCCCTACATCACTGGATGGGTTGCCAACTGGCTTACTGACAGAACCCAGACTGTAAAAGTAGCCGACTCCAAATCCAGCTCCAGAAAAGTGACAAGTGGAGTACCTCAGGGTCCAGTCCTGGGACCACTCTTTTTTGGCATCTACTTCTCTGAAGTACAGGCCAACACTAAGGGACTCTGGCTAACAAAGTTCGCAGATGACTGCAAACTGGGAACCATTATTGAATCCCCAAATGATGTGGATATTCTACAAAAGGGCCTTACAGAAACAGATGCCTGGTGCCAGAGCCATTGGCTCAAGATTAATGCCAAGAAATGCATAGTTATCCCCTTTGGAAAAAAACATGTACCCATGAATTACCACATAGGTGGCAGTACACTAAACATTGAAAGTGTGATGAGAGACTTAGGGACACAGGTGGACAGTGGTTTCACTTTCGATAACCACATCACTACAACAGTCAGGAAATCCTTCTATGTGGCACACCTCATCACTAAGGGCTTTTCATTCAGAAAAAAAGGAGGTCATTGTCACACTGTACTCATCCCTCATTAGACCCATTATAGAGAATAATGCCCCGTTTGGTATGTACCTCACAAGATATCTGCAACAGCTGGAAAGGCCACAGAAATACCTCACTAAAAGAATCACAGGCCTAAAGCAGATGCCATATGCTAACCGTCTAAAAAAACTCCAGCTATACTCTTTGGCATATCTTCTACTCAGAGGCGATCTCTGCTTAACATACAAGGCCATGTCAAAGCCTGAGCTGTTGGACATGCTCCACTTAAAGAAATCCCAGTCCCTCAGATCCACATGTTCCAGAGATCTAAACCTTGTCATCACAATGAACAAAACATGCTGGAGGGATAGGTTCCTGACCCAGAGACTCCCCATACTCTGGAATAGACTGCCCATACATGTCAAGCAGAGCTCCTCCTTGGCCCTTTTCAAAAGGAACCTTGATGATTGGATGGGAGATAGGAAATTCACCCCAAGGATCATGTCAGTCACCCTGCTAGACAGGGGTCCAGAGAAGTAAATATTGTGGGAAGAAATATCCAGGGAATTGTTATGGCTAGGCTTGTATAGGCCCTAGGGTCGATAGCCTAGTACCAACCTATTAACCTATACACACACACACACACATATATATATATATATATATATATATATATATATATATATATATATATATATATACACATAGACACACACACATATAGATAGATAGATAGATAGATGGTGGGACATTTGGTAAGTATAATGGGGGGGGGAGGATTTTACTACTTTGAGTTGGATAGTAGACAAATGCACCATATAAGGGTCATGAATAAAGCTGGGCTCCAGTTATAGCTTGGTTGAGACACTGACACTATTATGTGGACCAAAATATTACTAATGCAGTCTGCTAAAGAATTGATAATCATGGGATTAGCTATATGTGGTTTGTGTGATGCTACATTATTAAAATGATGGAAGAAGCTGATTAGCTGATTGATATGTATAATAGCCAACAGTGGGGTGATTCCTTGGAAGTAGCAGTACATCATTTGGGGGCTGCAGTCACCTCTTTGTCAGTTATAATTCTAAGCTGCTCTCTGTAATTGCTGTTGATTGTAAAAATTCGGAATAGTGATGTTAACAGGAATGAGAAAGCCATGCAAAAACAGACAAGGATGTATTATCCTGCAGTGAGAGATGAGTGTTTCATGGGTTGATAGGCATAATAGAGTTGACTATGAGCTGTGGTAATACCTTTTATAAATTTTCATTCTGTAATACCTTAAACCTCTTGTAATAGAGAACCATTAGATAAATGCAAGTGACCCTTAAGAACATCAAGTGTTTCGGTTATATGGTTTCTGAATATCCATGATTTTTTACATCTTTGTGGATACATTCAGGGCAATAAAGCCAAAACTCTCAAACTCTGAAATACATAGTTGAAGCTTCATATGACCTCATGAGCACAGCATTAGTGGATCATTTGGCTGTACTTTAGAAACAGAGGGTCTTTACACCCAGCTGATGTCCATAACCATTATGGTGTCTGCAAGGTATCTCAACTAACTTCCAAACCAAAGAGTAAAAAGGTCACACAGACTAGTAAAAAACTACAAGAAAAACTTAGCCTAGCTAAAGTTTTCACTGTGTGATACCTTAAACCTTCTATGATAGAGGGCCATGGGATATATGCAAATGTATAGCTATATCACATACATGTACTGATCTCAATAATCTTCATCATCTCTCAATGATTCTCAGACATGGCACAAGGGGCACTGTTTTTTTGCACCACCTTGTTTTATATAAATAATGCATGCTGAAGTTTTGAGACCAACAAAGCTTTTGCTTGGTTATTATAGTAGAATTCATATATTTTTTATTTACATTTATACCACAATCAAGGGCAAAACATTTTCAAGAAATATTGAAATGGCTTTGAAACTTATGTTTTAATGGGCTATTAATACTTTATAAAGTTAATATAAAATGATATAAGATAAAATCAAAAAGTAGAGGAGACAATATAGCCTATAATGGTAATCATGAAATCAGTCTAAAACGTGCTTATCCAGAGGCGTGTAAATGCAGTGAGTTCTCAAGGGTAAGGAGCAACACTGGAAAAGAAAGATGATTCTGTGTATTTCAAAAATACTTGAAAAATGTATCCACCAGCAACTCATGCCCCACCTCCTCAACAACCATCTCCTCACCCCTACTCAACATGGGTTCCGACCTGGCCACAGCACCATAACTGCTCTTCATTCCTTCCTAGAAATTGTCAACCAAGCACGTGACTCTGGAAATATTGTCTCCACTGTTCTTCTTGACCTTTCAAAGGCCTTCGACACAATATCCCACTCTCTCCTTCTCAACCAACTCTCTAACCTCAATCTCTCCCACAACTCTCTTTCTTGGTTCAGAAGCTATCTCTCTGATAGATCCCAAGCTGTGAAATGGAATACTGGTACCTCAAAATTCCTACCTACCCCTACCGGAGTCCCTCAGGGTTCTATACTCGGGCCTCTACTCTTTAACATTTTTATCAATGATCTCCACTCTTCAATTCCTCATGCTCAAATAGTACAATATGCAGACGACTCCACTGTTATCTGCTCTGCCCCTAGCCTTCCCCAGCTCCAAGCCAAAACCCAATTGGCCTTTACAACCACAGAAACTTGGATGCTTCAAAATCATCTTTCCCTTAATGCCAACAAATCTCACATCATTCTCTTCTCTCCCTCAAAAGCAATGACTCTAGACAAGTCTTCCTTCATAATCTCCAGCCTCTCCCACTCCTCAATAGAAGTTGTTAGTTGTGCTAAACTACTCGGAGTTACCATTGATGAACACCTGAATTTTAATAATCATATTCAAATAAACATAAAAAAAACTCATCAGAAACTCGGTATGCTCTATAGAAATACTAACTTTCTTACTCCATCTTCAAAACAAACTCTCGCCACGACCTACCTTCTCCCTTCTCTACTGTATGGTGCCCCTATTCTATCTAATCTCACCACTTCTATCTCCTCAAAACTTGAAAGTTGCTACTATAAAATTGCCAAATTCGCTACTAACTCCCCCCATTCTACTCACCATTGCATCTGCCTCCGTAGGCTCCAATGGCTAGAACTCCCTAATCAACTCGATTTCCTCCAACTTACTACTGCACACAAACTAATTTTTAACCCTACTGCTTGCCCTGCATTATCCAATAGCTTGACCTTATATACTCCTCCAAGGCCCCTAAGATCTAGCCACCAAAATCTCATATCTGTGTACAGACCCAAGCGACCCCCTGGCCAACTCCTACTTTCTTACACTACAGCAAAAAAATGGAACTCACTTCCTTCCCTCCTAAGAGCCACTACAAGCTATGAACAGTTCAAATCCCTCCTCCATTCTCACCTTTCCCAAAATTGGAAATGTAATTGTATACTCCCTACCTAGATCTTATTTCATCCTATTTCCTTTCTGCCATACCCCTGGTTCCCCTTCTTCAGACTCGGTCCTTAGCTCCCCTCCCTCTTCCCCTTATCTCCTCCCCCCTCCCTGACTAAACCCTTTACTTCCTTTAGGTGATCTTCCCTCTGCCCACCTGTATGCTTAGTCTCACATTTGAATCTTTTTGCCTTTTTCTTAAGGTGTTCTTCTGGTCTCTATCATAAAATGAACACTAGCCTATCTGTTTTTCTGCTATCTTCCTCCTGACCTCCCTTCTCCTTTAAACTTTTTGCTTCTCCTTCGCTTCTCCTATGCATTCCTGTTCTTGCATTCAAACTCATTCTATATTTTCCTTCTTCTTTACTACTTCACTTAACATTATAGTTGCATAAAAACAAGATTTTCTTATGTATACTGCCTAATGTACCTCATCTTTGAAGAATTGTTAAAATATTGTGCTATTAGAACTCAGAGTGTTTTTGTGTATAATGTATTAGTTTACACTCCTTCTGCTGTGTTTGTACAATGTATTATCATCAATATATGCTTGTATTTTTGTGTGCAATGTATTACTTTATTGTATTATCATGGAGCTTTTCTCCCCGGGCCTCCACTGAAAACGGGCTTTCGAGCCCAGTGGACTTCCCCGGTTATCAAACTGGAAATAAATAAATAAATAAATAAATAAACAAATAAATAAATAAATCTCTTTGCTCTGATCATTCTTTGCTTATGCAGTACAACTTGTATGTGTTCAATGGTTGCAGACTACTCACTTGTCTTATAGTAGTCATATATTTTGACAGAAGATGGCTGTTGGTTGTTCACAGAAAAGTCTTGGTTAATAGAAAAGGTAAATTGTGCAGACACTCCACGAGGCAGCTAGGGAAAAATAAGGGCAAATGACAAGTTACATTTTTATTTCAACAACTCTTCTGACTGCAAATGCTTCTATAATATGGATAAATCAAATAGCTACTAAATTCTAAAATATAAACAGCTGTCAGATGAAAAAAAAAATGTAACTATAATTGTATGTCCTTAAATGCCACATCTATTTAATAGAGCTTTCATTGTCCAATTACCTGTGCATATGAATTTTACTACACTACATTAAATGCTGATAGTAACAGAATGATATCTACTGGGGAAAGATTCAGAACAGAATTTACTGAAGGCACAGAATATAAAATACGTATTTACGAGAAGAGATATCTTGCATCTGTTGTGATCAGTATTGCGTCACCCCCTTCTGATTATAATTAATTCTGAGGTTACTACGTCTAAAATCTGAATATTGCAGAAACCACACGTTCTAGAAAACTTCTACACATTGTTTTGATGACATGATTGCTCAGTTTGGCAAACCTGAACAATCTACTCTCTCATAAGATTTATGTTGCTCACATCAGACACCCACCTTTGAAAGGACCACATACATTTCACTCTGTTTTTTCCTCTCACGCTTAAAACTCATGTTGTACAATCTAAGACATCCACGCCATAAAATTAGTGTAAAGTGACTAAATGCTGAGCTGTTTGTCTGACTGGCAGCCAGCTTACCTTTTGTAATATGTGGGAATGGTATGACTTTGGTTCAACTAAGTTAATATATTCATCTATGGAGGGTGAATATTGCATAGAGTGTTCAGTCAGTGATGAAGAATGAATATTCAAGTCTGGAAATGAGCATGTTATGTGCTACTAATTTTCTAGCTCCAGCTGAGAGTGATATGGCAATTTTAGGAGTAATCTTCAGCTATTGAACTGTTTTTTTTTCACAAGTGTTCCTGTGTATGTGGTTATGATAAGAGAAACAAGAATTCAAAATAAACCCCGGATATGTTTGGTCACAAAAGCTAGACATGACTAGAGAGGGTTGTCTCTCTGGTTCTTAATTAGAATTTTTACTAGGTTACTTGCTTTTGTGCAGTGCCAAAGACAATAGGTGCAGATGTTTAGTTGTTGATATAGTTTAAGTAATCTAATAACATAGAAGATTAAAGTGGTCTCATAGCTTTAGCTGGGGTGAAATTGTCATGACAAAAGAGAAGCGCTCTGTCAGTGCTCCAGTTTAGGGTGATCAATAGTGAGATTATTGTGGACAGTGGATAATAACACTGGGCTCAACAAAACGTTTGAGGAACACTGATAAAAATTGTATGTATATTTGATAAGATACTGCCAATAGCTATGGTGATGTTCTTCTGTGTAAATAGTTCTCGATCAGGGTGAAGGCTTCAGGACTGAAGTTTATTGATTAGATTTCTTAGAAGAAGTGAAGAGTTGACAATATTAAAGTTCCATGTCCTATCAACAAACATCATACCTGTGAATATTTCATTATTTGTTTTATAGAGGTGCTGGTGACCCTATATTTAGCAGTCAAAATTGTGAAGCTAAACTTAAAGCCATTATGTGTACCTTTAAGGAGGCTGTAGCTGTTAACCTGTTTAGTGAGTTGTCCGTGCATATTTTTCAAATGTTATAGATGATGGCTGTAGTCCTGAGTGGCTTTGGTAAGGAGATTTTGTTACTGGCATCAAATGAGTAAGTTTGAAAGTAGATGGGATTGAGCCTGTCCATGTGATATGCTAATGAGGGTAATAACATGTTTTAAGAATCCAGTGAATTTTTCAGTGCTTCACATTAACTTTTTATCTATACGTTAAAGGTGTTAGGCTGCAATTAATTTAGTTTAGATATCTTAAAAGTGCTACCCAGTGATGAATCAAGAGTTAAGCAACAATGTTTGTTGGTGGGCAACTTAAATGATAAAGGATGTTTATGGACACCCCTCTGATAAGAAATAAGTATTTGAAGAAATTACCTGTCTGAATACTATTTACTGTGAGCATTTATGTATGAGAGTCAGATTTTTTTGACTAGCTAAAATTGTTATACTGTGTGTGAGAGAGGATATCTGAGCAACATCTTTATTTATTTGGTCAATTAGTTGGGTGGCACAGTGGTGCAGTGGTTAACATTGTCACCTCACAGCAAGAGATTCTCCGGTTCGATTCTCAGCTGGGGTGCCTTCTGTGTGGAGTTTGCATGTTCTCCCTGTGTTCGCGTGGGTTTCCTCCAGGTACTCCGGTTTCCTCACACGTTCCAAAGACATGCATCTGGAGCATTTCTCCCCGGGCCTCCATTGAAAACAGGCTCTGTGGAACCTAGTCAGACATTCCCGGTCAACAAAATGTTAAATAAATAAATTATTTGGAACTAACTTACCATTATTTCTTATACTCCAGTCACACTTTTCTTAGAGTAAGGTATTTTTTTTTAAGTTTTCCTTCTTTGTATTTAACTGCAGTGCTTATTGTATTTACTCTCTTTCTCGCAGAAAGTATTTTATGTCTGCAGTAAGACAATCCTGCATATGCTGAGATAGACTTCTTTATCTAGCTGGGAATACTTATATTCAGAGATAGCTGTTTAATAGAAAAAAAAATCCATAGCCTCCTTAGCATCATCTTCATTGCAAACAGTATTATTTCATGATACTACATTAATATTTATTCCACATTTTTGCATGAGAATTATCCTGTGATGTGTCCAGGTGGTATATTTTGGTTATAAATGGCCATCAATACAATGATCCCTAAATAGAAAATCCCGTAGAGTGATATGACATTTTGGTAAGTATTGGATCAATTGTTTTATTTGGTCCTCTGGTACTGCTTAACAGCTATATGAAATCAATTTTATTTATTAGTTGTATAGTTGATATTTGTTACATTTTGGGGTAGGACATTGTCCACATAATTTAAGGGTGGAAGGTTGGAGTATATAAATCACTGTATTATGTATGTTGGTGTAGTTATCTACTTTTATGTGTTCTCTTAGCCATTTTGGGGAATATGATTATTTTGCATAGTTTTAAAATACACAGTAATTTATTTATCACTATGAAATAGTGGGGTGGTTCTATCATCATATGATGTCTATTTGTGAGTAGTTTATAACTTCTGAACTATAGTAGTCTTTAAACCAAGCTTCTCTAATTTTTAATATGTCATATTTATCCTGACTTATTTATGTTTCTAGATGAGGACATTTTTTAAACACATGTTATTTAGTTGTGCTATTTAGATGTTACCTCCCACTAAGCATGATAAGAGAGTATTTTGTTGGCCAGACCATGGGTTTATTTTGCACCTGACCTTAGAAGTTGTAATAGCAGTGCATATATATATATTTGAATCTAGGACTCTCCATCGAACACACGTTTCACTGAAACGTAAATGGGCAAGCTGAAATTCGCGAAAGTGCATTTTATGGAAAATGCACTTTCACCAGAAGGTAAGTAAGCAAATAGTTGTTTGCATGTAGGTTTAATTGTACAGCAACATGTGGTGTAGATTGTACAACTGAACAACCTGTTGCTTAGATTGCAGTACAGTGGGGATAAGGGAATATTCCCTTCTCTTCACTGTAGTGTGATCTCGGAATGAGAAAAAGAGTTGGGGGCACAGCCCGCCACATGAGGATATAGGGGAACTTGCCCTCTGCATAAATATGAGTTGTCATTTATTTTTTTTAATAATTTTGGTAATTTTTCTTTTTTTTTTTTTTTTGTGAAAGTGCATTTTCAATAAATGCACTTTCATGAAAGGGTGTTTGGTGGTTTATGTTTTGGTGAAACGTGTGTTTGATGGAGCATCCTAGATCCATATATTTCTAAGGGTTACTTTCTGATAATAGGAGCTAATACATTGCTTTAAAATAATAATGATATTTATGATATAAAGCCAATATTGAATAAATATCAGTTATGGTCTGGTGCTTAGGAAATGTGAGCATCTTTAGAAAGCATAACTGGGGAAATAATATGATTATTGAATGTTGTGATAATAAATATTTATAGGGGAATGATACCTCACATGGTACAAATAAAGCCTAATTAATTATTGTGGCCCATTTGACCATTGAATTGATGCATGTCCAAAGAATACATATCTATATGTATATATATATATATATATATATATATATATATATATGTGTGTGTGTGTGTGTGTGTGTGTGTATAAATATAACTATATATATATATATATATATATATATATATGTACACTAAATGTAATAGGGAGGTTCCATTTATTTGTGGGCTGACTGAAGTAACTGCAGAATATAAAACTGAAGAAAATAATATATCATCTAAAAATAATTTTATAGGATACTGAAGAAAAATACAGAATCTGACTGTTTTAGAAAAGAAGGAATGAATGCACGAAGACTAGAATTGCAAGATTAGGAAACAAATAGGTATGCATTGTGGAATAACAAAGACATTTAAAAGGAAGAACATTGGGGTAATAGGAGGACTGGTGGAACAGTGGCATTGGTGACAGAGTGTATAGAATGAAGAAAAAGGTTAAAAATGAGAAAACTGGAATCACAAAAGGCTAAAAAATGAATAATATATTATAACTATATTATCTTTTAATAAGAATAATATAAAATAATTTGTAAAGGATTGTGTTAAAGTGAGATGGCAGACATAATATGCTTAGAAATATAATTTCTCTATATGAAAAACAAAGAGTGCAGTTCAAAAATTATGGAAAAGAGAAATACAGCAGAAATCAGCATATGAAACATGTTCAGGAATAATTTTAAGATAGTAAAACACTTGATGTAATGATTTGAAAAGGCAGAAAATCATTAGCATCCTGAAAAAATAAAATAAAAAATCCATTAAACAAATTCTGGTACTATATACACCAGTAATAATTTTAGAAAGTATGCAATTTGATTTTTTTTTTTACTTTGCTGTCTGAAGACTGATTGTGACTTACAGAGAGTGAAAAAACTGTCTGTCAGTATATGTTAAAATGATGAAGGGATACATGAAGTATGAATGATTTATTCTGGCTAAGGAAAAATAACTTAAATATTATTTAGGTTACATTTAAATAAAATATGTGGCATGTTAATACCTTATACAGTAAAATTGAGACAAGAATGTGAGTGTTTTACATGGATATGCTTTAAATGAAAATAATTTAAAGATAGTGTAAACAGTTATGGAACTATCAGAGTGACATGACACCATTGGGTAACAGTCTGGAAGAATGGTGGATTGATTTCAAAGAAAAAGAATACAGTGAGTACAGTTACTCATTAAAATACTGGATAGCATTAACAGCAAATATTGACTGGATGAACAGTAGTTTGGTCATAATAAAATTGTTGTCTAAAAGGAGATTGAAAACATGAAAAAACTGCTCAAGACTAAGAAAACCATTAAAGAGACAAAGCTAGAGTTGATAAGAAAGCTATGCAATATTCATATGGATATATAAAAAGATAAAGAATGAGAAGCTGAAATATATGTAAGGTGGGCAAGTGCATTTAGTACCATTCAAGAATTATTATTTGACATGTATGGAAAGAAAGAAAAACAATAGTAGAAAAGTATTTAAAAATTAAAAAGTTAGAAAAGTGGAAAAATGTTTAATTCCAAAGATCATGGACAGAACGGATTTGGAATATATACTGAATAAATAAGACTTGCTGCTCCTCTATTTGGCTGAATTGACCATACATTTTATAAGGAAACATCTGTTGAGGAAAATGTGTTTATTTAAATTGGGTGGGTTTGGATTAATTGTTAAGGTTTGCACATTATAGACAAAAGATATAGGTTTTGATCATGACCACAGGTTATTGAGTAGGCTTAAAATGATACTTCTGGGCAGTTAGTCTAGTATTTATTTATTACAATTGATGACTGGTTCAAGAAATAAACTGGAAAATAAACATAAGACAATAAAAATGCGTGGAAAAACCTCAAAAAATTGGTGGTCAATTATGTTATGTAAATGTGACCGCAAAATTTTCATAAAGATATATGTAGACAAGATTTAAAAATGTTCTAAAAGATATAAGAAATGATATTTAGTTTACTGGGAAGGCAGGTTAAAGAAATGTCAATTATAGTGAAGGAAATGGTTGGTTAGATTTGCAGAGGAAGAAAACAATGGACAAAATTGTGATATGATGTTGAAGACACAACCATAAATATGCATGGGAAATTACAGACGTGTACAGTAATGGAAGTAACCTATGCATTTTTAAATAATTGTAGAAAATAGAAATAGAAAAATAGAAATACTTTTAGAAAATGTGTAAAATAAGGGTGTCCAATGAGTGTGCTAACACTTGTTTTGATTATGAACACATCAGTACTGAAATATCAAAACAAGTGAATTAGACAGGACTGAAAATAGAAAATTGTGTGGGAATTCTAGTTATGATCTCATAAGATGATGAGTTGGCATTAATTGCAAACAAATGAATATAGGTAAAAGAGGTCATTTTTAAGGTGCAAGACAATTTATGACATGTTGGATTAAGATTAAGTAAAGTAAAACAAATAGACTGGGCAATATATTAAACCTTGAGGACATTTTTTTAATCAAGCAAGAGAAAAGGAACATGTGGCAAAGTGAAAGAAATATGTAATTTATGACATTCAAGTTAAAAGTATAAGAAAAGAGTTTATATAATTCCATCATGATGGGGAATTTGCTGACTTACGGAACACATTAAGGTTTATGGCAAACAAAGAAGTAGAATTAATGACAGCAATTTTAGAATAATGTAAGAGTTGTCTTTGGGCATAGCAAAGCATGAATTACAATGTGAAAGACAAATATGCATTAGGATTTCTTAATCCTGTACTGTATATGAGAAAATATTTATTTTGGTTGATTTAAATAAACGAAATAGGGATCATGAGGTAACCATTTAATTTGATTTTGCAGACAGCAATGTGCAAGAATATTATAAAAAACACATTGGATAATTGGTATTAAGAAAGCAGAATAGAATACAGAGGATCTGCATAATGATATAATGAAAACATAATTTAACACATTCATGTGAAAATTTAACAAAAAAGGAAGAAAGTCTATGGGAGAACTTACATTTCTTTCTTTCTTTCTTTCTTTCTTTCTTTCTTTCTTTCTTTCTTTCTTTCTTTCTTTCTCTTTCCTTTTTTGTTAGGTAAGAGTAGATCTATGTGGATTTTTTTATGGAGCCTGCAAATAGGGAAACTCCCAGTGACAATGTTAATGAAATAGATGAGAAAAGAATAAAGTATATGAAATATTTTTTGGAAGATACTGCTGAATTCTGTTTTTTTTTCTCGGGGGTTATAGGAGAATAAAATAATTTTAGTAGCTCTTGACAATGTAATTAAAAAAATGAAAAATGAAAGAAATATAAAAATATAGATATAAAGAATTTTGAGCTTGGATTTGTGAAAGCAAATGGAAACTTCATGTGGAGAAAATTTACAGAATTTGCATGATGGAAATTTCATTTGTGTGGAAAGTGAAGAATAATTTTTTAATAAGAAATGAGAATTCAGGAAGGCATTAATGAAAGCATTTTGCCTGTACTAAAAGTGCAAGAGAAATTAGGAAGATAGCAAAATGAAGAGGATTTTTTTTTTGTTATAAAAGACAAAAATATACAAACTAGGACACACAGATGGGTTTGTATAAAAGTAAGGGGTTCACATGGGTAAATAGCTAAAAAATAATTTTCTACATTTTAGAAAAGATATGCAAACAATGTAAAGGTTTTTACATGCTTATTTTAAATGAAGAACCCTTTGTGTGTTTTTTTTTTTTGAGAAATACTATGAACATTTTTATATCAATCTAAGATACAAGCAACTCAGGTGGACAGGACCAAAATTTAACATCTCATCTGATGGCTGGTACAGTGCAGCACCTACTCAGGTTGTGCTGTTGTGTAAGTATTAAGATATGAATCTGAACACTTGGTGTGGGACTAGAGCACAGAGTATTTTGATCTTGCAGTATCAAATGCGAATGTAAAATAAGGGTGTCCAATGAGTGTGCTAACACTTGTTTTGATTATGAACACATCAGTACTGAAATATCAAAACAAGTGAATTAGACAGGACTGAAAATGGAAAATTGTGTGGGAATTCTAATTATGATCTCATAAGATGGTGAGTTGGCATTAATTACAAACAAATGAATATAGGTAAAAGAGGTCATTTTCAAGGTGCAAGACAATTTATGACATGTTAGATTAAGATTAAGTGAAGTAAAAGGAATAGACTGGGCAATATATTAAACTTTGAGGACATTTTTTTAATCAAGCAAGAGAAAAGGAAAATTAGGCAAAGTGAAAGAAATATGTAATTTGTGACATTCAAGTTAAAAGTATAAGAAAAGAGTTTATATAATTCCATCATGATGGGGGCATTTGCTTACTTCCGGAACACATTAAGGTTTATGGCAAACAAAGAAGTAGAATTAATGACAGCAATTTTAGAATAATGTAAGAGTTGCCTTTGGGCATAGGAAAGCATGAATTACAATGTGAAAGACAAATATGCATTAGGATTTCTTAATCCTGTACTGTATATGAGAAAATATTTATTTTGGTTGATGGAAATAAATGAAATAGGGATTATAAACGAAATAGGGATTATGAGGTAACCATTTAATTTGATTTTGCAGACAGCAATGTGCAAGAATATTATAAAACCACATTGGATAATGGGTATTAAGAAAGCAGAATAAAATACAGAGGATCTGCATAATGATATAATGAAAAAATAATTTAACACATTCATGTGAAAATTTAACAAAAAAGGAAGAAAGTCTATGGGAGAACTTACATTTCTTTCTTTCTTTCTTTCTTTTTTTCTTTATTTTTCTTTCCTTTTTTGTTAGGTAAGAGTAGATCTATGTGAATTTTTTTATGGAGCCTGCCAATAGGGAAACTCCCAGTGACAATGTTAATGAAATAGATGAGAAAAGAATAAAGTATATAAATATTTTTTGGAAGATACGGCTGAATTCTTTTTTTTTTTTCTCGGGGGTTATAGGAGAATAAAATAATTTTAGTAGCTCTTGACAATGTAATTAAAAAAATGAAAAATGAAAGAAATATAAAAATATAGATATAAAGAATTTTGAGCTTGGATTTGTGAAAGCAAATGGAAACTTCATGTGGAGAAAATTTACAGAATTTGCATGATGGAAATTTCATTTGTGTGGAAAGTGAAGAATATTTTTTTAATAAGAAATGAGAATTCAGGAAGGCATTAATGAAAGCATTTTGTCTGTACTAAAAGTGCAAGAGAAATTAGGAAGCTAGCAAAATGAAGAGGATTTTTTTTGTTATAAAAGACAAAAATATACAAACTAGGACATAGATGGGTTTGTATAAAAGTAAGGGGTTCACATGGGTAAATAGCTAAAAAATACTTTTCTACATTTTAAAAAAAGATATGCAAACAATGTAAAGGTTTTTACATGCTTATTTTAAATGAAGACCCCTTTGTGTTTTTTTTTTTGAGAAATACTATGAACATTTTTATATCAATCTGAGATACCAGCAACTCAGGTGGACAGGACAAAAATTTAACATCTCATCTGATGGCTGGTACAGTGCAGCACCTACTCAGGTTGTGCTGTTGTGTAAGTATTAAGATATGAATCTGAACACTTGGTGTGGGACTAGAGCACAGAGTATTTTGATCTTGCAGTATCAAATGCGAATGTAAAATAAGGGTGTCCAATGAGTGTGCTAACACTTGTTTTGATTATGAACACACCAGTACTGAAATATCAAAACAAGTGAATTAGACAGGACTGAAAATAGAAAATTATGTGGGAATTCTAATTATGATCTCATAAGATGGTGAGTTGGCATTAATTACAAACAAATAAATATAGGTAAAAGAGGTCATTTTCAAGGTGCAAGACAATTTATGACATGTTGGATTAAGATTAAGTGAAGTAAAAGGAATAGACTGGGCAATATATTAAACCTTGAGGACATTTTTTTAATCAAGCAAGAGAAAAGGAAAATTAGGCAAAGTGAAAGAAATATGTAATTTGTGACATTCAAGTTAAAAGTATAAGAAAAGAGTTTATATAATTCCATCATGATGGGGGCATTTGCTTACTTCCGGAACACATTAAGGTTTATGGCAAACAAAGAAGTAGAATTAATGACAGCAATTTTAGAATAATGTAAGAGTTGCCTTTGGGCATAGGAAAGCATGAATTACAATGTGAAAGACAAATATGCATTAGGATTTCTTAATCCTGTACTGTATATGAGAAAATATTTATTTTGGTTGATGGAAATAAACAAAATAGTGATCATAAACAAATAGGGATCATGAGGTAACCATTTAATTTGATTTTGCAGACAGCAATGTGCAAGAATATTATAAAAACACATTGGATAATGGGTATTAAGATAGCAGAATAGAATACAGAGGATCTGCATAATGATATAATGAAAAAATAATTTAACACATTCATGTGAAAATTTAACAAAAAAGGAAGAAAGTCTATGGGAGAACTTACATTTCTTTCTTTCTTTCTTTCTTTCTTTCTTTCTTTCTTTCTTTCTTTCTTTCTTTTTCTTTCCTTTTTTGTTAGGTAAGAGTAGATCTATGTGGATTTTTTTATGGAGCCTGCCAATAGGGAAACTCCCAGTGACAATGTTAATGAAATAGATGAGAAAAGAATAAAGTATATAAATATTTTTTGGAAGATACGGCTGAATTCTGTTTTTTTTCTCGGGGGTTATAGAAGAATAATATAATTTTAGTAGCTCTTGACAATGTAATTAAAAAAATGAAAAATGAAAGAAATATAAAAATATAGATATAAAGAATTTTGAGCTTGGATTTGTGAAAGCAAATGGAAACTTCATGTGGAGAAAATTTACAGAATTTGCATGATGGAAATTTCATTTGTGTGGAAAGTGAAGAATAATTTTTTAATAAGAAATGAAAATTCAGGAAGGCATTAATGAAAGCATTTTGCCTGTACTAAAAGTGCAAGGGAAATTAGGAAGATAGCAAAACGAAGAGGATTTTTTTGTTATAAAAGACAAAAATATACAAACCAGGACATAGATGGGTTTGTATAAAAGTAAGGGGTTCACATGGGTAAATAGCTAAAAAATACTTTTCTACATTTTAAAAAATATATGCAAACATTGTAAAGGTTTTCACATGCTTATTTTAAATGAAGACCCCTTTGTGTTTTTTTTTTGAGAAATACTATGAACATTTTTATATCAACCTGAGATACAAGCAACTCAGGTGGACAGGACCAAAATTTAACATCTCATCTGATGGCTGGTACAGTGCAGCACCTACTCAGGTTGTGCTGTTGTGTAAGTATTAAGATATGAATCTGAACACTTGGTGTGGGACTAGAGCACAGAGTATTTTGATCTTGCAGTATCAAATGTGAATGTAAAATAAGGGTGTCCAATGAGTGTGCTAACACTTGATTTGATTATGAACACATCAGCACTGAAATATCAAAACAAGTGAATTAGACAGGACTGAAAATAGAAAATTGTGTGGGAATTCTAATTATGATCTCATAAGATGGTGAGTTGGCATCAATTGCAAACAAATGAATATAGGTAAAAGAGGTCATTTTTAAGGTGCAACACAATTTATGACATGTTGGATTAAGATTAAGTGAAGTAAAAGGAATAGACTGGGCAATATATTAAAGCTTGAGGACATTTTTTTAATCAAGCAAGAGAAAAGGAAAATTAGGCAAAGTGAAAGAAATATGTAATTTGTAACATTCAAGTTAAAAATATAAGAAAAGAGTTTATATAATTCCATAATGATGGGGGCATTTGCTTACTTCCGGAACACATTAAGGTTTATGGCAAACAAAGAAGTAGAATTAATGACAGCAATTTTAGAATCATGTAAGAGTTGTCTTTGGGCATAGGAAAACATGAATTACAATGTGAAAGACAAATATGCATTAGGATTTCTTAATCCTGTACTGTATATGAGAAAATATTTATTTTGGTTGATGGAAATAAATTAAATAGGGATCATGAGCTAATCATTTAATTTGATTTTGCAGACAGCAATGTGCAAGAATATTATACAAATGCATTGGATAATGGGTATTAAGAAGGCAGAATAGAATACAGAGGATCTGCATAATGATAGACATTCATGTGAAAATTTAACAAAAAAGGAAGAAAGCCTATTGGGGAACTTATTTCTTTTTTTCGTTCTTTCTTTCTTTCTTATTCTTTAATTTTTTTGTTAGGAAAGAGTAGATCTATGTGGGTCTTTTTTATGGAGCCTGCCAATAGGGAAACTCCTAGTGACAATGTTAATGAAATAGATGAGAAAAGAATAAAGTATATGAAATATTTTTTGGAAGGTACTGCTGAATTCTGTTTTTTTTTTCTGGGGGGTTATAGGAGAATAAAATAATTTTAGTAGCTCTTGACAATGTAATTAAAAAAATGAAAGAAATATAAAAATGTAGATATAAAGAAATTTGAGCTTGGATTTGTGAAAGCAAATGGAAAATTCATGTGGAGAATTTGCATGATGGAAATTTCATTTGTGTGGAAAGTGAAGAATAATTTTGTAATAAGAAATGAAATTTCAGGAAGGCATTAATGAAAGCATTTTGCCTATACTAAAAGTTCTAGAGAAATTATATAGAAAGATAGCAAGATTAAGAGGATTTTTTTTTTATATAAAAGACAAAAATATACAAACTGGGACATAGATGGGTTTGTATAAAAGTAAGGGGTTCAAATGGGTAAATAGCTAAAAACATATTTTTCTACATTTTAAAAAAGATATGTAAACAATGTAAAGGTTTTTACATGCTTATTTTAAATGAAGACCCCTTTGTGTTTTTTTTTTTTGAGAAATACTATGAACATTTTTATATCAACCTGAGATACAAGCAACTCAGGTGGACAGGACCAAAATTTAACATCTCATCTAATAGCTGGTACGGTGCAGCACCTACTCAGGTTGTACTGTTGTGTAAGTATTAAGATATGAATCTGAACACTTGGTGTGGGACTAGAGCACAGAGTCTTTTGATCTTGCAGTATCAAATGTGAATGTAACAAGGGAGAACATCCTTTGGAAAAAGTACAAAAATTTCAGTTTATGCTTATGTCAAGTCTCGCTAATACTTTCTACAATCTACACTGCCCAACAAATCATAGCTGATTTCAAGGATTCAATGATTATACAGATTATATGATTTGCAGAACAGTGATATTCATTAATGCAATGCACAGATATAGATGCCTCTGTGTATACAGCATACATGTGTGTGTGTGTGTGTGTGTGTGTGTGTGTGTGTGTGTGTGTGTGTGTGTGTGTGTGTGTGTGTGTGTGTTCTCCTGGTGAGAGAAGGAGAACAAAGGGACATTTTTTTCCTGGAGACTGCTGATCAACAGAAAGCCTAATAACTGCTTTATATGTGACAGCTTGGAATTTGTGCTTATATTTTATTCCTGGTGAGAGATGAAGCAGAATGCATTTATTCCTGACTGTTTCTGGTTGGACATTGAGTGTCTATGCTTAACCATCCTCATTGGTCTGGTTGCTATCCAAGGCATTTACCAAGAAAGGGCTACAACAAGCCTACATTGCTTGCATTATCTGGGACAAGACTATGGATCACCAAACAGGCCATGGCCTGCTTCTCATGTTGAGAATAGTGCTAATGTGTTGCTTCTGGTATCAGAAGAAGCAAAGAAGCATTGTATCCCAGCAGAGTGAAGCTGTGTTGAGACCAGCACTAGTAGTAGCCAGGCAGTAGCCATTCATGTGACTCCCCTCTTCATCATTCTTGACAACCTAATTCTTTGTTTTCAGTAAGTACTAGTTAATTTGTTTCTAACTTCAGAATATCTGCCTAAATACTTCATCTTTAAATTTTCGGGGTCTATGTATTAGTTTCCCCTCAAATGTCTGGCAGTGCCCTGTACAGATACAGACACCTTGAATATTTTTCCTTTAAATCACAATTAAATTTCTACAATACATAGTTGCACACAGGACAACTAGTTTGCAATGAGAAACATGTTCCCAGAATTGCAAACCAGATACTCCTGACATTGTGCTAGGAGTCTAAACAATATTCTCACTGCAACTGTCTAATCTATAAAAAAGAGTCTGTTGCTATGGATATGAACCCTGCCACTATCACTGTTACCGGCTTGGTGGATATGGGCATCCTGAAGCAATGTAAAAATTGCCTCAGTTTACTGACAACCAGTTAATTCTCAAACTGATATGGGCATGTGAGAAATGTATTTTCACAATGTCACTGGAGGCAAAGCTCTCACATAAAAATACTCTTAATGTCAATAAGGTTGTCTGTAGTATACATTCTGCACCCATTGCACACTATTCAAAACAGACATATCGATGAAAATATGCTGAGGCACTAAACCCCAAACCTCTAAACCCCAAAGATCTTCTAGTTGAAGTACACATAACAAATACCCTCAGCAGTCCTGAATACATTCTTTTGAAACAACACCCACATGAATACATAGAGCCTCATCTCATGAAGCCTCTACATTTAAGCCCATAAGGGAAGCCACCACAAAATCCAACATTCTAGTCATTAGAGTATCCATCATGAGACACGCTGCTGTCCCTCTGACCAGGCTGAGTAAGTAGAAAGTCTCAGTCAGTTGCTTATTAGGAGCTAGGATCTACCACATTACGCATGCACTCAGATCACTGGATAGCAAACAGTCATAGTCCATGTGGGAGTAAATGACCTGAGACATACCTCCCTAGACGATATGAAGAAAGACATCATGAAGCTCTTGGAATATGTGTCTCAGGCTGGTACAAGTCAAGTCTAGCATTGAGCAGCATTTTACCTTCTCCAAAGTAGATGCCACAATATGAACAACAGATGATTGACTTTAATAATTGGTTTAGCTTCTGAAGTCATTCTAAGGGGTACAATATTTGTTAGCATGGAAGGAGATGGTCAACACATCATGCTGCTTTGCTAGGGATGGTCTGCACCTCTCCCCATTTGGCTTTTGAAGATTAGCTAAAATACTGTTGTCCCCCATAGTGCCTTTTTTAGGCAATGCCAAACTGAAAGTAGTTCCAACATAGCAAATCAAAACCAAGAAAATATAAATGTATTACTGCTCAGTGCTGGGAGTCTAAACAAAAAGCTCCACTCCCTAAAAGCTGTCTTCACCCCAGAGAATGCTGATGTCTGTGCAGTCACTCAGACATGGTTTAAAGCTACAGAGAGCACACCAACAGTGCAACATTATAATGCCTTCCATACATTTAGACTAGCTACTACACCAACAGGGACTAAAGTTGAAGGTCTCTCTTTTTGCATCAGAAATAAATATACCTCAAGGCTGGTCAAACAGGACAATGCAACTGAGCTGCTCCATGTTAAAATCACGATAAACAAGATCCAGCACGACTTCCTTGCAAGCTATAGATCCTGCTCTATGACCCAGGAAACCCATAACATGTATTTAAACTTATTAGAAGCACTCACCATCCAGCCCAAACCATATTCATGGGCAATTTTAACTACCCCACTACTAAATGGAAATCCTATACAACACCAAACATACAGGTGCAGAGATTCCTGGATTTTGTAAACACAAACTCCTTGGACCAGAGAGTCAATACGCGAACCAGGGGTGCAGCCGTACTGGATCTTGTCCTCAACAATATGGGAGAGTGCTGCACACCCCCTACTGCAATGTCTTCCCTGGTAAGGTCAGACCACAAAATGGTCTCCTTTAATGTAAAAATAAAACCTGGGCCCCAAGTTAAATCTGGAATATTTATGAACTACTCTAAGGGTAACCTCCTGCGACTAAGTGCAATCCTCACAAAATTTCAAGCCCCCCCTAAGATCACTGCTACCTATGCAGAACTGTTCACTGGAACCATGTACAAGCATGTTAATAGCTGCAGAGAGGCAGCTGTAGCCACCTGCTAGAAGTACTGAACTAACTAAAAAAACAAGCCACCCTTGTGGAATCACAAAATCAATAAGGTGTATAACAGAATGAAGAACATTATGGCAAACTTAGGAGGTGCAGCACCCAGAAGGATAAAAACACTCTCATCAGAATAAACAAACAAGTCAGAGACAAATAATGACTACCAAAGATAAATTTGAGGTAAATTTGGCATCCCAGGCCAAGGACAACCACAAGACATTATTTAGCTATGTCCAGGACCTCAAAGGCAATACATAATTGTGTGCAGAACTAATTGTAAATGGAGCCACCTGTACTGAGCCAGAAGATATACAAACCTATTGGCCAATACATTCAGCTCCAACTTTGCCCCTCTGTCCCCCTCAACCTTCCCTAAGGAAATACTATCAAGTATAACTCCCCCTGCTATCAACAGGGAACAAGTCCTTAATGCTCTCTCTCTCTCTCTCTAAGGCCAAGAGCACTGCAGCAACAACCCCAGAGAATATCCCAGGATGCCTTTTATTTAACATGACCTATCAGGGCCTCTGGAATTGCTATTAAACTGTAGCCTCCAAACAGGCTTCATGCCTCATGAATGGAGAATGGCAACAGTCATCCTTCTGCACAAAGGTGGGCCATCTACAGACTATGGAAGCTACAGTCCCAAAAGTCTCACTAGTCGTACATGAGAAAGAAAGTCATGGAACAAATTATCATGGAAATGATCAACAGTGATATAGTAAACCTCAACCTGGTAGAATTTTTGAGACAGTCACTATAGCAATGCATCTAGGCAAAATGGTTCACAGTGCCAACCTTGACTTGGCCAAGACATTTGACACAATAACACACTTGGTCATTGTTGACAAACTCAAGAGGTTAGGTACAAATTCATATATCACCCAGTGGATAGCAAACTGTCGCTTAGACAGGACCCAGGAAGTTCAGATTGGGGAATCCACCTTTACAAAGAGCCCAGTCACAAGTGGATTCCCTAAGGGATCAATCCTTGGTCCGCTGCTTTTTGGCATTTAATTCTCTGAAGTCAAGGCCAATGTCAATGGTCCCTAGCTGACTAAATTTTCAGATTGAATCCTACACTGACACAAATGTTCTCAAGGTTGGGCTGACATAGACAAAAACCAGTGTCAGAGCCATGGACTAAAACTAAATGTCAATAAATGCTTAATAGTGTCCTTTGGGAAGTCATCCACTCCCTGGTAACTACCATATTGACAACACACCCCTTAGAGTTGACCCAGTAGTCAGGGACTTAGTGACACACACAGATAGTAGTCTAGCCTCTGAACATCACATGTCTACAGTAGTGAGGAAATCATTCTATGTTGAGCAACTTGTAAAGAAAGGTATGACTTCTAAGTTCAAGGAAGTCATTTGTTCCACTGTATTCAACATTAATCAGACATGTCATTGAGTACAATGCCCCCTTTAGTATAGGCATATCCAGCAATTGGAATGTCAGTAGAGTTTCCTCACTAAAAGAATACAGGGCCTAAGTAAAATGTCCTATGCAGACTGCCTCAAACCTCTATCCCTGTTTTCTATCTCCCATAGGCTTTTGTGGGGAGATCTATACCTTACATACAGGGCATTGTCAGACCCCACTCTGATGGACCTCCTGCATACCCACAAAACAAACAGCACCAGTATTACCCATTCAAAATACTTAAACCTTGCCTGTGATATAAATAAGACCTACTGGATTGACAGATATGTCTCCCAGAGACTACCCCATCTCTGAACATGCTCACAATCTATATGAAGCAGAATTCCTCCATAACCAAATTCAAGTGCAACTTAGATAATTGGATGGGAGCAGGAAATTCATCTCTGGCTAGGCACCTATCTCTCTAATGGACCTGTGAATGGTTCATCTCCCAGGTTCTTGCTTGTAAATGGTTCATCTCCCAAGTGCCTGATTACACTTATCAAGGATATCAGAACATGCCAGAGATTTAGGATGCATAGCTAGGCTTAAAAAGGCCATTTTGGTCATTAGCCCAGTAACCACCTTTGAACCTATGAATCTATGAACTACTAGCCTTCAGGAAATGCAGCTTTGGACAAATAAGTAAACTGTTAAATGTTTTAATAAAATTGAAGGCCACCATTGCTGTTCTTGTATTAAAGGGTAACATAAGTAGAAGTAATATCATCATTATTTAGTGATATTTCTAATTTTCTCCATCTCACACCAAATTAACCTGCCAGACTTTTAAAATCTGGACTATCAAGGCACCAAAGTCAGATTTGTAAAAAATGGTGGTGGGAGGTATAAAGATCAGATATTCCTGAATGAAACTGAGTTACCGGGACACTATCAGAGTATATTGCCTGAAGAGACAGCATCTATAAGGGTAACAAATAAAAAGATGTATAAAGGATACCCACACATTTATTAATAAAGTACTGAATTTGTGACAAAACAGATGCAGTATTTATGTATTTATTTTTTTGTCAAAACATTAACAAACAAAAGCAATAGAACAAAAATTCTACCAGTGAACCAATGATAATTAGTTGTTCTAAAATAATATGAGTCATGAAAATAAGCCCTTATCTTTAGTTAGTGGCAATGAAGTGGTTACAGAGCATAGATATAGAGATAAAGTAGCTTTATTGCTAGAAAGACAATTCCCTTTCAGTTAACATGTCTTATTGGTAAGTCAGAAACTCAGTTCAGACTTTCATGGCATATATCTGTGTATTATGAGGTGTGTCTGCAATAATATGGATGGAACACCCACTCTGTCAAAAATACCAGCTACCATAGGTTCATAGGTTGGTACTAGGCTATCAGCCCTAGGGCCTATACAAGCCTAGCCATGACAATTCCCTGGCTATTTCCAGCTTTTTGTGTGGTGGAAGCTTGAATTTTTAGCCCATTTACCAGGGTATATTTAATAGCTTGTTTTTTTTCATCTATCACCATTCTTTTTCTGATAAGAGGTGGGGGACATGACCTAGCAAGAATCGCTTAATTCAGCTATGGTCGGTTAGGTACTTTATTAGTGTTAGTGTGGCAGAGAATGGATCAAATAAGCTCTGACCAAACAAAATCTTAACATGGCCACTCAGCATGGAATTGGCCCAGAATCTGGGCTGGAGGGGAAGCAAGATATACTGATAATCCTTACCAACAGGATGTTTGTCGACACAGCAAAGGTAACTACTAGTCTTAGTCAGTAAGGAAATAATAAGCAAACAGGTGTTAATTTTAATTAAGTTTCTTGAAGCAGCTGAATTGGTAGACTCCCTCTAAATATAATAAGTCATGTTAGAATTAAGAAACACCATGTTTCCATAAGCAGACTGATTCCACAGTTATACAAAATGGAAAAAAAAAACTATCTGCACTTTTTTGTCTCAAAGGAGGATGCAAAGGGAGACAACCTTCAGCAGTTGCTGCAGTCTGTTCAAGACACTAGGAATCTCAAACACCCACACCTACCTGGCCAGGTTCAGTCATTCAAACAGAACAGTTTTGAACTTTTTCCTGAGAAAGAGAAAATCCTTGATAATGCCAAGCAGAAAACAGATGTTTATTTTTCTAAAATGGCCACAAGGTCGGACTATTCCAACACTATTTGGTGGATGCGATGGCAAATAAAGTTTTTTTTTTTGTTTTCAAGGTGTTTACTCCTTCGTACTATCATAATGTATTACCAACTATATTCACATAACCTGCAATTTTGCAAATCAGGTAGAAAGCAGGAAAACACTTGTTTAAAACACCAGAAAAATCTACTATTTTTTCTAGGACAAATTTATTGTAGAAACCCTGATAACTCATTAGCACCCAGAACAGACTCCTCATCAAAACTCTTGCTTAAGCAACAATATCCAGTATTCAAGCTGTCCGATTTTGCCATAGATATAGGCAAATTTACTAAAGTCTCATATCCCAGCACCCTGGTGGCAAAGCCTAGAATGGAATGTGATGCAGGTCACGATCTTCACATGGAAGGTGCTGAAGTTCAAGAAAAATCGGAATGGAAAAGAGTACAACATAAATTCTTCATGAATGATCTACAGAATCATTATGCATCTGTTACTGAACAAGACATTAGGGATATGGACATTAGGGAAAATGAATATGATTTCTGCCATGACACAGCTGGCAGAAAAATGCTCACCACCTAGCCAGGCATAGAATGTGTAACAATTTGTCATAGCCTCAAGAGTGAAGACAGATGGAACATAAGTTAACAAATGGGAAAAGAATAAAAACAAACCATTCTCTGTTAATGCCTAGGATGCACACCCTCCAAAGTTGCTCTTGTTACTCTCACTAGTGTGTTGTCTAGCACATTGTCATGATACACCACAAGACACTAGGTTTACCTAGTACAGACATTATCTGAACTCAAGTCAACTTTTAGGACTACGCTGTCTCATTACCAGCATCAAGCTTTCATTGGCATATACTTAGTCTTCTGCAGTTGACAACTTTTATGTTGCATTAAACTAACAATGGATAGTCAGTTTAGTTAGTGGTTCTTATGCCTTTGAGTGTGATTAACTCATAGTGTGATAAGCAGAATTTAGAACCTGTCCTTTTGTGTGGTTACTGTCAATGTTAAAGAACTGAACTTAAAACTAAAAAATGGTATATTTAAACATGCAACTAGAGGTGCAAAAACATATATTCTCCTTTTTCAGAAGAAAAAATAGCAAAAATGATATGACAGTTAACTGAAGTCAGCCTAGCAAAGCAATAGAAGAATGGAGTTGCAATCTATTTGAATAGGTCATTGGA
>NC_056741.1:199919598-199979598 GCF_019279795.1 Protopterus annectens
CATAGAATAAAGTAATACAAGTTAAATAATATAAATTATCTTACTACTATCTACTCATTGTACCATATGTAACTTCACATTGTAAGACTAGAAAACATTTAGTTTAGACTGTCAGGATTAGTGGGCTGCTTATAGAAGGCAATATCTCACTAGGATATATGTGTTAATACATACAAAAATAAACCACTACTTACACCTTCCAGGTATATCTGAAGTAACGGATCCTGATATTCTGCCTTCTTCACATAGTTTTGCAGTAGCAACTGAAAAATGAAGGTAAAGTTACGCCATAATTCACATTATACAATGACTGTCTACTAACATTCAAAAATAAGCACTCTGATTGGTTAGGCCAACCAGTGTACCAATTGTAAATTGAGCATATATCAATGGAAAAAAACGTCCGACCCCCAACTTTCTTCTTTTACTATATGTTACAGAAACTCTGTCTTTTTAATATTTAAAAATAAATAAATAAACTTACAAAAACCAGAGACTTCAAAACAATGGGAGAGACGTGACAGAGAAAAATACAAGGATAATCAGGTACATTATGCTAAACTAGAAAAACGTACCTAATTAACCTTATATTTTCTCTGTCCCATATCTCTCGTATGTTTAAAGTCTCCAGATTTCATTTTTTTAATTAAAAACAAAACAAAAAAGCAATGGAGATCTTGCTCCACTGCTTACTTTACACAGCACTGATGTACTGTGAAAGCATGGGAAGGAAAGTCCAATATGCATGCGCAGTACATTAAGAAAACCCCAGGACACCAAGGAAAATGTGGAATATTAGCATCCTGCCATTATACAAGGACATTATTTAAGAAAAGTAAGTAACTTTGTTTCTTAAATAATGTCATTGCATAATAGCAATAACCTATGGCTGGGTAGGGGTAATGTTGATTTACCCACAGTTGGCTTTGTTTGGTCAATCGGGCTTTGACATTAGAACCAAATCACACCAACTGTGGGTAAATCTTGCATTCCCACACCCAACCATAAGTTACTACTATATTATACAATGACTGGCCATTAAGATTCTAAAACGAACATGCTGATTAGCCAGTCCAACCAGCGTGCCCATTGTAAATCCAAGAATATACTAACAGACAAAGGTCCGGTCACCCGGACTTTTTTCCATTGGTATATTCTTTAATTTTAACTTTTATTTTCCAACAAAAATAAAAACAAAATTTGTAGTCCTGACTCCGGACATATTAGAGAGACACCATGCAGAAAACACAAGGGAAATCAGGTACGCTGTTTAAAACTAAAGACACGTACCTGATTTCCCTTGTATTTCCTCCATTCTGTCTCTCTCCTACCCTAAACTTCCTGAACCTTTTTTTTTTTTAATTAAAAAAAAAAAAAAAAGAAAGGAAAAGTGAAGTAATGGAGATCTTCTTTTCTCCTTTGCTTACTTTCCTGAGCACTGATGTACTGGGTATGCATGGGAATGCAAGTCCCATACGCATGTGCAGTACATCAGCACAAGGAAGCAGTATACCACCTGCTGTGGAAGAACAGTAATGCACCATTATACAAAGATATTATTTAAGAAAAGTAAGTTTTTTTTCCTAAATAATGTCATTGTATAATAGCAATAACCGGCTCCGTGGTTGTGTGTATTGAAATTTACCCATGGTTGACTTTATTTAAACACTCGGGCTTTACCCTCGTGATTAAACCATGCCAACCATGGGTAAGTCTTCAATATACCACACCAACATTGTTGGTTATTGCTATAATATCTACTCATGTATGTTGTATTTTCCACCTTCTCTCTAGATTTGCTATCAAACATAATCTTTCATAAATATGAATGTGCTTTTCAACCTGTGTTGGCTTATGATTCTAAACTGCTGGATAAATCATACCCTGTCTTTTCTGCAGACATGGCTGTAAAACATCTTCTCATATTTTCCAAGGACAATATTATATGATGGTATTCTAGAAAGATAAGCTTACCTTTGCCACTGCCCCTTCTGCACAGTCACCTCTCTGGTAATATATTATTACATTTACTGCTGCGCGCCCCTTAGACTGACAACTGTGTCAATATTGGAAAGTAAAGCAAAACAACTGGTGTGTGAACAGAACTTACAGTTATCTGATTTTCCAGCACAAAGGCAAGTGTGATACCTGCAGCACCACTAATACATCACTTACAAAGATGATGTTTTGTGGTTGAGTTTGTGAATGTCGATATTTGCATGTTTCATTTCAATTCACAACATATATAAATTTCAGAAAAAAGCTACAGATCTTAATTTGCGTATATGCCATGTACCTGAACTTTTCCACATGTACACCTGGGTATGCATAACAGACTGCGTGCATTTAAAGTTTTAGGAAATACATAACAGTATTCAGGAATGCTGCTCAGTTCACATGTTATAGAATTCCCCTCTTGCAATGTCAATCTACCTAAAACAATCTTGCTGTCATGTACAGAGGGCATAAACTCATGTGGGATAATGATTTTTTTACGTAACCTGCTTATTAAAAGGAAATAATACTCTTTATAGCATGATTAACATTTCTCTTTCAGTGTTTTTAAGTATTTAGTGTATTTTTGTTGTCTAGCTTTACATGTGAGATAGTTCCAAATCACTGGAGTTAATTTAGAGAAGGGGCTTTCTAAAGCAATGTTTTTTAATGTGGGGTTTACTAAGGTTATGGATTCAATATAATCATCTCTTGGGGCAACTTTGTTGCCTGATTTTTTTTTTTAGTTAAGATTTAAACAGCCTTCTAATGTGAGAATTTTAAAGATTAGACAGGAGAATAGAAGCCATTTGCATTTACTGAAACTGATCATGTGCACTCTCGTAAACTGTGTGCCTTTGCACTCCAGCAATATAGGATATGACAGTTTGCGAGATGGATGTTGACAGCACTAACCTGCATGCACCCTAGTGCACTAGTTAGTGGGTAGCACTCCTTATCTTAATGTGGCACAACTCTGGACACTGCTCACAGCTCAGTAAACTGCATTATATGCATATTTGCTTTTTTCTGATCACCTACTTACCTACTGAACACCCAGATGCGTAGTTAGATATGCCTGTCTTCTGTGGCCAACTTGCCGTGTTTACCTTTGTGTGGTATGTATGTACTAGTCTTACGTATTGTGTTCTATATGCACTAATCCTAGCCTTATTTTATCTAATCACATCTTCATATAGAACTATTTATAATGAATATATTAGAGTGAATTATAATTGAAAGCTAGTATTGTCTGAGATAAATGTATTTTAATTTTAATTTCCAAGATGTAAGTACATTTTCTTATAGTATTGTAAACAGTTGTTTAGTGACTGAACTAACAATCAGACTTGAATGACAGTGATTTGAATATAACATTTCAAAGTACTGTATTAGGCATATTTCTCTTTTGAACAAATAATTTTACATGGGCAAGCAGCACTCATACTATAAGCAACCATTCCCAGCACGAATGTATTCATTTCCCTGTAACACAGTATATTCTCTGAGTTTATATAAGATTAATATGGTACAGATAATGCAGGACACAGTACCTAATGTGTAAGGATCACCAGACTCAAAAATATTTTAAGAGTTTTAGCTGATAAATTGGATTCTTCAGAAAATGCAGATTGCAGTATAAAGTATTTTGAAAACAGTGCTACAAAAGATTTATGTTTTAAAGCATTGCCATTAATACTATTAGAGCTTATACAGATAATGGCATAAACAGGCTGTTAACTTGAACATAATGTTGCAGTAAAATTTTGGTCTCAGCAGAAGGATTTTTGTTTTAATTTTATTTTACTTGTTCAGATTTAAGTAATACACATCATTAACTACAACTATATATCAAGGTTTTATTAAAGTACAAACATTAGAGGCAAACTCACTCTGTGATGCAAATGTCTTTCTGATATCGAATCTCTATTACAATTAACATACATTCTATGTAAAGGAGGTAAACATGACAGATTTGTACCTGATTAATGGAATCCATATCTGGAGCAGCACCTGACAACATCTTTACTTCAATGATGCACATGTTGGTAACATTTCGATCTCCAATGTAGCTGCAGTGATAGCAGATGGAATACGTCACCCAAAGATAAGTTAATTTTGTAAACATAGAGTAAAACTCACCATATCATATCAACTCACAATTTCATATTTTCAGTCTGTGCATCCACATAACAAACAAAACCACAATTTTTCATTGAGTTCAAAACAAGTTTGGAAAGTTATTAACATGTAACATCTAAAATGGAAATCAATCATATTCTTTGAGATTTGAGACCCATGAACAGAACCCATATCAGACAGTAAAAAGAGGACCAAGTCCAACACAAAAAGGCAAGAAAAAAAAACATATTTTAAAATGTTAATTCTGATGCATGGATACCAGAATGTTGTGAAAGAGCACCTACCTATATCAGTCACATTCTATGTTCCCTGCAAACAGAGTCAATAAAGGAAAGATTTGATAATAAGTTAGAAGTACAAATTCTTTCACATGTGTGGGATGATATAATACATGCAGTTTATAAAGTAGCTAATCCTTTTTAGAGCAGTCAAAAATTGTAATGCCTTATTGACAGCCCCTAGATGGCAGTTTTGCTTATGCTTAATTAATTAATTAATTAATTAATTAATCAATCAATCAATTAAATTAAATTAATGTATTCTTGTATGAATGCTTTAGATATTTATTAACCAGGAAAGAAATCTGGTTTATGGACACCTTTGCAGCCACAACCCATTCAGACTACACCTGGAAATGAATGACTGAAATCTTTCCCTGATGCTTGTCTACATTTCTTGAAGTAGTATTGACAAATACGGACCGCGCGCGCGCGCGCACGCACACACACACACACACACACACACACACACGTATATATATATATATATATATATATATATATATATATATATATATATATATATATATATATATATATATATATATATATATATATATATATATATATATATATATATACCATACATATACATATAACTGTGTGTGTGTGTGTGTGTGTGTGTGTGTATAAATAACAGAAATTTGAGTTGCAGTCTTTATATTGTTCAGAAACTGCATGCTAACAACACCTTTTACTCTAGCAACCTTCTAAGTTTATAATAGCAATATTTCAAATGTGTCTCTATGTTTGGGCTAGGTCCAGATTTCGGGTGCTAATACATTGACAGATATAGTCAGAAGCATGAAACTTTTCATACTGGGCATTAGCAGAAAAAACAGTATTTTATGAGGAGCATGTTAATATCTAATGACACATTTATTTTTATGCGTTTTTGAGTTACGTTTCTTAATATAGAAAATTCTATGGTGTAGCACATTTTGTGTAACTCAACCAAATAGAGTGAAACTGGTTTAATTGCTGTTGTTTCTATTGTTGAGAGGTACTGGCACTTTCCCCTGTACATAAAATAGCATAGGGTTTAGACTTATTTGAATGTGATATTCTTCTGTTAAGCTACCCCAATTCTATAAATCAACTAGTATAGTGAACCAGGTTATATTTGCTATAACTTTACAAAAGCTTCAAAATTGCTTTATGATGGTATGACTGGTTCTCCACATATTTACTCAGTTCTTGTACATTGTGAATACCTTTCATTAAGCCCAGTTGTTCAAAAACCAAATAGTAATTTGCCTTTCTAATGTAGTTCTAACATTTGAAAGTAGATGTTATATATTTTTTATTATTTGCAATCATTTGTCAGCAACTTTTTAGTTAACTTTTTAGCAATCTTTTTAGTGCCTTTCAACCCCAATGTTTTAAAAGTATTTTAACACAATATTACATTCCACACTTGTGCTTAGTTTACATTTGTGACACTTTATTTTAAATACTGAGTTCTCTAACCATCATATTAATTACTTTGATGTACAGTGTCTTCATTTTCTAATTTCATGGAATCAGTTCTTTCTATTTAATAATACCTACAAACATTTTGTTTTAATGTTCATCTTAATAATGTACAAATTCTTTGAAACATTTTTCTTTTCAGGCAACAGGCAGTCCTATGGCAGTACAAGCTATCATCTCACCTACCCATCACATTAGGAGTCCCCCAGGACTTGATACTAGAACCCCTTCTTTTCTCCATCTTTATCAACAACCTTCATTCAATCATCCCAGATGCTACCTGCATTCAATATGCGGATGACTCCACCTTGATTTGTTCTGATACTGCACCAGCTACTTTATTCACATTAACCCAAAATACTTTCAATACAGTGGAAAAACGGTTCTTCAATCAACATATAATCCTAAACCCCAAAAGAACTAAGTTGCTCCTCTTCTCTCCAACACTCAGGACCCCCCTGCCATCCTTCAACATAACTTCTAACAATGGCACTATCATCTCCCCAGAAGCCCAAACTAAAGTACTGGGTGTCATAGTTGATAACAACCTGAAGACTGATGCACATATCAGTCAAACTATTAAAACTATTAATAAAAAACTTGTCTCTCTTTACAGAATCAAACCTTTCTTTATCCCACTTGCTAGAACTGCAATTGTCCTTTCCCATCTACTATCAACTCTTCTCTACACCTCACCTCTATTCTCCAACTTAAACAAAACAGATCTTAATAAACTATCATCCTGCTATAACCACATTGCCAGATTTGCTACTGGCACAGCCTACCGGACACACCACTGTCACAACCTAAATCGCCTAGGATGGCTTGAACTGCCCAGCCTACTCCAATTCAACCAGCTAATAGTGGCACATAAAGTCCTTTACCAACCAGAAAATACACCAGCACTAAAAAAATATTATCAGCCCCTACACTAGCACCTGGCCACTGCGATCACCCACTAGACTCCTAGTTCAAACATAGAAATCCAACTACTCAGCTGGGGACTCTGTTTGCCAACTCTGTTGAAAAAACATCGAACAGACTCCCAGCTGACTTGACCCTAGAACCTTCACTAACTTGATTCAAAAACAAACTCAAGAAATTCTTCAAAACTCATTGGTAAACTAGCATTTACTAAATGTTCAATGTGTATTATCATCTTGGAGCTTTTCTCCCCGGGCCTCCACTGAAAATGGACATACATCCAGTCGGACTATCCCAGTCGACAAATGTAAAATAAAAAGTAAATAAATAAGTAAATTTACACACATTTATTAAATGATTTTTTCTTCCTTAGCTTTCAGATAATCATCAAATGCTAGTCACTTCTTTGTATGTGCTGTTCTCTGTCTAGTACATTTGGTTTGAATTTCATAAGCTGTATTATGGCTTACCTTTTTATCACCATTTAGACATTATGCTTCATTTTCATTTGCTGCTTGATTGCATTTTATCTTTCCACACTCACTCCTTGTCCATTAATTGTGTACACGTAATTTCAATCACTCTGCACACATTAACAACTAAACTTGGTATACTATACATTTTCATGCTCTTCATGTATTCCATTCACATTAAAGAAAAATCAATTTCCAGAACCACATAATCCAGTTTTATACAAATTTTTTGTCAGAAGAAGATAACTTCTCTTAGCTGTAAACACTTATTGGTAAATATACAAAACAATCTAATTCATTTTGAATTGTAAATTAAATTTTGTGCTACAAAATCTAGGAAAAAATGGGCAAAATCTCTTTGTGGCAGCAGCAACGGTTAATTACTTTACAATTTTACCAATCTGTAAACAAATATATATATATATATATATATATATATATATATATATATATATATATATCTACACACACACACACACACACACACACATATATATATATATATATATATATATATATATATATATATATATATATATATATGGAGAGAGATATGGATCTACTGTGTTTGTTCGAATTTCATTTGGTCAAACATTATTTCAGGCAGCCCACTTCACTGAAAGCTCATTTGATTTAAAGCTCATTTGGTCAAATTTAATTTGGTCAAAAATGATATATAGCCCCTGCCCCACAGCAGTGTGACCCTGTAGTGAGAATATTAAGTAAGGTGGGGTGGGGGGCACAGCCCCCACATTGGGGCGGTGTGGGGTGCATAGCCCCCTACATAATTGTAGTGTATCCGCTGTTATATAAAGGTTTATCCATTAAAAACAGATATATATATATATATATATATATATATATATATATATATATATATATATATATATATGTTCGGTAAAAACTATTTTCAAAATGTGGGGGGGCTACGTCCACCACACCCCCTAATGTAAGGTGCTTTGCCCCCCACACCCCCCTTACTTAATATTCTCAATCCAGGATCACACTGCAGTGGGGCAGGGGCTATATTTTTGCCTGGATCCCTTCCACAACAGGCAGCTAATCCAAACTACCAGTTGTTGCCTGTACAGCAAGTCATTGATGGATGTTATTCAAGGAAGTGAATCTGTTCTACAGTTTTCCTGTGCTCTTGTGAGTTGTACCCTTGAGCAGCACTGCAAACTGTCTTGCCTATTCTGTGTGTTCTTTCTGTTTTGGTTCTTCTTATCATGCTGTTTACTACTTCTAGAAGGGCTACTGTTGTTTTAGCACACTGAAGGTTCTTCTGTGTGTGAACTGTCTGCAGCAACCATGCACACAGAAGTTGACCCAGTTCCATGTTATGCATTTCCAGTAATTCTGTCTGATTTTTTCACTGTATGTTGGCATAGACAGAAGCCCTCTCAGCTTCTGTAGTCTATTACTCACAGCAGTGAGGGCTCTCACATAATGTTGACTATGTCTTTTATTGCACTGAAAAAAAGCTGCATATTGCAGCTGCAAAGGTAAGTAGATGCTGGATACGGCAGTGTGGATGGTACAGGACTGTCCTAAATTATCAAAAGTATAAAGGAAACTGAAATACAGTGTGTTTATATGTATGCATCCACATTGTTCAGTTGTGTTTGTATGTCTGCATGCTTGTGTGTCTGTGAGTGTGTGTGTGTGTGTGTGTGTGTGTGTGTGTGTGTGTGTGTGTGTGTGCATATATATATATATATATATATATATATATATATATATATATATATATATATATATATATATATATATATATATATATATATATATATATATATATATATATATATATATATAAGTTTACTATGGTATGGTCGAACTGAAACCCATCGAATGATGGGATCATCGACCCACGTCCATGAAAATTTCGACATTGTCAAAATACAACTCGACTTCGACATCGAAACGGGCTTTAACATGTGTCAAGATAGGGGCAAGATTCATACTTTGACAATGTTGGGTTCGACATTGTTGCCATTCAGCCTTTAGACTTCGACTGAAGTAGGTTCGACCGAATCCACTTTGACCTTACCATAGCAAACCAATATATATATATATATATGTATATGACACAGATGGCAGAAAAACATGTCCGAAGTAAGGATTACTTAATTGTATGTTTGTGCACACATGGGCAAACTAATAAAGAGATTGTTGGGAATTCTGGTATCACTTGCTTGCTTGTCCATACATGGGCAAATGACTGAAGGGTTTGTTGGGGGAAATCATTCATTTGTGCTTGTGCCTATGTGGAAAAACTACTGAAGAGATTGTTGAGGGGCACTTATTAATTTTGATGTTAGTGAAATACTTATGCATACATGAGCAATCTACTGAAGGGATCAATTGGAGAATTGATTAATTTTGGCGTGGGTTGAGTGTTTGTGCATACATGCACAAACCACTGGGGAGGTTGTTGGGGGAAGTGTTTCATTTTGGTATTTGTGCATAAATGGACAAACTACTGAAAAGATCTTTGAGGAAAATGATACATTTGGCGTCATTTGAGTACTTCTACATACAAGGACAAGCTACTGATAGGATGTTTGGGGGAAATTATTCATGTTACTATCATTTGACTGCTGCTTGTGTATAGGTGAACAGACTGCCTAAGGGGTTATTAGTGGAAATGTTCATTTTGGTGTTTGTTCAGTCTTGGACAAACTACTTAAGGAATCTCTGGGAAAGTTTTCATTTTGGTGTCATCTGAGTGTGTGTGTGTATACATGGACAAACTGCTGAAGCTGACATGGGGAAATTATTCATTTTGATGTCAGTGAAATGCTTGTGCATACATGAGCAAGCTACTGAATTTATCATTATGGGACAGGTTTCATTTTGTTGCTTATGCATGCATGGACAAATACCGATGGAATGTTTGGGGGAATGATTCATTTTGGTGTCATTTGAGTGCTTCGACTTACATGTACAAACTACTGAAGGGATCTCAGAGGAAAATGATTTATTTTACTGTTATTTGAGAGCTTTTGCATGCATACCTGTACAAACTACTGAAGAGATTTTTGAAGAAAAGATTCATTTTAGTGCTATTTGACTGCTTGTCCATACATGGACAAACCACTGAAGTTATCACTGGAGTAAATTATTCATTTGGTGTCAGTGAAATGCGTGTTCATACATGGGCAATCTACTGAGGGGGGTCATTGGGGGAAATTTAAATTTTAATGTCAGTGAAAGTGCTTATGCATACATGGGCATTCTACTGAAGGGGTCATTGCAGGAAATGTTTCATTTTTATGATTGTACATACAGAGACAAACTAATTAATTGATTTTTTGGGGGAAATTATTTATTCTGGTATTATCTGAGTGTTTATGCATACATAGACCCACTAGTGAAAAGGGTCGTTCAAGGAAATGATTAATTTTAGTGTTATTTCAGTGCTTGTGAATATATGGACAAACTACTGAAGGGGTTGTTGAGAAAATTATTCATTTTGGTGCTTCTGCATACATGGACAAACTACTGAAGGGATCTTTGTTGAAAAAGATACACTTTGGTGTCATCTGAGTGCTTGTGTACATACACGGACAAACTACTGAAGGGTCATGGAGGAGATGATTCATTCTGGTGTCATTTGAGTTCCTGTTCATAGACAGACATACTACTGAAGGAATTGTTGGTGGAAATTAATATTTTTTTATGTCAGAGATGCTTGCTGTTCATATATGGGCAAAGTACTGAAGGTATCACTGGGCTAAATACTTAATCTTGGTATCAGTGAAGGTGATTGTGCATACATGGACAAGCTACTGAAGGGATCATTGGGGGGACTGTTTCATTTTGGTATCATTTAAGTGCTTATGTATACATGAGCAAATGACTGAAGGGGACGTTGCAGGAAATCTTTCTTTTGTGCTTGTGCATACATAGACAAACTACTGAAGGGATTTTTAAGGGGAATCTACTAATTTCAATGTTAGTAAAATACTTGTGCGTACATGGGCAATCCACCAAATGGAACAATGGGAGAAGTGACTAATTTTGGTATGATATGAGTGCTTGTGCATTCATGGAGAAACTGATGAAGGGGTTGTTAGATGAAGTGTTTCATGTTTGTTTTTGTGCATACGTGGACAAACTACTGAAAATATCTTTGAGGAATATTATTCATTTTGCTGTCATCTGAGTACTTTTGCATACATGGATAACTTACTGAAGGGATCTTTGGGAAAATAATTCATTTTAATGTTTGAGTGTTTATGCATACATGGACAAACTAATGAAAGGATCTTTGGGGGGCATTATTTATTTTTATTTCAGTGAAATTCTTGTCATGTTTACAGGTGATCATCAGGACATTTAGAGAAAGAAAGAAAACAATGCAAAACCAAGCATAATTTTAAATATATATTCTTTTTGATTTTAAAACAAAGGTATACTAACTCCTTCCACTATGACAACAAATATATCAACAAAGATTAAACCCTTTGGCAATCAGGCCAATTGAAATCTGAATGTTTTTGCATCCCTAATGTGGGGTCGACCACTCCCACCCTCTAAATTATACTACTAGTCTCTTTGGTCATTGAAAAAAGTAGTAAATGTTTATGTCTCTCATGAAAACTGAATCAAAGTGGATCTCAACCTCTTAATGCAAGAAATCTGTACAAAGCATAAAATAATGGGGTCAAAGGACAAAAAATACTGACAGGTTTTAAATATTGCTCTTCTAAAGTTTAAACTTTGAAAGTTGCTAGACTAACAAGATTTGCATTAGTCTGCATTCTCTGAAGAAAATGAAGTCCAAAATGCAAATGTATGTCATTTGCCATAAAACCACAAATTTTATGAGGTGAAAATCTGAACATTCTTCAAAACTCTGGCCATTTGAGAGATATGGTCAGGGGCAAGGGCAAACTATTCAGCACATGGCGCTTAATACTCTGAAAGTCTGTTTGTTGCTTAGGTGGTGTAAGGTGAAAAATCAATAAAAATGGCTTTGCCTAATCAAAAATGAGGGACTTGTACTTTTTATTCTTAATAGGCTTTGAGGTCTCCATTAGAGTACCTTGAAATAATCATGTTTACTGCAGATTTGCAAAATAAATTGTGCTGCCCAAAATATTATACTGTATGTCTGAACCAGAGATTGGTATAGGGCTTTGGAAACCTTTTGTCTTCCTTTGGAGTTTAAGCAGTTGAAGAGGATCATAAATCAGATAGGTATATGTAAAACAGTAAACAAATATTTGTTGGATTTAATATTTAGGATTGTTACTGTTTTTTATATAAAATGTGCATTATAGTTAAGGTAAGGCTAGTTTAGCTCAGACACTTCCTTTAGCATGAGAATTGGATATATAGCTATCATGATTTGTTTTGCCCAGTAACAAGATAATTGTGTGTGTGTGTGTGTGTGTGTGTGTGTGTGTGTGTGTGTGTGTGTGTGTGTGTGTGTGTGTGTGTAAGTTCATAGGTAAGTACTAGACTCTCTGCCCTTGTGGACAACTTTAAGCCTAGTCATATTTCTCAACCCAGTAGTAAGAATCAACCCTGAACCTTGTACACATGAAATAACCTCAGTAAAACTCACATTCTCAGAAGCAATTTAATCCAACTGACTATTTTTTCTTTTTTTTCCCCAGTATTTTTTTTATTACTTTTGTTCTTTACTTGCTTACACTTTGCATGTTTGGGGGTCATTTTATATCTGAAATAGAGAGTTCAGAAGTACAGCCTATATTGTCTAGTAGAGCACACCAGTGCTGCTAAACAATAAACACAGCCAGTATACCCAGCATGAATGTTTATTATTTTATTATGCAACTGGCCATGTTGTTAAGAGGCAATAAACTGCAGATTGTCCCTTTTTAATTTCTCCAAGTCATTTGGGCTTCTAATACCATGATGGGAATGGACCCCATTCCTAAGTCAAAGTATGATTAAAGTTCAAGAAATTATTGTTTCAATCTCTGATGTTAGCCAGAAGTGTTCTTCTCAGCATCCGTAATGTGTCCAGTAATGACTCCAACAATTTGTATGGAGTTTATCTTCTGTCTGGAAATTCTAGGCCTCTTGCATAATAGTAACAATTCATAATTTCTTTTTTATCCTCAATAGTCCACTCTGTCATCTGTATGGCTCTTTTTTGTAATTTTTGTGGACTACTTCCTTTTACAACAGGAAGGCCATCCTCCCCCTAGGCCTGCCCTAGCTCCATGGTAGGAATGTTTCCATGTCTTGAGGATTCTACACTGTCATTTTTCCCAGTCCTGGCACCAGTGTGCCTACCAGGATTGGGCAGTTTTGAATCCTGGGTCTTGTGCACCCAGCTATCCTTTTTATTTTTTAACCTACCCGTCAATGAAATATGCCATATAAAATACTGTCTATATAGTAGTGTCATCTTGGTGAGATGGTGTGAAAAACAGGGTTCACCTCATAAGGTACTCACCAAGACTTGAGCATGAATTCAATTTCAGCAATACTACCCTCCTTTGCTTTCTGACCTATCATCTCTCCATTTGGACCCCTCATCTCTCCATTCAGTTCCTTCCCCTCTTCTCTTCCATTGCTGTTTAGGTGATCCAGTGTTAACTGATCTAGCACTGGCTATTAAAATATTATGTTGCAAAGAGCTATCAATATGATGTAAACTTCAAGTGCAAATGGCACTTGGATGAAGTAAGGTGGATTATAAGCTGCAACTACTGTTTGCATGAAAAGGACATAAAGTAGCATTACTACTACTGTTATTATTATTATATGTATTTGTTTGTTTGTTTTAATCTGCATTTTCAATCCAGATCCTGTGGGTAATGATGAATATGGGTGCTGTCTGTAAATTAAATGACTGACTCCGCTGCTTCTTGCTGTAAATCTTACTTTACAAGACTAAAGAGCATTTGGGTGAAGCAAGCCGGAATACAGGTTATGGCTACTGTTTGTATGAGACAAAAGTAAATTATAGCAATCATGTTTGTTTGTTTGTTGGTTTGTTCATCTTGTAGCCTGACAGAGTCAAACCAGATACTATACGTAGGTAATAGGTATGGCAGCTGTATGTGGATGAAATGACTAGCCCTCCTGTTCCCTGCTCATACCACTCAACCTCTTAGTGCAAGAAATCTGGACAAAGCCTGACATACTGGGGGGAAAAAGGCCCAAAAATAGGGACATGTTTTAAATATTATTCTTATATACTTAGAAAGTTGCTGGAATAACAGAATTTGTGTTAGCATGCATTTTCCGAAGGGTATGAAGTCTGAAACTCAAATTCATATCATTATTTAGTGACATTAATACTCAGATCATCTCACTGATTTGTCAAAAAAAAAAAAATTTATGAGGAACAGACCAAAAATATGAAGCAAAAATCTGGACATTCTGCAAAAATATGTATAGTGCACAGGTATGTCTCTGCTCTAATTCTAACTTGGCAGGACTAATGTGTACTTTGGTGAATCTAGCTGGAATACAAGCTATGATGACTTTTTTTGTGAACAAAATATATTAATATAAGTTTTTTTTTTTTATCCTAGTAGGGTGCAACCAGATACTGTGGGAAGGCTACAGGTATGGGGGCTTATCTGTAGATGAAATGACTGGACCTGCTATTTGCTATTGTAATTCAGGCTTTGCAGGACTAAGGTGCATTTGGATGAGGAAAGACAGAATACAAGCTGTTTTTATGATTTATGTGAAAATATACATTACTAAAATTCTTCTTTTTTTTTTTTACCTTTGAGATCCATACCAGGTACTTTAAATAAGCCATGGGTATAGAGGGCTGTTTGTCAATAAAATGTTTGGCCTTGCTGTTTTGTTTTTGTAATTCTGGCTTTGCAGGACTAAGGTGTAGTTGCATGAAGTAAGATAGCATACAAGCTATGACTGTTGTTTCTTTATAACCAAAACACATGACTGTAATAATTTTTTATCCTGGCAGGGAGAAAACAGATACTGTAGAAGACAGGGAGTATGGGGGCTGTCTATGGGTGAAATGGCTGGCCTTGTTATTTGCTGTTGTAATTCTGGTTTGCTACTATGGTACATTTGGTTGAAGCAAGTTGGAATACAATATGTGGCTACTGTTCATATACAAAAATACATGAACAGGGTCAAAGCAAATACTTTGGGTGGACCATGGCTATGGATGTTCTTTGCAGATAACATGATTGGACTTGCTGTTTTGTTGTTTTAATTCTAGTTTTGAATGTCTGATTGTCTGATGCATATTTGTGTGAAGCAAGATGGAACACAAGTTGTGACCCTTGTTTATCTGAAAGATACATTTGAAACCATTATTTTTTTCTTCTTTTGTAACCTGGCCAGGTCAAATTCTATATTGTAAACAGGCAATAGGGATAAAGACTGTATGTGGTTCTAATGACTGACACTGCTGTTCACTGTTGCAATTCTAACTTTGCAAGACTAATGTGCGTTTGGGTAAAGAAATTTGGAATACGAGTTGTTTCTTCAAAGCAAAACTATATTAATGTAACAGCCATTATTATTTTTTATCCTGGCAGGGTCAAACAAGATCAGAGTACAGCTATGACACATTCCATGGCTGTGCATGTAATTACCTGGGTCTACAGAGGGGCCACATGTGTGGCACAGTCATAATGATAGCTCTCCAGGCATCAGACACAAACTTGTGAATATGCTGTGTTTAACAGTATAAGAAGAGAGTTTGATAGTGTACTGCAGTGAATGTAATATGGCATATTGTCTGGTCTCATGGAAACATTAATTTAAGCCTTTGACAAGGATTCTAAAAGTTATTCCAAGGTGATTTTAATGTTAAGCAACATTTTCAGGTACAATGAAGCAACAATGTGGGTGGACTGTGGAAAATTAGCTTTAAATGTGTTTCCTTTTGCTTTGCTTATGACCTTGGTATTAAAATGTGTGTCATACCCGCGGTGCTGGTGCTGCGAAAGCGTTGTCGCCTCACAGTAAGACACTGTCCGGTTCGATTCTCAGCTAGAGCGTCTTCGGCGTGGAGACATGCGTGAATGGGCATACCTTCGTTGAAGGTTGCGCATCAGGCCTGGCAAGCCGGTACGTAAAAATCAACTGCCAATCATTAGCGGACCGGAGTTCCGCTGTGGCGACCCCTAACCGGGAAAAACTGAAAGACACAAACAAACAAACATTAAAATGTGTGTCATCATGGGTGAGCACAGTGCCTTGTTAGCCATTATTCCTTAATTTCTGGTCATCACTGAAGAAAGATTTGTAGTTTCCTTTGGTATGTGAGGTGATGGTATACTCACACTCTGTGTTTTCTATCTTTACTTTTAGGTAAATGTCTAGCATGTTTCAGCGTGGCCTTACAATAGGATGATGGAGATTTCTTACAACTTTTCATTATTTTTCTTACTTTGATATACAGTTTTAACACTAAAATTCCACCACAGAGGGGCCTTCCTGAATGTCAATACATTTAGGGCAAATGGGTACAGACTTTTCTGTACAGAGGTTTAGGTGATGGTTAAAGACCAGCATAAATCAGTATCCCTCTCAGCTAGGTCTGTTTATGAGAGATTATTGGAAATTTTGTCTGTGTCTTCTACAGTCTGAAGTTGGTTTGCTCTGGATAATTCCATAAACATAATCTCATTTGGTGGTGGGGTGGCATCTCTAAGCCTACCAGAGAAGGTGACTCATTTGTGATCAGATTTATCAAGGGATAAGGAGAAGTGGGGTAGGGTACAAGAGGTGGCTAGGTTGATACTGACCTGCTTAAGGATATTAGAGCCTCTTTCAGGTACATTTACAATTTTCTCTTGTGCATTTGGAATTCAACAAAGTCTGGAGAGATTTTGAGCCTATATATTTTTAGAGGAATAAGTGTGTTAATCTATACCTGGGTAATTAACGTCCTAATAGCAAGATCCTATTTGGCTTAATATTTGATGCCACAATTACATAAAGTTAAATTTCATGATATCTGAAGGACACTGTTAGGTACCTGTAGTTATCAATGAATCACTAGTTGGATTAGTGAAGAGTGATTTGGAGCTCCAGGATTATATTTAATTCAATGTGAGATGATGATGTTTTTAACAATTACAATTACTACTCCAGTAGCATCCAAAAGACATGACAGGCACACAGCTCTCAACCTCTTAGCACAAAAAATCTGGAAAAAGCCAAAATTAATGGGGGGACAAAGTCCCCCAGCATAGGGATGCATTTTAAAAATTATTCTTCTAAGCTTAGAAAGTTGCTAGAATAAAAGGTCTTGTGTTACCATGCATTTTCTGATGGATATGACATCTAAAACTCAAATGACTGTCATTATTGAGTGAATTCAGTCCGCACTGGTATGACACAAAAATCCAGAATATCACAAATATTATGATGAACAGACCAAAAATATAAGGCAAAAATCCGGACATTCTGTGAAGATCTGGACAGTTGAGAGGTATGGACAGGCACTAAACCCTGATATAGAGGGAATGTTATTACACTGAAACCATATGTCAGTAGCTAGAGAAATATGAATGTGTCTGGATTGCAGGAAGGCTTAAACTTGGCATTTTTTATTTAGACTTGGCATTCAGTTATGATGCCATGATATTGTTTGAATTTGAGTTTGATATTGCTATGTTGAAACATCTAATAGGAAAAGACTACCTAAAAAGGTACTATGGAAACTACAAAGGCTTTATTCAATATGTGGAAAACCTGGTATGAGAGGTGTGAACCATCTGTACTGAAATTAAGTCTTCTCAGCTATCTGATTACAGGTTGACATACACTAAAACCCCCGAATCACCTTAGAATGCACAGTAATGTCTATCTTGTCTCTTTGCATGTTCGTCTAGGTAGAATAGAGCTCCTCAGGACATTCACTCCAACACTGGCCACTATTACATCATAGTCATCTGGTTTAGGGACTTTACTGCCCTTGTGACATCAGTGGTCCTGGCACCAGACAAGCATATTACAGTCAGCCGGTACATGTCCAGTCTGCTGACTGCAGAGTATTAATGCCTAATTCCAGACATATCAATGTTTAAAACATCTCCTTGTGGAAGCAGACTTAGTGGCCTGATTCCTGATGACTCCCAGATGACCCATCGGGCTATGTGTTAGTGGAGAGGGAGTAGGAGTTGACCTGTATGCTGGAAGCTGGGTTCTTTTAAAATGTCCTCTACAAGGTTTTGTAAATTTTCCATTATACAACAGAAAAGTCACTGGGCATTGGGTACAATAGCTAGAGTCTACAAAAGCAGAGTAGATATCAGTGTAACATTATCTTCTACCTTCTGCAGATGGAGACTGATGTCTTAAGTCTGAAGCATTGGATACTGCTGATAAGTGGACTAAGCAAGGTATGTTTTTTTTTCCTCCACAGATCCATTAATCTGTATAATCTTTTACTGCTTTCCCATTTTGTGTACTACTTGATGTGACAGCAGCAGTGTTTCCCCTATTTGATTTATGCCTTTGCTATTAAGAGAAAGGAGAACCTGGAGGCATCCATGGACCTCACTGGATGCAGCACTGTTCATGGAAGCTAGAATGTAGCACTGTATTGCTACTCTGGAACTACTGACAGGGTATCTCTGATAGCAAGACACTTCCACTGGGCTTAATTTATGACCACTACTGTTTGCTTGCTGTCATATTTGAACCCTTATGGTGCCACACAGAATGTCATGATATTGCCATATGGGATTTTTTTGTCACTGACTTTTGTGAGCTGTGACAGCATTTACTATTGTATTGGTATCCAGTTTCCAGTTCCTTTAGAGTAGTTACTTATTTACTAACAAAGTTAATTTGTCTTTCAGGTATGCAAAGCTTCCAGAGATCTGCCATAGTTACTTATCTGCTAACAAAGTTAATTTGTGTTTCAGTCATGCAAAGCTTCCAGAGATCTGCCGTTTAGATCTCTGTCACATCTGTGGCTTTTTCATTTGATTTTTATTTGCTGCCTAACTCAGTCTACCTCTCTATTCCAAAACGAACTGGCAATTTATCAAATTTATAGAGTTTTGGCATTTTACAATGTATTTACTCATTTTTCATGCTGTTTTATTTTTGTCCTTGGATTCAAGTGTCATTATTGCAGGCCTTAGCTACTATAAATATTCTTTTCTAACTAAGAATATACTAACTTAGATTTTTTTTAAGTGTTCTTATTTTTATATTGTTGCAAATTTTTCATCTGAATTTCAGTTATTGATTGTATTGTTCAAAACTTTACTTTTGGCTTCCCTTGGTATCCTTTTTTTGTATTATAATTGCTTACTATTTGCCTTGACATCTTTTGTTTTTTTTTCCCAACCACCTTCTCATGTCATTGTCACTTGCATAATGCTAGGAATAAAGAAGAAACATTGGTTTGGCATTCATGAAAATTGCTAACTATGAGCATGGCTAAATTCTAGTTGTGATTAGCAAAAACTGTGAGCAAAGCATGTTGCTGAGCCTTAGGATAGGGTGGTATAATACCCATAGTTCCCTTTTGCAATGGTGAGGCAGGTAATGATGGTGTTTTCTGCACCTTCAGTCACCATGGATGTTGTATGATAGTGCTTTACTTCACTGTTTGTGCTCAGTGGGTTGTGTATGGACATTACAGCTCATAATTAGACATAGCACAGAAACTGCCCTTGCTAGAGTATTGAAGAACCTCATAGTGAGATATAAATGATGTTATTCCATCTTGGTCTTCCTAGATCTCTCCTCTCCATTTAAAATGGTTGACCATGAATAAGTGCCTGACTTGGTATTGCGGTGTCTCAGTTATTGTATGATAGAGGCTTGCTTCACTGGTTGTACTCAATGGATTGTGTCTGGACATAACTGCTCATTGCCCTCCTCTCTGACATACAGTGTGTCACAATGCTTCCTCCTTTGTCTTTTGTTGTTTACTATATGTATGTTCTCAGTAGGTCACACCTCTAGGACTTGCAGTGTACCATGGTGCTTCCTCCTTGGTCTTTTGTTGTTTACTGTATGTCCTCAGTAGGTCACTCTACCTGAGGAAAACATCTAACATTTTTCTCATGCTGATGGTGCTCAGTTACTGTCCTTCCCACAAAATTCTATTCTTGATCCAAATAACATGATTCCAGCTTGGAATAAATATTGCATTATAACATGCAATATTATTGCCAAAATCAGTCGTACTACCACATGCAATTCTTTGGCACCGGTTCTGTCACTAGTTATTATTTGTAGTGGTGACAGGATGGAGTTTTGTTATGTGTTGAATCTTGATATAATTTATGGATTAGATTACCTTCAAGGACCAGTTTTTTTTACCCCTTTTCACATCCTTAATTTACCATTTGAGGAATATCTTACTGAATAAACATGTTATTCCTTCTGCTGATTTACCCATGGTTGTACGTGCTCTGGTCTCTTTTCTTCTAACCTACTGTAATGCCCTTTATATGGGGTTATCAGATGTTGAGCTTGACCACACAGATCTCTACCTTTTGGCTACTTACTGATGTATATAGATATCACTGTGTAATGAAGGCATTTCAGGGACTGCACTGGTTACCTATTTTGCCTATCATTGATTATAAACTGTCTCATCCTGGTGTATTTAGCCCTTCATAAATTGAGCCCCCTCTTATCTTAGGGGATTTCCAAGCTGGTATAAGTCTGCATTCTTGCTTTTTTGCATCAAGCCAAAAACTACTGAAGGTTCTCAGGATCCAGCTGACTACCTAAGAAGAAACGCTCTTTTTCATATAAGGGGCTGTGTCTTTGGAATTGTCTACCAGAGAGGCTTAATATGATCTTCAACCCTTTATGGTTTCAAGCATTTACTCCAAACATTCCTTTTTTATCTGGTATATGAGGATTAGCCTTACCTATATTCCCTCTTTATTTGAGTTTTTACATTCACCCCGAGTGCCTTCTCATGGCGCCTGTGCCTTTAAGGCCGAGCGCGCCATGAGAAGATACAGTTTGCAAGCCATTCCCCCCGAGTGCTTCCACAAGCAAGAGAAAGTGTACTACTAATTTTTTAGTGCAACTTAATGTAAAACACTCTGAAATCGTAACTAAATATGTAATTTATCATATCTAGTTACGATTCAGTGTGTTTTAACATTAAGGTCACATTGAAGTTTTTTTGGAAAAAGCGTTTGAAAAGTTCTTGCTAAGCAAGTGGTGGCAGCCAATCGGATTTTTGCATTCCGAGCCACCACTTGCATAACACCTCCACCTCCCCCAACACACTCTGTTCTGTCCAAATAAATAGAGGGTCGTACAGTAGATATTCCCTTTCTTTTTTCTGGAATTTGTGGAATTATCTTCTGTAGCCCTCTATTTATCGTGCTGTTCTGGTAGTATTTTCATGGTCTGAACAGAAAAGCTGCAACAGAGATCCAAGCGGCCAAATTTCACCACCGACTAAATCCTCAGTAAGGTAAGATGGTCTCATTGCATAGATTTCGTCCATTTTTATAGCTGAGCACTGACAACATGCTCATAGAAAAAAAAGAGTCGTAGTAGTCGATGGTGGCATAAGTGTGTCTGCATTGTATTGTTACAAATACCAGGATACAGCCATCCATTATAGAGAAAATATACTTCCCAGGCTTAGAAATAGCAAATGGATAAGTAGCTCAGGACCACCACTCCTTACTTTACCAACTGCTGGACTGCTGGATCCTATTTTGTGTATGTAAATTCCGCTGCTGAGACAATCTAAAACTTGAGCATAACAGACAAGTGAAAAGTCCAAAAGTAATCCGCCACTCCTTTACAATAAACAACAGTAAAATGTATCGTGAGCGCTTTCCTCTTTTTACTGTACAATAAGGAGTAGCAGATTACTTTTGGACTTTTTACTTGTCTGTTGTGGTCACGGTTTTTCCAGTCTGTCTTCTGAACTTGTGAACATATGCACTCTCAAAAGAAAAAAAAAAGACTAATGCATACAAGCTTCCACATAAAAACAAAGTTTACGCTGTTTTGCTGTGCTGTGTTCAAATGCCTGATAATGCCCGCTAATTCTCAATATAGATAAAAGTTTTCGATGTCAAAATGGTTGCAGAAAACATGCACAGCAGTCATATTTTCAAGCCCTAATTACACAGCTGATAAATATCTTACTGACGAACAAGTAGACACCTTCGCGTTTTCACCGAGTGACTTGGGGTCTCATGAGAAGAGTGGTTCTGACATTTACCAGGTCTTGTTTCAGTTACAGAATATTTGTCTGGTTATTTTCTTTGGCTGCTGTTCACAGTGTTCGTATAGTGATGTCCTCTCTTTGTATTGGTAGTTCTGACAAGCTTTTTACTTACAATAACTTTTTTTTTTGATTATCATCTAGTCGGTTATAAAAGGTTTTATTTTATTATTATTTCTGGCAATGGATGTTTATCTTACATTTTAATTAATATATGGTTGAGCTACATGGTTTTCAGAGTTATGCACGTGTTTGTTTATGCAATGCTCTAAATACTAACTACGTTAACCATGCTTACCATGTACCTCTTATATGATCCTATGTTTTTATGTAGAATTGAGTTGTTGCCATCGGCTATATCAGACAGACAAAATAACAAGAGATTTTGTTTCATTATGTCACAGCGCTATATGAATATTTGTGCTATATAGCTGGGCTGTCAGATCTCTCAATGCGCATGATTGTGTATATAATGTATTGAAAAAGCGTTCATCGCTTCCATTTAACTAATAGTTCTACAAATATAATACTTCAGAATATAGTAGCTGTTAAGGGACATGGAAAGAATCATTACGACATGTAAATAAGTCCATAAGCTTATAAGTTCAATGTGGTTTTACTTGTTTTTAACTTACTGTGTTTGATACCTTTAAGCAATGATTATGTATTGACCAAGTGAATAATTGTCAGATTGGTTTGGTTTTGGCGCCAAAATTTATATTTAAGAATGGGGCTTTTTTACTGTGTTTTATGTCTGAAGAAGTGTAGTGTTTACTACGTGAAAGCGCTTACATTTGAATAAAGAAGATTTCTAAAAAGAAGACTTTTGGATTTTTACAACAGAGGTGTATGTTTCCAGTGGTGTTACCTTCTACATTTGCTTCACATTTTTAAAAGAAATATGTAATGTATTGTTTTTTTTTTTTACTGATGATTTACTACTTCTATGCAAAGGGGGCACCTGTATTGATAGATACAGTAACGCTTTACTCTTAGCAACTCAGCATTCATAATTAGATTTCAAAAGAATTGCTGGTAATGGAAAATGTAGTTTGCAGCTGAAGGACAAACTTTCGTAACAAAGGCAGTGATACACACCATTTTTGTTACAGGGAAAGCAACCAGGTGTTGGGTGTTCCTAGTAACATTTTTTTAATTATAGTTATTATAACAAATTTTTTGATAGACAACATAGCAGAACTTTATTTGTTACTACACAAGCTGTATAATTATCACTGCAAAATTTTATTACAGAATTGCTTGTTATTCTGTTCTAGCTTGTAAACCAGCAGGTCCTTACAAAACCGGATGTAACTTGCATAATTTTTTTGGTACATAGTAGATTCAGCAGAAGCATTGTTTCTTTTTGCTAAAGGAATTCAGTCAGTAGGCACTTTTACATATGGGCACTGCTGTGTATGTGGGCACTGCTGTGTATGTGATTAAGTAGATCAAATAAAATAATTAATGTGAAATTTGGCTGTAAGGAAAAATTTAATTGGTCACTTTGCAGTCTACATTTGTGAAACCAATAGGGAATTAGGACAGCATCAGGGACAATTCAACAAAGGCCAGCATTTTATAACATCTTTTATATCCATATTACTTGAAACAAACAACTGCAGTATAAGCAAGCTGATTACATGCTGAGCTTAGGCACTTTTAAACCTAAGGCTCTGAGGCTGGAACAGAATGATTGGTTAGTAGCTTGACACTGTCATGCATTTAGATTTAGACTGCAGAAGGGGTCACTGGTGAGATGTTTCCCTTTGGTGTTGTTGCACACTCATTCTATTATGCATTTCTGGTCTATGCATCACTGATGACCAGCCTCTTTGTAGAAAGGGTCTCTCCAGTCCTACCTTCCTGGGGCCTGTCTGTGAGCCAGCTGACTATCCAGCAAGTTAATTAGGTGTTTATGCCTAATTCTATGAGCTTGTTTACAATGGCAACATTAGGACTAGTGTCAAATGCTGCAGCTAAGTCAAGCAAGGCGGTATGCACTGTTTTACTCTTAGTCATGTCCTTACCGATTGTCTCAAAAAAGACCAGCAGGTTCAGTACGCACGGCCTACCTTTGAGGAAAACAAACTGGGCTGGTCAAGTGTATGACAGTTTCCTGTGTTATTTGTAATAATTTCCATGACTTTGCATATCAGATTGTAAGAGTAATGGGTTTGTACGTAACAAGATCCATTGATGGAGTGCCCTTGGGCAGAGCAAAAACTGTTGCAGTCAACCATTCTTATGGCATGAAGCCTGTGCAGATGTTATGGTTGAATAGTTACACCAGTGACCCTGATATGTCATATTTCAGGATATTTAGGAGGCATTCCTGGATAGTCTTTTAGTGAGGTACCTCTGTGAACGTTCCAATTGTTGGATATGCCTGGTACATTTGTGGTTGTCCTTGGCCTGGGAGGCCAAACTTGAACTCAAACTTGGCTTTAGTAGACTTAATTTGTCCTCGGAGTAGTTTTAGTTTGACAGGGCTTTAACAATAGATAAATGAATAGTGGGAGCTCAAAAGGGTACATTGATGGGTGTGGTATTTGTCTAAAGTAATGTATTTACAGTATGTGGAGTGTTGTTCTAGAAGTTACTAAGAGTGACTTTTTTGGAGCATCTATTCAAGTTTGGGTGGTGTTAGTAGTAATACACTTATATGTTGGGTACAAGATGCATTTGAGTTGTATGTGCTTGAGTTGTGCAATGACCTCTTTTGACATTTTATTCTGTGCACGAGTAGAATGTGAAGGGTGAGTCTAGCAGTTATACAATGCTCCTATGGCCTATAGTAGTGCAATGGTAGTATTAACAATTAGTGAAAACAAAGTGGCTTGCTACCTTTTTGGGTGCTAAAATCTGATTATTTGTAATTAAATGCAGGTCTGCCTGTTTGTTTTCAGAATGCTGGCATTGCTCAACCAGATATTTTGGACAATATTTCGGCCTTTTGAAGTTTTGTGTTATTATACTCAGAGGGATGGCTAAGTGAGAACATGGATTACTACTTTTGGATTAATTCATATACGGATCAGCCACATAAGGTTGAGATTTTGTCTAGGCTTATTGCATTTCTGATTATACGCAGTAGTTGTTTGAGTGAGATAAAGGTTCTTACTTGATTACTACCAGCATGGAGCTATGTTATATTTTGGGAATTTTTCATGGCTTTGTCAGTAATGCGTCAGTCTCATTTAGGCCCTTCTGGAGGATCTCCATGTTGGCCAGAGACTCTATTATAGCACCCAGTTTGCAGTCGTCCGCAAACTTAGTCAGCCACAGCCCTTCCATGCTTGCCTGTACTTCTGAGAAGTATATGCCAAACAGGAGGGGCCCCAGGCACATGGTCCCCACTCGAACAAGTTGCACATAAACATTCTAGAGATGAGGGCAGTTCTTTCATTGCAAGCCTTCCAGGGCTGTCTCCCTCTAGGGATTATTGCAATTCAGACAGACAATATGGCTGTTGTCTGGTATGTCAGCAAACAATGGGCTATGTCCACAAAAGACCAATATTATATGGGTTGCTGAAGATCCATAAATGTCTGGAAAACCCTCCCATGAGACCTTTTCTCTCGGGATCGGAATGGATAACAGAAACCATATCAGTATTTTTGCAAAATACTCTTTCAAAATATTTACAGTATGTGAAAAGTTTATTCTTACAGTTTTTTTTGAGTTATGGACTTCAAGACATTTCGGTTATTTTTCTCATTAATATTTGAGGTTTTGATGCTTTATGAGGTACAAAGCACTTCAGAAGTGGGAGGAAGGGCTCAGTAATATCTAAGTATTATACTATTTTACTGAATTACTCAGGTCTTCCCTTACTGATGATAATGAGTCTGTGTTACATAACAGCTGCACAAGGTTATAATGAATGCCTACTCAACATGTTATGTTCAGCAATTATCACCTGTGTCTGAGCATGCATATCTTTGCAGTAATGAGAGGCAGATCATTATCACATTAGCAATAAGTGCAGTTACAATATAGCACTGAGTCATTATCACTTTTCAGGTAAAACTCTCAGCAGCTGTCACTGTTATTCACATAAGTAGAAGTCGTTATCACATTGATGAATGCACAAGCCAGATTGTGGTTTATCTCTACTTGGAGTCACTGCAAGCCACTAACTCATTCTTCATCAACTAGCTATCCTCCAAAACCCCTGATGTTTTTTCTATACATATATATATATATATATATATATATATATATATATATATATAAAATGTCTGTGCATATATGTGTGTATATTGATATATATGTATGTACATAATGCACTTGCACATATATACATGTACACATGAATATCAAGATGACAGTGGCCTCTCTTGGGAGATAGGGTGAAGCATCTGCTGCATACATTGTCTGTAGTTCCTTTAGAGGGGGTTTACATGTGCCCTTGTGTCATTTTGGTGCCTGTGCATACAGAAAGCAAACAACTGGAGGGGTTACTAAGGACATATAGAAAGTCAGTCTGCAAATTACATTGGGGTACATCACTTCTGCTTGTATAAAAGTCTCAGCTAATGTCACTGTTATTCACATAAGTAGAAGTCTTTATCACTTGTTATTCACATAAGTAGAAGTCTTTATCACTTGTTATTCACATAAGTAGAAGTCTTTATCACTTTGATGAATGCACAAGTCAGTTGTGTTTTTTCTCTGCTTGGAGTCATAGTATAGGTTATCTATAGCTTAAGTTTCAGCGATGGTTATTATAATTTTTTGTTTATGTATCCAGCTTTCAAGAATATTTTATTATCTGTTAACAATATGCACATACTGCATTGAGGAAAACTGATGGGTCTTATTCTAACCAGAGTGATGGTCAGATGCAATAACTGGAATTATTACTTTTGTCACTAATTCTAACATGGATGAAGCAGATACGTTTGACATTTCTACTTGTATTACTGTATTTCTGCTTATACCCAGTAGTTGGGCAGAAGACGTTCACCAGAAGGGATGGCATTCACCTAATTGAGGAGGGCATTGCGTGAGGAGAGTTATGCAGGATTGGTAACATGCAGCTCATGAGAAGAATGGAAAACGCCCATGACCAAGTAGGGCCAGTATAGTAAGTAAAACTCTATTATGAAATGTGTTGTGTAAAATATATTTATCTGAGTTTGGCAAATAACAGTGGTAAGGAGCTGGTGAGGATGTTGAGAAAGAACAACTGTTTTAGGACAGTCCTACCACGTACAATCTAATATGTCAGTGACCATCCTGCAATACTTCTTTTTTAGTCTGCTTTTATCAGGCATGTGTAGAGTTTAGATGACAGGAAGGGCTTACTAATACAGAAATTGATCCCTTAGGTCCATTGCTGAATGGACACATGTAAAGAGAAAAGGCATAGGTAAGGCAGACTGCTGACACTGAAGGAGGTTGTGAGACTGCAGTGTTATCGGCTGTCTGAGTGGGTAGCCAGCACAGCTATCGGACAGATGAGATGGCCTTGCCTTCCACTGTCCCATGCCTGTCCTGGGTTCATTAGTGGAGTGGCGGTCCTTACCTTGCTTTTTCTCTTTACATGTACCCATTCAGCAGTATGTTGGCTACACCAAGAATGTGTATAATTACAATCATATGTGTCTACATGGTAAAACAACTGCTTCTGAATGCTGTACACATGTGCATATATCAGTTTTCTTAGGATTTAGGTTATGGAAATTATGATTTTTTCATAATTTGGTAAATAACGTTACAAGGGAGCATGTCAGTGTGCTAAGTAATAGCTCATTTTGAAGACAGTATTGATAGTTCTACCATGGTAAAAGAATGGTGCCTGTATGTTGTACTCATATGCAGATATCAAAGTTTGTTTTGGACATGGGTTATGAAAATTATGATTTTTTATTCATATTTTGGTAAATAACTTTAGAAGGGAGCATCTGAATGTGCCAAGTAATACCTCATTGTGAAGACAGTATTGATAGTTCTAACATGGGAAAAGAATGGTGCCTGTATGTTGTACTCATATGCAGATATCAAAGTTTGTTTCGGACTTAGGTTATGGAAATTATGATTTTTTCATATTTTGGTAAATAACTTTGCAAGGGAGCATCTGAATGTGCCAAGTAATACCTCATTTTGAAGACAGTATTGCTGGTTCCAACATGGTGCAAGAATTGTGCCTGTATGTTGGACACGTGCAGATATCAAAGTTTGTTTAGGACTTGGGTTATGTAAATTATGATTTTTTTTCATATTTTGGTAAATAACTTTGCAAGGGTGCATCTAAATGTGCTCAGTAATACCTCATTTTGAAAACAGTATTGATAGTTCTATCATGGTAAAAGAATGGTGTCTGTATGTTGTACTCATATGCAGATATCAAAGTTTGTTTCGGACATGGGTTATGAAAATTATGATTTTTTTCATATTTTGGTAAATAACTTTACAAGGGAGCATGTCAGTGTGCCAAGTAATACCTCATTGTGAAGACAGTATTGATAGTTCTAACATGGGGAAAGAATGGTGCCTGTATGTTGTACTCATGTGCAGATATCAAAGTTTGTTTCGGACTTAGGTTATGGAAATTATGATTTTTTCATATTTTGTTAGATAACTTTGCAAGGGAGCCTCTGAATGTTCCAAGTAATACAGTGGTAAGGAGCTGGTGAGGATGTTGAAAAAGAACAACTGTTCAATTTGAAGACAGTATTGCTGGTTCCAACATGGTAAAAGAATTGTGCCTGTATGTTGGACACATATGCAGAAATCAAAGTTTGTTTGGAAGTAGGATATGGAAATTATGATTTTTTTTTCATATTTTGGTAAATAACTTTGCAAGGGATCATGTCAGTGTGCCAAGTAATACCTCATTTTGAAGACAGTGTTACTCCTTACAACAAGGTAAAAGAACTGTGTCTGTGCACTCTACACATGTAGAGCTATCACAGCTTGTTTAGACTTGTACAATTATGAAAATTATACATTTACAATACTTTTCATTATTATGCCCATATCTTTGCAAGGGAGCATGATAATCACACAAATGATACATCACTTTGAAGCTGACATTCAGATGCACAACTTCTACACTGATATGTAGGCTCTGTCTGTTACAGGTGAGGAGATATTATGCTTTGTTTATTTATCAATTATGAAAAATAATATATTAATCATATTTCTGTTAATATCTCCATAAAGGAGCATCACAAAGTAATGGTTAAGGTATCATTTTAAAGCTGACATTCATACTAACAAATTACATTGAAATTGTATGGGTCTGCATGGTACATTGACCAAGATATTATGCTTTGTTTTTCCAAAAAGGTAAAAAATATGCACAATATCAGCATTCCTTGACAAATATTTACTAATGACTTTGATATACACTATCAACATTTACACTGCTGGAAAGGTCAGTGTCTGCTGAACAACTTTTGTGTTTACATTTTTAGTCTAGCTCTTATAGTTAAAGAGTTATGAACATTTGTTTTCTGTATGGTATTACAAATGGATTTTCTGAAAATGAGCTCAGGCTGCACTGTTGTTTCTATGGTGGAATTACGCAGGCAGCTTTTCCTGAGCTGCTCTGGAGTGAATGAGACATATCAATGTTTAAAACATCTCCTTGTGGAAGCAGACTTAGTGGCCTGATTCCTGATGACTCCCAGATGACCCATCGGGCTATGTGTTAGTGGAGAGGGAGTAGGAGTTGACCTGTATGCTGGAAGCTGGGTTCTTTTAAAATGTCCTCTACAAGGTTTTGCAAATTTTCCATTATACAACAGAAAAGTCACTGGGCATTGGGTACAATAGCTAGAGTCTACAAAAGCAGAGTAGATATCAGTGTAACACTATCTTCTACCTTCTGCAGATGGAGACTGATGCCTTAAGTCTGAAGCATTGGATACTGCTGGTAAGTGGAGTAAGCAACGTATGTTTTTTTTTTCCTCCACAGATCCATTAATCTTTATAATCTTTTACTGCTTTCCCATTTTGTGTACTACTTGATGTGACAGCAGCAGTGTTTCCCCTATTTGATTTATGCCTTTGCTATTAAGAGAAAGGAGAACCTGGAGGCATCCATGGACCTCACTGGATGCAGCACTGTTCATGGAAGCTAGAATGTAGCACTGTATTGCTACTCTGGAACTACTGACAGGGTATCTCTGATAGCAAGACACTTCCACTGGGCTTAATTTATGACCACTACTGTTTGCTTGCTGTCATATTTGAACCCTTATGGTGCCACACAGAATGTCATGATATTGCCATATGGGATTTTTTTGTCACTGACTTTTGTGAGCTGTGACAGCATTTACTATTGTATTGGTATCCAGTTTCCAGTTCCTTTAGAGTAGTTACTTATTTACTAACAAAGTTAATTTGTCTTTCAGGTATGCAAAGCTTCCAGAGATCTGCCATAGTTACTTATCTGCTAACAAAGTTAATTTGTGTTTCAGTCATGCAAAGCTTCCAGAGATCTGCCGTTTAGATCTCTGTCACATCTGTGGCTTTTTCATTTGATTTTTATTTGCTGCCTAACTCAGTCTACCTCTCTTTTCCAAAACAAACTGGCAATTTATCAAATTTATAGAGTTTTGGCATTTTACAATGTATTTACTCATTTTTCATGCTGTTTTATTTTTGTCCTTGGATTCAAGTGTCATTATTGCAGGCCTTAGCTACTATAAATATTCTTTTCTAACTAAGAATATACTAACTTAGATTTTTTTTAAGTGTTCTTATTTTTATATTGTTGCAAATTTTTCATCTGAATTTCAGTTATTGATTGTATTGTTCAAAACTTTACTTTTGGCTTCCCTTGGTATCCCTTTTTTTGTATTATAATTGCTTACTATTTGCCTTGACATCTTTTGTTTTTTTTTCCCAACCACCTTCTCATGTCATTGTCACTTGCATAATGCTAGGAATAAAGAAGAAACATTGGTTTGGCATTCATGAAAATTGCTAACTATGAGCATGGCTAAATTCTAGTTGTGATTAGCAAAAACTGTGAGCAAAGCATGTTGCTGAGCCTTGGGATAGGGTGGTATAATACCCATAGTTCCCTTTTGCAATGGTGAGGCAGGTAATGATGGTGTTTTCTGCACCTTCAGTCACCATGGATGTTGTATGATAGTGCTTTACTTCACTGTTTGTACTCAGTGGGTTGTGTATGGACATTACAGCTCATAATTAGACATAGCACAAAAATTGCCCTTGCTAGAGTATTGAAGAACCTCATAGTGAGATATAAATGATGTTATTCCATCTTGGTCTTCCTAGATCTCTCCTCTCCATTTAAAATGGTTGACCATGAATAAGTGCCTGACTTGGTATTGTGGTGTCTCAGTTATTGTATGATAGAGGCTTGCTTCACTGGTTGTACTCAATGGATTGTGTCTGGACATAACTGCTCATTGCCCTCCTCTCTGACATATAGTGTGTCACAATGCTTCCTCCTTTGTCTTTTGTTGTTTACTATATGTATGTTCTCAGTAGGTCACACCTCTAGGACTTGCAGTGTACCATGGTGCTTCCTCCTTGGTCTTTTGTTGTTTACTGTATGTCCTCAGTAGGTCACTCTACCTGAGGAAAACATCTAACATTTTTCTCATGCTAATGGTGCTCAGTTACTGTCCTTCCCACAAAATTCTATTCTTGATCCAAATAACATGATTCCAGCTTGGAATAAATATTGCATTATAACATGCAATATTATTGCCAAAATCAGTCGTACTACCACATGCAATTCTTTGGCACCGGTTCTGTCACTAGTTATTATTTGTAGTGGTGACAGGATGGAGTTTTGTTATGTGTTGAATCTTGATATAATTTATGGATTAGATTACCTTCAAGGACCAGGTTTTTTACCCCTTTTCACATCCTTAATTTACCATTTGAGGAATATCTTACTGAATAAACATGTTATTCCTTCTGCTGATTTACCCATGGTTGTACGTGCTCTGGTCTCTTTTCTTCTAACTTACTGTAATGCCCTTTATATGGGGTTATCAGATGTTGAGCTTGACCACACAGATCTCTACCTTTTGGCTACTTACTGATGTATATAGATATCACTGTGTAATGAAGGCATTTCAGGGACTGCACTGGTTACCTATTTTGCCTATCATTGATTATAAACTGTCTCATCCTGGTGTATTTAGCCCTTCATAAATTGAGCCCCCTCTTATCTTAGGGGATTTCTAAGCTGGTATAAGTCTGCATTCTTGCTTTTTTGCATCAAGCCAAAAACTACTGAAGGTTCTCAGGATCCAGCTGACTACCTAAGAAGAAACGCTCTTTTTCATATAAGGGGCTGTGTCTTTGGAATTGTCTACCAGAGAGGCTTAATATGATCTTCAACCCTTTATGGTTTCAAGCATTTACTCCAAACATTCCTTTTTTATCTGGTATATGAGGATTAGCCTTACCTATATTCCCTCTTTATTTGAGTTTTTACATTCACCCCGAGTGCCTTCTCATGGCGCCTGTGCCTTAAAGGCCGAGCGCGCCATGAGAAGATACAGTTTGCAAGCCATTCCCCCCGAGTGCTTCCACAAGCAAGAGAAAGTGTACTACTAATTTTTTAGTGCAACTTAATGTAAAACACTCTGAAATCGTAACTAAATATGTAATTTATCATATCTAGTTACGATTCAGTGTGTTTTAACATTAAGGTCACATTGAAGTTTTTTTGGAAAAAGCGTTTGAAAAGTTCTTGCTAAGCAAGTGGTGGCAGCCAATCGGATTTTTGCATTCCGAGCCACCACTTGCATAACACATCCACCCCCCAACACACTCTGTTCTGTCCAAATAAATAGAGGGTCATACAGTAGATATTCCCTTTCTTTTTTCTGGAATTTGTGGAATTATCTTCTGTAGCCCTCTATTTATCGTGCTGTTCTGGTAGTATTTTCATGGTCTGAACAGAAAAGCTGCAACAGAGATCCAAGCGGCCAAATTTCACCACCGACTAAATCCTCAGTAAGGTAAGATGGTCTCATTGCATAGATTTCATCCATTTTTATAGCTGAGCACTGACAACATGCTGATAGAAAAAAAAGAGTCGTAGTAGTCGATGGTGGCATAAGTGTGTCTGCATTGTATTGTTACAAATACCAGGATACAGCCATCCATTACAGAGAAAATATACTTCCCAGGCTTAGAAATAGCAAATGGATAAATAGCTCAGGACCACCACTCCTTACTTTACCAACTGCTGGACTGCTGGATCCTATTTTGTGTATGTAAATTCCGCTGCTGAGACAATCTAAAACTTGAGCATAACAGACAAGTGAAAAGTCCAAAAGTAATCCGCCACTCCTTTACAATAAACAACAGTAAAATGTATCGTGAGCACTTTCCTATTTTACTGTACAATAAAGAGTAGCAGATTACTTTTGGACTTTTTACTTGTCTGTTGTGGTCACGGTTTTTCCAGTCTGTCTTCTGAACTTGTGAACATATGCACTCTCAAACGAAAAAAAAAAGACTAATGCATACAAGCTTCCACATAAAAACAAAGTGTACGCTGTTTTGCTGTGCTGTGTTCAAATGCCTGATAATGCCCGCTAATTCTCAATATAGATAAAAGTTTTCGATGTCAAAATGGTTGCAGAAAACATGCACAGCAGTCATATTTTCAAGCCCTAATTACACAGCTGATAAATATCTTACTGACGAACAAGTAGACACCTTCGCGTTTTCACCAAGTGACTTGGGGTCTCATGAGAAGAGTGGTTCTGACATTTACCAGGTCTTGTTTCAGTTACAGAATATTTGTCTGGTTATTTTCTTTGGCTGCTGTTCCCGGTGTTCGTATAGTGATGTCCTCTCTTTGTATTGGTAGTTCTGACAAGCTTTTTACTTACAATAACTTTTTTTTTTGATTATCATCTAGTCGGTTATAAAAGGTTTTATTTTATTATTATTTCTGGCAATGGATGTTTATCTTACATTTTAATTAATATATGGTTGAGCTACATGGTTTTCAGAGTTATGCACGTGTTTGTTTATGCAATGCTCTAAATACTAACTACGTTAACCATGCTTACCATGTACCTCTTATACGATCCTATGTTTTTATGTAGAATTGAGTTGTTGCCATCGGCTATATCAGACAGACAAAATAACAAGAGATTTTGTTTCATTATGTCACAGCGCTATATGAATATTTGTGCTATATAGCTGGGCTGTCAGATCTCTCAATGCGCATGATTGTGTATATAATGTATTGAAAAAGCGTTCATCGCTTCGATTTAACTAATAGTTCTACAAATATAATACTTCAGAATATAGTAGCTGTTAAGGGACATGGAAAGAATCATTACGACATGTAAATAAGTCCATAAGCTTATAAGTTCAATGTGGTTTTATTTGTTTTTAACTTACTGTGTTTGATACCTTTAAGCAATGATTATGTATTGACCAAGTGAATAATTGTCAGATTGGTTTGGTTTTGGCGCCAAAATTTATATTTAAGAATGGGGCTTTTTTACTGTGTTTTATGTCTGAAGAAGTGTAGTGTTTACTACGTGAAAGCGCTTACATTTGAATAAAGAAGATTTCTAAAAAGAAGACTTTTGGATTTTTACAACACAGGTGTATGTTTCCAGTGGTGTTACCTTCTACATTTGCTTCACATTTTTAAAAGAAATATGTAATGTATTGTTTTTTTTTTTTACTGATGATTTACTACTTCTATGCAAAGGGGGCACCTGTATTGATAGATACAGTAACGCTTTACTCTTAGCAACTCAGCATTCATAATTAGATTTCAAAAGAATTGCTGGTAATGGAAAATGTAGTTTGCAGCTGAAGGACAAACTTTCGTAACAAAGGCAGTGATACACACCATTTTTGTTACAGGGAAAGCGACCAGGTGTTGGGTGTTCCTAGTAAAATTTTTTTAATTATAGTTATTATAACAAATTTTTTGATAGACAACATAGCAGAACTTTATTTGTTACTACACAAGCTGTATAATTATCACTGCAAAATTTTATTGCAGAATTGCTTGTTATTCTGTTCTAGCTTGTAAACCGGCAAGTCCTTACAAAACCGGATGTAACTTGCATAATTTTTTTGGTACATAGTAGATTCAGCAGAAGCATTGTTTCTTTTTGCTAAAGGAATTCAGTCAGTAGGCACTTTTACATATGGGCACTGCTGTGTATGTGTGCACTGCTGTGTATGTGATTAAGTAGATCAAATAAAATAATTAATGTGAAATTTGGCTGTGGGGAAAAATTTTATTGGTCCCTTTGCAGTCTACATTTGTGAAACCAATAGGGAATTAGGACAGCATCAGGGACGATTCAACTAAGGCCAGCATTTTATAACATCTTTTATATCCATATTACTTGAAACAAACAACTGCAGTATAAGCAAGCTGATTACATGCTGAGCTTAGGCACTTTTAAACCTAAGGCTCTGAGGCTGGAACAGAATGATTGGCTAGTAGCTTGACACTGTCATGAATTTAGATTTAGACTGCAGAAGGGGTCACTGGTGAGATGTTTCCTTTTGGTGTTGTTGCACACTCATTCTATTATGCATTTCTGGTCTATGCATCACTGATGACCAGCCTCTTTGTAGAAAGGGTCTCTCCAGTCCTACCTTACTGGGGCCTGTCTGTGAGCCAGCTGACTATCCAGCAAGTTAATTAGGTGTTTATGCCTAATTCTATGAGCTTGTTTACAATGGCAACATTAGGACTAGTGTCAAATGCTGCAGCTAAGTCAAGCAAGGCGGTATGCACTGTTTTACTCTTATTCATGTCCTTACCGATTGTCTCAAAAAAGACCAGCAGGTTCAGTACGCACGGCCTACCTTTGAGGAAAACAAACTGGGCTGGTCAAGTGTATGACAGTTTCCTGTGTTATTTGTAATAATTTCCATGACTTTGCATATCAGATTGTAAGAGTAATGGGTTTGTACGTAACAAGATCCATTGATGGAGTGCCCTTGGGCAGAGCAAAAACTGTTGCAGTCAACCATTCTTATGGCATGAAGCCTGTGCAGATGTTATGGTTGAATAGTTACACCAGTGACCCTGATATGTCATATTTCAGGATATTTAGGAGGCATTCCTGGATAGTCTTTTAGTGAGGTACCTCTGTGAACGTTCCAATTGTTGGATATGCCTGGTACATTTGTGGTTGTCCTTGGCCTGGGAGGCCAAACTTGAACTCAAACTTGGCTTTAGTAGACTTAATTTGTCCTCGGAGTAGTTTTAGTTTGACAGGGCTTTAACAATAGATAAATGAATAGTGGGAGCTCAAAAGGGTACATTGATGGGTGTGGTATTTGTCTAAAGTAATGTATTTACAGTATGTGGAGTGTTGTTCTAGAAGTTACTAAGAGTGACTTTTTTGGAGCATCTATTCAAGTTTGGGTGGTGTTAGTAGTAATACACTTATATGTTGGGTACAAGATGCATTTGAGTTGTATGTGCTTGAGTTGTGCAATGACCTCTTTTGACATTTTATTCTGTGCACGAGTGGAATGTGAAGGGTGAGTCTAGCAGTTATACAATGCTCCTATGGCCTATAGTAGTGCAATGGTAGTATTAACAATTAGTGAAAACAAAGTGGCTTGCTACCTTTTTGGGTGCCAAAATCTGATTATTTGTAGTTAAATGCAGGTCTGCCTGTTTGTTTTCAGAATGCTGGCATTGCTCAACCAGACATTTTGGACAATATTTTGGCCTTTTGAAGTTTTGTGTTATTATACTCAGAGGGATGGCTAGGTGAGAACATGGATTACTACTTTTGGATTAATTCATATACGGATCAGCCACATAAGGTTGAGATTTTGTCTAGGCTTATTGCATTTCTGATTATACGCAGTAGTTGTTTGAGTGAGATAAAGGTTCTTACTTGATTACTACCAGCATGGAGCTATGTTATATTTTGGGAATTTTTCATGGCTTTGTCAGTAATGCGTCAGTCTCATTTAGGCCCTTCTGGAGGATCTCCATGTTGGCCAGAGACTCTATTATAGCACCCAGTTTGCAGTCGTCCGCAAACTTAGTCAGCCACAGCCCTTCCGTGCTTGCCTGTACTTCTGAGAAGTATATGCCAAACAGGAGGGGCCCCAGGCACATGGTCCCCACTCGAACAAGTTGCACATAAACGTTCTAGAGATGAGGGCAGTTCTTTCATTGCAAGCCTTCCAGGGCTGTCTCCCTCTAGGGATGATTGCAATTCAGACAGACAATATGGCTGTTGTCTGGTATGTCAGCAAACAATGGGCTATGTCCACAAAAGACCAATATTATATGGGTTGCTGAAGATCCATAAATGTCTGGAAAACCCTCCCATGAGACCTTTTCTCTCGGGATCGGAATGGATAACAGAACCCATATCAGTATTTTTGCAAAATACTCTTTCAAAATATTTACAGTATGTGAAAAGTTTATTCTTACAGTTTTTTTTTGAGTTATGGACTTCAAGACTTTTCGGTTATTTTTCTCATTAATATTTGAGGTTTTGATGCTTTATGAGGTACAAAGCACTTCAGAAGTGGGAGGAAGGGCTCAGTAATATCTAAGTATTATACTATTTTACTGAATTACTCAGGTCTTCCCCTTACTGATGATAATGAGTCTGTGTTACATAACAGCTGCACAAGGTTATAATGAATGCCTACTCAACATGTTATGTTCAGCAATTATCACCTGTGTCTGAGCATGCATATCTTTGCAGTAATGAGAGGCAGATCATTATCACATTAGCAATAAATGCAGTTACAATATAGCACTGAGTCATTATCACTTTTCAGGTAAAACTCTCAGCAGCTGTCACTGTTATTCACATAAGTAGAAGTCGTTATCACATTGATGAATGCACAATCCAGATTGTGGTTTATCTCTACTTGGAGTCACTGCAAGCCACTAACTCATTCTTCATCAACTAGCTATCCTCCAAAACCCCTGATGTTTTTTCTATACATATATATATATATATATATATATATATATATATATATATATATATATATATATATATAAAATGTCTGTGCATATATGTGTGTATATTGATATATATGTATGTACATAATGCACTTGCACATATATACATGTACACATGAATATCAAGATGACAGTGGCCTCTCTTGGGAGATAGGGTGAAGCATCTGCTGCATACATTGTCTGTAGTTCCTTTAGAGGGGGTTTACATGTGCCCTTGTGTCATTTTGGTGCCTGTGCATACAGAAAGCAAACAACTGGAGGGGTTACTAAGGACATATAGAAAGTCAGTCTGCAAATTACATTGGGGTACATCACTTCTGCTTGTATAAAAGTCTCAGCTGCTGTCACTGTTATTCACATAAGTAGAAGTCTTTATCACTTGTTATTCACATAAGTAGAAGTCTTTATCACTTTGATGAATGCACAAGTCAGTTGTGTTTTTTCTCTGCTTGGAGTCATAGTATAGGTTATCTATAGCTTAAGTTTCAGCGATGGTTATTATAATTTTTTGTTTATGTATCCAGCTTTCAAGAATATTTTATTATCTGTTAACAATATGCACATACTGCATTGAGGAAAACTGATGGGTCTTATTCTAACCAGAGTGATGGTCAGATGCAATAACTGGAATTATTACTTTTGTCACTAATTCTAACATGGATGAAGCAGATACGTTTGACATTTCTACTTGTATTACTGTATTTCTGCTTATACCCAGTAGTTGGGCAGAAGACGTTCACCAGAAGGGATGGCATTCACCTAATTGAGGAGGGCATTGCGTGAGGAGAGTTATGCAGGATTGGTAACATGCAGCTCATGAGAAGAATGGAAAACGCCCATGACCAAGTAGGGCCAGTATAGTAAGTAAAACTCTATTATGAAATGTGTTGTGTAAAATATATTTATCTGAGTTTGGCAAATAACAGTGGTAAGGAGCTGGTGAGGATGTTGAGAAAGAACAACTGTTTTAGGACAGTCCTACCACGTACAATCTAATATGTCTGTGACCATCCTGCAATACTTCTTTTTTAGTCTGCTTTTATCAGGCATGTGTAGAGTTTAGATGACAGGAAGGGCTTACTAATACAGAAATTGATCCCTTAGGTCCATTGCTGAATGGACACATGTAAAGAGAAAAGGCATAGGTAAGGCAGACTGCTGACACTGAAGGAGGTTGTGAGACTGCAGTGTTATCGGCTGTCTGAGTGGGTAGCCAGCACAGCTATCGGACAGATGAGATGGCCTTGCCTTCCACTGTCCCATGCCTGTCCTGGGTTCATTAGTGGAGTGGCGGTCCTTACCTTGCTTTTTCTCTTTACATGTACCCATTCAGCAGTATGTTGGCTACACCAAGAATGTGTATAATTACAATCATATGTGTCTACATGGTAAAACAACTGCTTCTGAATGCTGTACACATGTGCATATATCAGTTTTCTTAGGATTTAGGTTATGGAAATTATGATTTTTTCATAATTTGGTAAATAACGTTACAAGGGAGCATGTCAGTGTGCTAAGTAATAGCTCATTTTGAAGACAGTATTGATAGTTCTACCATGGTAAAAAAATGGTGCCTGTATGTTGTACTCATATGCAGATATCAAAGTTTGTTTCGGACTTAGGTTATGGAAATTATGATTTTTTCATATTTTGGTAAATAACTTTGCAAGGGAGCATCGGAATGTGCCAAGTAATACCTCAGTTTGAAGACAGTATTGCTGGTTCCAACATGGTGCAAGAATTGTGCCTGTATGTTGGACACGTGCAGATATCAAAGTTTGTTTAGGACTTGGGTTATGTAAATTATGATTTTTTTTTCATATTTTGGTAAATAACTTTGCAAGGGTGCATCTAAATGTGCTCAGTAATACCTCATTTTGAAAACAGTATTGATAGTTCTATCATGGTAAAAGAATGGTGTCTGTATGTTGTACTCATATGCAGATATCAAAGTTTGTTTCGGACATGGGTTATGAAAATTATGATTTTTTTCATATTTTGGTAAATAACTTTACAAGGGAGCATGTCAGTGTGCCAAGTAATACATCATTGTGAAGACAGTATTGATAGTTCTAACATGGGAAAAGAATGGTGCCTGTATGTTGTACTCATGTGCAGATATCAAAGTTTGTTTCGGACTTAGGTTATGGAAATTATGATTTTTTCATATTTTGTTAGATAACTTTGCAAGGGAGCCTCTGAATGTTCCAAGTAATGCATCAATTTGAAGACAGTATTGCTGGTTCCAACATGGTAAAAGAATTGTGCCTGTATGTTGGACACATATGCAGAAATCAAAGTTTGTTTGGAAGTAGGATATGGAAATTATGATTTTTTTTTCATATTTTGGTAAATAACTTTGCAAGGGATCATGTCAGCGTGCCAAGTAATACCTCATTTTGAAGACAGTGTTACTCCTTACAACAAGGTAAAAGAACTGTGTCTGTGCACTCTACACATGTAGAGCTATCACAGTTTGTTTAGTCTTGTACAATTATGAAAATTATACATTTACAATACTTTTCATTATTATGCCCATATCTTTGCAAGGGAGCATGATGATCACACAAATGATGCATCACTTTGAAGCTGACATTCAGATGCACAACTTCTACACTGATATGTAGGCTCTGTCTGTTACAGGTGATGAGATATTATGCTTAGTTTATTTATCAATTATGAAAAATAATATATTAATCATATTTCTGTGAATATCTCAAGAATGGAACATCGCACAGTAATGGTTAAGGTATCATTTAAAAGCTGACATTCATACTAACAAATTACATTGAAATTGTATGGGTCTGCATGGTACATTGACCAAGATATTATGCTTTGTTTTTCCAAAAAGGTAAAAAATATGCACAATATCAGCATTCCTTGACAAATTTTAATAATGACTTTGATATACACTATCAACATTTACACTGCTGGAAAGGTCAGTGTCTGCTGAACAACTTTTGTGCTTACATTTTTGTCTAGCTCTTATAGTTAAAGAGTTATGAACATTTGTTTTCTGGAATTCATAAACTCAAATGCCATGGAACAACTAGTCACCATCCCCACAAGAGGAGATAACATACTTGATCTCATCATCACGAACATGGGAGCACAATGTTCAACACCGGAGGTGTACCCCTCACTGGTGAGATCAGACCACAAACTAATCTCGCTGGAGGTCCTCATCCCACCCCCACCTGAAATAAAAAAGACCACAGTAAAGAACTTCTCAAAAGCCGACTTCACACTTCTAAAGACTAGTGTGGTCTCCTTTAAGGCCCCCGAGCCGGCGGAAAACAGTACTCAAGCCGCTGAATCACTTACAAATGCCTTCTACCAGCACCTGCAGGACTGCATGGATAAGGCAATCCCAAGCAAAACAAAGACTCTTTGTACCAAAGGCAAGCATCCAGTCTGGTGGACCCCAGCCATAAACAAACTCTACAACAAAAGGAGGAAGCTACTACAAGATAGAGCAAAATCCTTAAAAGGTAAGACACCCTTGATCACTATAAGTAAAAACTAAGAGCTCTCATAAAATCATCCAAAGCAAATTTCGAGAGAAAAATAGCTAAAGACTCAAAAGACAATCATAAGGCCTTCTTTAGCTATGTTAGAAACCTGGGAGGAAACTCCCAGATATGCTCAGAGCTAGTTCAAAATGATGTGAAGATTACTGATCCTACAGACATTGCCAACATACTGGCTGACAGGTTCAGTGCAAACTTCTCCCCTCCCCAAAAGGAGAGATATCTATACCAAACGATTGCAGCCCCCAAACATCTCCAGCGCCCAAGTGAGAACTGCTCTCTCCAAAGCAAAAACACAGCATCCATGGGACCTGATGGTGTCCCCGGCTGTGTGCTCCATGAACTCAATGAGGAATTAAACCCACAGCTAGGACAGCTGTTTAATCAAAGTCTTACCTCTGGATACGCACCCAGGAGTGGCGCACTGCAACTGTGGTACCACTTCACAAAGGCGGTGCCTCCACCGACCCTGGAAATTACCGGCCCATTAGCTTGACAAGCCTTATCTGCAAAGCCATGGAGAGGATCATAATGGACCTCATAAATAAAGACATAGGGAATTTGCAGACTTTGGATCCAACCCAGTTTGGCTTTGTCAAAGGCAGATCATGCCTTTTAAACTTGGTTGACTTTTTGAAACAGTCACCAAAGCCATTGATGAGGGAAAGGCAGTCCATACAGCCTACCTCGATCTGGCTAAGGCCTTCGATACAATACCCCATTCGGGTATCATTGAAAAACTCATCAGCTTAAATGTCAACCCATACATCACAAGATGGGTTGCAAACTGGCTGAGTGACAGAACCCACAGGGTCAGAGCTGCTGGCGCCATGTCAGACTCAAAGCCTGTCACAAGTGGTGTCCCACAGGGCTCAGTCCTGGGCCCACTCTTGTTTGGCATCTACTTTTCCGAAGTACAAGCAAACACAGGAGGGTTATGGCTGACAAAGTTTGCAGATGACTGCAAACTGGGCGCCATAGCAGAAAACACATCTGACACAGATATCCTTCAGAAGGGTCTCACAGAAACGGATAACTGGTGCCAGAGCCACGGCCTAAAGTTAAATGCCAAAAAATGCATAGTCATACCCTTCGGGAAAAACAAGGTTACCCCTAGCTACCAAATAGGTGGCAATCCACTGAGCACAGAAGAAGTTATCAGGGACCTGGGGACCCAGGTTGATAGTAGTCTGTCATTCGACACCCATGTAGCTAAAGTAGTTAGGAAGACCTTCTACATTGCCCACCTTATCATGAAGGGATTCTCATCTAGATCAAGGGAGGTCATAGTCTCCCTTTACTCATCACTCATCAGACCAATGATTGAGTACAATGCCCCATTCGAATGTATCTGACCCGACACTTGCAGCAGCTGGAGAGGCCACAAAAGTTCCTCACCAAAAGGATAAAGGGTCTCAAAAATCTGTCCTATGCTGCCCGACTGAAAGAACTCCAGCTCTATTCAGTCGCCACCGCTTGCTCAGAGGTGACCTTTGCCTAACATACAAGGCCATGTCAAACCCAGATTTGATGAATATGCTTCACCTCAAAAATCTAGATCCATCAGAGCCACAAGGGCGGAGACTTAAACCTTGACACGGCTATTAATAGGACGTGCTGGAGGGATAGATTCATCACCCAAAGACTCCCTATGCTGTGGAACAAAATCCCGGTACATGTGAGGCAGAGCACCTCGCTGGCCTTGTTCAAGAGAAATCTTGACCAATGGATGGGAGATCGCAGATATACCCCAGGGATTACCTCAGTGTCACTGCTCGACAGAGGCACAGAAAAATAATGGGTATAGTTCCCCATACTAAAGGGGTGGCCTAAGCCACAAAACGATGGGCTAGGCTTGTAAATGCCCTCGGGCAGATAGCCTAGTATGAACCTATGAACCTATGAACCTATGAACCTATGTATGGTATTACAAATGGATTTGAGCTCAGGCTGCACTGTTGTTTCTATGGTGGAATTACGCAGGCAGCTTTTCCTGAGCTGCTCTGGAGTGAATGAGACATATCAATGTTTAAAACATCTCCTTGTGGAAGCAGACTTAGTGGCCTGATTCCTGATGACTCCCAGATGACCCATCGGGCTATGTGTTAGTGGAGAGGGAGTAGGAGTTGACCTGTATGCTGGAAGCTGGGTTCTTTTAAAATGTCCTCTACAAGGTTTTGCAAATTTTCCATTATACAACAGAAAAGTCACTGGGCATTGGGTACAATAGCTAGAGTCTACAAAAGCAGAGTAGATATCAGTGTAACACTATCTTCTACCTTCTGTAGATGGAGACTGATGCCTTGGATACTGCTGGTAAGTGGACTAAGCAATGTATGTTTTTTTTTTCCTCCACAGATCCATTAATCTTTATAATCTTTTACTGCTTTCCCATTTTGTGTACTACTTGATGTGACAGCAGCAGTGTTTCCCCTATTTGATTTATGCCTTTGCTATTAAGAGAAAGGAGAACCTGGAGGCATCCATGGACCTCACTGGATGCAGCACTGTTCATGGAAGCTAGAATGTAGCACTGTATTGCTACTCTGGAACTACTGACAGGGTATCTCTGATAGCAAGACACTTCCACTGGGCTTAATTTATGACCACTACTGTTTGCGTGCTGTCATATTTGAACCCTTATGGTGCCACACAGAATGTCATGATATTGCCAAATGGGATTTTTTTGTCACTGACTTTTGTGAGCTGTGACAGCATTTACTATTGTATTGGTATCCAGTTTCCAGTTCCTTTAGAGTAGTTACTTATTTACTAACAAAGTTAATTTGTCTTTCAGGTATGCAAAGCTTCCAGAGATCTGCCATAGTTACTTATCTGCTAACAAAGTTAATTTGTGTTTCAGTCATGCAAAGCTTCCAGAGATCTGCCGTTTAGATCTCTGTCACATCTGTGGCTTTTTCATTTGATTTTTATTTGCTGCCTAACTCAGTCTACCTCTCTTTTCCAAAACGAACTGGCAATTTATCAAATTTATAGAGTTTTGGCATTTTACAATGTATTTACTCATTTTTCATGCTGTTTTATTTTTGTCATTGGATTCAAGTGTCATTATTGCAGGCCTTAGCTACTATAAATATTCTTTTCTAACTAAGAATATACTAACTTAGATTTTTTTTAAGTGTTCTTATTTTTATATTGTTGCAAATTTTTCATCTGAATTTCATTTATTGATTGTATTGTTCAAAACTTTACTTTTGGCTTCCCTTGGTATCCCTTTTTTTGTATTATAATTGCTTACTATTTGCCTTGACATCTTTTGTTTTTTTTTCCCAACCACCTTCTCATGTCATTGTCACTTGCATAATGCTAGGAATAAAGAAGAAACATTGGTTTGGCATTCATGAAAATTGCTAACTATGAGCATGGCTAAATTCTAGTTGTGATTAGCAAAAACTGTGAGCAAAGCATATTGCTGAGCCTTGGGATAGGGTGGTATAATACCCATAGTTCCCTTTTGCAATGGTGAGGCAGGTAATGATGGTGTTTTCTGCACCTTCAGTCACCATGGATGTTGTATGATAGTGCTTTACTTCACTGTTGTACTCAATAGGTTCATAGGTTCATAGGTTCATAGGTTAGTACTAGGCTATCAGCCCTAGGGCCTATACAAGCCTAGCCATAACAATTCCCTGAATATTTCTTCCCACATTATTTACTTTCCTGGACCCCTGTCTAGCAGGGCGACTGACGTGATCCCTGGGGTGAATTTCCTTTCTCCCATCCAATCGTCAAGGGTTGTGTATGGACATTACAGCTCATAATTAGACATAGCACAGAAACTGCCCTTGCTAGAGTATTGAAGAACCTCATAGTGAGATATAAATGATGTTATTCCATCTTGGTCTTCCTAGATCTCTCCTCTCCATTTAAAATGGTTGACCATGAATAAGTGCCTGACTTGGTATTGTGGTGTCTCAGTTATTGTATGATAGAGGCTTGCTTCACTGGTTGTACTCAATGGATTGTGTCTGGACATAACTGCTCATTGCCCTCCTCTCTGACATACAGTGTGTCACAATGCTTCCTCCTTTGTCTTTTGTTGTTTACTATATGTATGTTCTCAGTAGGTCACACCTCTAGGACTTGCAGTGTACCATGGTGCTTCCTACTTGGTCTTTTGTTGTTTACTGTATGTCCTCAGTAGGTCACTCTACCTGAGGAAAACATCTAACATTTTTCTCATGCTAATGGTGCTCAGTTACTGTCCTTCCCACAAAATTCTATTCTTGATCCAAATAACATGATTCCAGCTTGGAATAAATATTGCATTATAACATGCAATATTATTGCCAAAATCAGTCGTACTACCACATGCAATTCTTTGGCACCGGTTCTGTCACTAGTTATTATTTGTAGTGGTGACAGGATGGAGTTTTGTTATGTGTTGAATCTTGATATAATTTATGGATTAGATTACCTTCAAGGACCAGGTTTTTTACCCTTTTTCACATCCTTAATTTACCATTTGAGGAATATCTTACTGAATAAACATGTTATTCCTTCTGCTGATTTACCCATGGTTGTACGTGCTCTGGTCTCTTTTCTTCTAAACTACTGTAATGCCCTTTATATGGGGTTATCAGATGTTGAGCTTGACCACACAGATCTCTACCTTTTGGCTACTTACTGATGTATATAGATATCACTGTGTAATGAAGGCATTTCAGGGACTGCACTGGTTACCTATTTTGCCTATCATTGATTATAAACTGTCTCATCCTGGTGTATTTAGCCCTTCATAAATTGAGCCCCCTCTTATCTTAGGGGATTTCTAAGCTGGTATAAGTCTGCATTCTTGCTTTTTTGCATCAAGCCAAAAACTACTGAAGGTTCTCAGGATCCAGCTGACTACCTAAGAAGAAACGCTCTTTTTCATATAAGGGGCTGTGTCTTTGGAATTGTCTACCAGAGAGGCTTAATATGATCTTCAACCCTTTATGGTTTCAAGCATTTACTCCAAACATTCCTTTTTTATCTGGTTTATGAGGATTAGCCTTACCTATATTCCCTCTTTATTTGAGTTTTTACTTTAACAGTACATACTTAAAAGAACTTGAACTTCAATGGACTTGAAGAGATGACAGAGGAGAGTCTCCATTAGAATCAAAAGGGGGAAGTTAACAACATTTAAGCTTTTATGCCACACATTTACCTGCATGTGCTACACAAAGCGTTGTGTACTATTCAAGATGCTAAAAGACTGAGCCAGACTTAACCCCCCACCCCCGGTTGATTTAGAGGCAACCACTAAATAAAAAGTTGCCACATATGCTTACGTTAAGAATACAAAGGATCAGTCCTGCATATGACACCAGCTCAGTGCAGGCTTGTACCATGAGGTACTCTGTAAGAATAAGTTCCTGGACAGACAAAGGAATGGAGAAAATTAGTTGCATAGGTGAAGGCATATGGTAGTCAGGAAGGATACAGTGATCATCTTGGTAAAATAAAAAGTAGCTGACTTGTCATGTAAGGCTGGCAAATATTTTATCATAGGATCATAGGAAGTTACTAGGCTATTGGTCCTGAGGCCTTTACAAGCCTAGTCAAGAATTTAGCCCATTGTTCTGCAAGTCAGCACATGATGCCTCTGTCTAACAGGGACACAGGAGGAATCCCAGGGTGTATTTTCTGTTCTCAATCCAGTTATCTAGGTTGCACTTAAAAAGTGTTAATAAGGTACTCTGCTTGACGTGGAGTGGGAATCTATTCCACAGAAGGAGGAGTCTCTGCGACACAAATCTGTCCTGCCAACAAGTCCTACTGATGTCACAGACCAGGTTGAGGTTGCACTTGTGGGCTACACGAGTGGAGCTAAAATTGTGGATATGCAGCAGTCCCATCAAGGCGGGGTCTGAGATTGCTTTGTATGCCAGACAGAGGTCACCTCTGAGGAGTCTGTAGGAGACTGAATAGAGGAATAGGGCTTTTAGCCTATATGTGTAGGGTAGATGTTTGAGGCCCTGGATTCTCCTGGTGAAGAACCTCTGTAGTCTGTCCAGCTGCTGCATGTGCTTTGTGAGGTACATGCTGAAAGGGGCATTGTACTCAATAATGGGTCTTATAAGGGAAGAATACAGGGATGTTATGACCACTTTGTCACTGGATGAGATACCTTATTAATGAGGTGGCCATGTAGAAAGCTTTCTGTACAACAGATGGAATATGATGATCAAAGGTCATTTTCCGATCAGCCTGGGTGCCCAAGTCCATCATGACTGATTGCGTGCTTAGGACTTTGTTGTTAATGTGATAATTTGTGGGGATGTCACTCTCCCCAAAGGGGATGATGATGCATTTTTGGCATTCAGTTAGTGGCCATTTTTCTAGCACCAGTCATATGTCTGAGTGAGACCCTCATGGAGGATGTCTACACCACTAGGGGAACTGATGACAGCACCCAGCTTACAGTCATCTGCAAACTTGGTCACCCATAGCCCACTGGTTTTAGCCTGCACCTCAGAAAAGTATATCCCAAACAACAAGGGCCCCAAGAACGACTCATGGGGTACACCACTCATTATGAGTTGACTGCTTGAGGTGCCTTCCCCTATTTTGACTAAGTGGGTTCTATCAGTGAGCTAGTTTGCTACCCATCTGGTAACATATGGATTGACACCTAGTTGAGAGAGTTTATCTATTATACGCAAGTGGGGAATAGTATCGAAGGTTTTAGCCAGGTCAAGGTAGATGGTGTGCACCATCTTCTCCTTGTCCATGGCTTTGGTGACTGTCTCAAAGAAGGTGACTAAATTTAACAGGCATGACCTCTCCTTGATGAAAACAAACAGTGTGGGATCGAGCGGTTGGAGGTTGTCAATGTCCTTGTTAATGAGTTTGATGGTAATCCGCTCCATGGCCTTGCAGATTAGACTAGTTAGACTAACGGGGCTATAATTTCCTGGATCAGTGGATGTTCCTCCCTTGTGCAAAGGGATGACAGTGTTTGTCCTCCACTTGACTGGGATGAAGCCAGTACTCAGGCTTTGGTTGAATAAGGTGCCTAATGGTGCTGCAAGTTCCTGTCTGAATTTATGTAGGATGTAGCCTGGGATGTTATCCGGTCCCATGGAGGTTATATTTTCTGATTTGAGATGGCAGTGATTACTTGCTCCATAGAGATAAGGGGAGGGGGGCAGGTGCTAGAGATGTCCTGATTTGCTGATGGGGGGAAAGAGGGGTGAAGTTTTCACTGAACCTGTCTGCCAGCATGTTGGCTATATCTACAGTGTTGATGTATGTGGTGTCCTCGATCACTAGTTCTGAGCAGATCTGGGTGCTTCCCTTGAGTTTGCGGACATATGCGAATAAAGCCTTGTGATTGTCTTTAATAGATGTTGCCAGTTTGGACTCAAAGTTTGCTTTGGAGGATTTTACTAGTGCTCTTGTTTGCTTGTTTAGACTAATGTCACTATTTATTATTATTTGCAGTTTGTTAACTGGGAAAGTCCACTGGGCCATACAAAGCCCATTTTCAGTGGATGCCGAGGGAGAAAAGCACCTCAGTACAATAAAAATGAGCCAGCAAATAAAATTATATACAATACGATTATCTAACATATTGGATTACACAGTTAAAAACACACTTAGCAATTCAGTAGCCAGAAAATACTAGTGAACACACAATTGTTTTGAGATAATTATTGCATAGAGGATTTTTAGATAAAACACAGCATGAGGAAAGTAATCTGGGTTTTTGCTAGTTTTTGTCAGTAAGTCAAGTGCCATATAAAAGCAATTGAACACAATTGAACTTGATAGGCTGGTGATAAAAACAAAAAGACAAATGGAAACAGATCTAACTTTTACTACTTACACTATTCTACAAATGGGTATTGATAACATTATGCATATTAAATTTCTTGCACAAATTGTACAGACAGAATGGAAGGGGATGGGAAGAAGGAAATGCACAGAAGGAAATAAGCTACCAACCGACCAGAGACTATTGTTAATTTCTAACAGTGTCCACTTTTTCAGATCCTGGATCAGTTTGGCTGGTTGATAATTATTTCTAGTACTGGTTATAAAAGTGGGCAGATTGCAACCAAGAGTAAAATACCTGAGTATGGATGTGAATAATCGATATGCTTATTGAAGGTGACTGACGGGAATGGGATGAAAACACCCGAGACCCAGACAGAACAAGATCATAAAAAACAGGGAGAGCCAGGAATTTTGCTGTTACGTGTGGGAGGAAGGACACTGGTTTAATCTGTAAGCAACAATCATTTCATATAATGTGTAAGAACATTACACTGTTGCAAGTTCAGTTTACGAGTGTAACTCAGTTTGTAATTCTGCCCAGGCTAGTCTGGAGATACTGATTAACACAGACAGCCAAGGATAGAGCTAGGAGTTTCAGAAAGCTATAGGGGGAAACTGACCAAAATGGAAAGTGATATGGTACTCTAGCAAGCAGATTTAGAAGATAAAGGTGTAGGATGGTTTAACCTTAATGGGGTGCATCTTTTTGATATGTATATAGATGTTTTTAACTTACAATGCAGTCATAAATTACATCAGCTAGCAGCAAAGGACTCAGCAAAATAAGCATGCAATTTGTTTTAAGGTAAACAAAAGATTAAATGTGCATGGAGTAGGTGAACAAGATGCAAATCATCCAAAGTATGGAAGGCATCATGGTGGGCAATGACACAATTGGTTGCCCCACCAAAGTGCCCTTGGAGCAAACATCAGTAATAATATCTATAGAATGATTTGTGACTGTAATGATGGTGCCAGGTACTACAGATTTAATCTAGGTAGTATGAGTGTTTTTGTTTTCTAGACCACAGGAGGACTGATTTCCCTTCACTTACAAGGGGATCAAGATGTTGGGACATCCCAATGGGAACCAAATCAGGTAAGACAAGGAAGACAAGGCTTGTTCCCTGTAGGTCAGTCTTTTGAGCTTTTAGTCTGGCAGATGTTTGCGCTCTTAGACTGGCTAGCTCAGTTGTTAGATCATCACTATTAACAGGCTTTGGATACTTGGCAGGATTCCAAATTCTTAAACTCAACAAACTGCAGCATGATAGCGAGCTTTTGTTGTCTAGGTTACAAGTGAGGAATGGGTACCTAATGTCACTGAGACAAATCAGAGTAGTAGCTTCATACCAATAAACAAAGCACGATTTTGAGAAAATTAATAGAAGTTAACCAGTTTAGTTTAACTTCAGTATGCAATAAAGGCATGGAATATTTTAATATATGATATGGATTAACAAATAAACAGCATTCTACTGAATAAATACTGGGTAAATCCAAAATGGTGTAATTACTTTAATTTAAGGAGAGAGTAAGGATGAATGCTGAATTATCAGTGGTAAATACTTTTCCCATTCTCTCTTACATTTTTCTGTTACTACTTTAATAAAGGCAAATACTTAACTGTGATGCTACTAATTTTGAAACTGTAAATATATGAAATATCCAAATGTACTAAAATGTATAAAAATTTGCAAATATTTGGCTGATACCATATTATGCATTCTGTAAATTCATTTACACTAATGCCAACAATATTTAAAGTATTGCTGCAAATTCCAAATAATTATTGCACTGTTAACTTTTGTACTAACTGACTGATAAAAGGTCCTTGGACCAATTCAATCAAAAAGTAAAACAAAACAACATGCGATATACTGTCAGGATGCTGTGGTTAATGTGAGTTAAATCGACCCGTACAGCACAGGACACAAATTTTATTAATATAGAGAGTAAGCACTTTTGTGATATTACACCACTTCTTCAGTCTGAATTTGCCCTTATCAAATAGCTGTTGATTATTAGAGCACATTAATAATATTACAATATGGTTCATAGGTGTTTACTAGGCTAATGACCACAAGGGCCTTTTTAAGCCTAGCCATGCAACCCAAATCTCTGACAAGTTCTGCTACCCTTGATAAGTATAAGCAAGGGCCTGGGAGATGAATGATTTACTGGTTACCTGTGTCCATTAGAGACATAGGTGCCAAACCAGGGATGAATTTCCAGTTTCCCATCCAATTGTCCATGTCGCACTTGAATTGAGTTAGGGAGAAACTCTGTTTTACATGGATGGGGAGCCTGTTCCATATGCTGGGTAGTGTCTGGGATACATACCTATCTCTCCAGCAAGTCCTATTTATATCACAAGCAAGGTTTAAGTCTTTAGAATCGGTAATTCTGTCCCTGTTTGTTTTGTGGATATGCAGGAGGTTCATCATAGTGGGGAGTCTGACAATGCTCTGTATGCCAGGCGTAGATCTCCCCTCAAAAGCCTGTAGGAGACAGAATACAGAGATAGGGCCTTGAGGGGGTCTGCATAGGATATATTACTTACTCCCTGTATTCTTTTAGTGAGGAAACTCTGTGGATGTTACAATTGTTTGATATGCCTGGTTAGATACATACCAAAGTGGGCATTGTACTCAATGATACATCTGATGAATGCCAAATACAGTGGGACAATGGATTCCTTGGATTTAGATGCCATTCCTTTGTTTATAAGTTGCACAACATGGAATGATTTCCTCACCACTGTCGACACCTGATGATCAAAAGCTAGATTACTATCTATGTGTGACCCTGAGTCCCTGACTACTGGGTCAACTATAAGTGGTGTGTTGTCAATATGATAGTTACCGGGGATGGATGGCTTTCCTAAGGATACTGTTATGCATTTCTTGGCATTTAGTTTTAGTCTGTGCCTCTGACACCATTTGTTTGTCTGTGTCAGCCCCTCCTCTAGAACATTAATGTCAGTGTGAGATTCAATGTTTTATGACATCAGGATTACAATTAAGTGTCATTTGCAACATATCTTTACAGTAAATGACAGTTTGAAGAGGAACAGACTAAAACAAACTAAAGCGGTATGCTTTTTTTTCGGCCATGCTACAGTTCACTTTTTGTAATCACTATCATTGATTGATAAAATGATTACGGAATTTTGATCAACAGTGATACGTTTTTCAAACACAATGCCAAGAAAGTAAAATATGAAATTTTGAAGGAATTATATCTCATATTTATATGACCACCATTTAAATCTTCTGAATTATTAACCAAGATTAATGGAATACAATTCTTGGCTCTTTTTATATTTTAAGTGGGGTATTCTTTGGACTTACGGGTGCAGAAAAACATAACTCTTTGAAAGAATTCCACTATGTCACAATCTGCAATATGAATAAATGATGTTTTTAGGTCTGTATAATTGTCTAATTTTTCTGAAGCAGACTATGCTTGGCTTATAGACCATTTGTTGGTAAACAGCTGCAAATATTACTGTCCCTTGAGAAAGTTCCTTATAATAACACATTAAGAGATAATTTGAAATATAAGATGTCCAAACACACGTCTGTTAAAAGATCTAAATTTATATCAAAGTTTATTGCAGGAAAGTGGAGTAAACTCCCAATAACTATAAAACGTACTGACTGACATATTTAAATGACATTAGATTTGTGTCTTGGCTCATTTGTCTATTGCAATCATTCTGATTCGGTGTTATAGTACGGCTTATTAGTCCAAACACAAGCTATTTAAACTATGCAGTAATTGGTAATAATACTGTCAAAACAATTCCCTGATTGATTCCATCAGCATTTTCAACAGACTTTCATGTCAAGAAGTCCTGAAATGCTTATTAAAAAGAAAATGTCAAACTAAGTATAATCCAGGTGATGTGGTCATTGGCTGACCTCAGTTAAACTATACTAAGAAGTTATTTCATGAAAATGTATACCACTGGTAGTTCTATAGACGAAAGCTTCATCAAGCAGTCTTTAAAACTGATGAAAAATAGGAAGGCAAGTCAACTGTGCGTAACCAAAACCGGGGATAACCTTACTAGAATGTCATTACCTTGTAGTGATGGTCATGCCAATAATAGGTGTAGGTTCACATTGAAATGGTTCTGTTTTCACTTGAATAGAGAAGGTGTTCTGATCCTCTGGAGGAAGAATGTTGTACTTTAAGATTTCCTGGTAGGAAAATATAACATTTTAAGTAAGTTTGGCAAATATAAATCTGACTGCAAATATCTAGTGGAAAAAGGTTTACAGACTGTTGTCAAAAAATAGATGGACAGCTAAGCAAAAAAATTTAAAGAAATAAGCAAATCACATCTACAAAAAATGGGAAACTAAATACAACTGCACCTGCAAAGAGAAGATAACAAGGAATGTACTGCAGAAAGCACTTACCCTTTTATTTCAATAAGTGTAAAGTATTGGTTTTCTAAAAAGCTATGTTATGTAAAACGAACATATAGGACATGTTTACTGCATACCTTGATATTAAGCTGAGAACAATCATTGATATGCCTGGCATTGCATTACATATGTGGAGACTGTCAAGTTATGGACAAGGGGATATTAGTTTGGTTATGAGTCAAGTGTTTTTGCTGGCTTGCATCACGTATGTCTATCCAAACATCTTACTCTCTATACATACATGCACATATATAAATATATAATATGCACACACATATATAAAAATATACATATATATAAAAATATACACACTATATATATATATATATATATATATATATATATATATATATATATATATATATATATATATATATATATATATATATATATATATATATGTATGTTTTTATATATGTGTGTGCATATTATATATATATATATATATATATATATATATATACACACACACACACACACACACACACACACACACACACACACACACACATACACACGCATGCACGTATCTATATCTATATATCTATATCTAGAGTGAATTATACAATAAGCTAAGGGTAAAAAAAGTCACAAAAGCAAGCCATTAACTAAAAACTGCAAGAAAGATCTAGCAAACCTAGAATCTTCACTTTGAAATTCCTTAACCTCTTGTAGAGGAGACATGTAATATATGCAAATAACCCTTCAAGGATGTACTAGTGTTTCAATTGCATGGCTTCTGAAAGCTCATGAGCTTTTACTTTCACATTTTACATATTTATTGGTGCATTTAGGCCAATAAACCCAAACCAGACTGGCTGTAGACATGCCATGACCCTTTTAATTAAATAGTCACCACAGCATAAATATTAAAAGCGCACTATGCACTTTCAAATCTTAGCACTATATGAATATTAATGAAGTGCCATCTGCACTACAGTACAGAAATGTGACATAAAGGAAGATCTGCTGCCTGATACTTCATTCTAAGTCTGTCTGTGATAAGACAGCTTCAGTTTAGCATTACATTTCAGATGTGCTTCATAGATATGCTTCATATGCAACTGATTGCCATATCACTGCCTTGTGTATTAGGGTGCAATGTCGTGTTATAAACCTTGTGGAGGTTCAGTCAGGTGTGATGTAGGTGCAATCCACCAGAAAAGAATGTGTATCTTATGCAGGATGGGTGGATACTGAGGTTCTGCATATATGGGTTACAGCACCCCAACTACACTGCCTCGGTGTTCTGTAACCCCTGCAAACATGCAGACATAGCTGAGCATGGGCAGAAAAAACCTATCTATGAGCCTTTTCCACACATGATGGTGAACCTCAGAACAGTAGGTATAGATAGCTCTTGTAAGTTATAGTAAAACTTATTTAGTAAAAACATGCTACTACCTAGTAATGTATGAAATACCACACTGAGTTGCCTGTTGCTGCTGTGTTGCACAGTGCTGACATACCACACAGAACTACCCCAGATTTTGAGCAGTGAAGCAGCTAGTACAAAATAGTCTATTAGGTACTCTTATGTGCCAGTCTACAGAAAATATGATGATTTTTGTAGGCCAACAAGGGCTGCCACAGTGCCTATTCATGGACCAAGGTAGTTAATGTCTGCATACATTCAGACAAATGAGAAAATATTTTGTGTAAAGAGCAGAACATGATAAAATAACATATAGTTGTTATATAACCGAATGGCATGCAGTAGTTATGACATATTAATGGCAAGACAAAGAAACCCCTTAACTGGGAGGAGTCAAAATGTCTACATAATCCTTTGCTATAGCTTAACTTAAGAAGAAAATCTCAAAAATAAGTATAACATAAAATAGTAATGAAATTAAATAAAAAAGATGATAAATACTTTGCCAAACAGGCAAGAATGGAGAGTAGGGAAAAAAAGAAGAACCTAGGAGTACATATGGAAACACTGATTCAGATGGTGGAGATGTTCTCAAAATATACAGATTTCCAGAGGGAAACAGCAGAGATCCAGCTGCAAACAGAAAGAGAAAAGAAAAATGAAGAAAAAATGAGCAAAACAGGGAGTGAATACAAGAAGAGTATAAATGCAAAAAACAAAAATGCTAAAGTTTGGTGAGCATCTGGAAAGGTAGACAGAATGTTAGCAATCTAAGGAGGAAAAGCTGAAAATTCAGAAAGATTTGGAAGGAAACAGATCAAGGAGGAGAAACTAGGTGAATCTTTGGATCACTGAGAGAATTCCTGGCAGATTCATCTATTTTTTTTTCTAGACTCTAATTATAAACAGAAATGAAGCATTGTATGAACCTGAAGGAATATAGAGAACAGGAAAAAATCAGGAGCTCAGATGACAGCCAAGATATTGACTCTATAAGACCCGAGAAAAACCCAGAATAAGTACTCAGCAAATAAGTATGAAAGAGGAACCTCAGCAGGACTGAAGTGTCTCTGGAGAACAAGTCAGAGGAAGACAGTATCAAGAAATGATGAAATAGAATACAGAAAGAAAGAATAAATACTTTTTCCAGAACCACAACACCACAGCACCTACATTATAGATTACATACAAGCAAAATTAGGGACAGTGGAAGGAACACAGCAAAATCAGTGGAGAAAAACTGCCAATTAGCAAGCAGAATAAGCAGAAGCCCTGCAAGATGATGGAGAAGGAAAGGTAAGACTTGACAGATGCTTAGCAAAAACAAGGTTAAGGGGGTGAAATGGGCAAACAAACCAAAAGGAAAGAGGAATCAAAGGAGATGTCTAATTTACTGTGTGGAACAAGCATGCACAAGACATTAAAGTTTGCACTTCTTATTGTTCAGAAACTGCATGTGTGTGATATAAAACCTTTAGTTCTGCTAATATTTTAAGTGAACTACAATAAGATTTAAAAAGTGCCCCGATTTTGTCTTTTTGCCCCCCTCCCTCCCAATACTTTTAGGTTGTATCTCATGCTTTTGAGTAAAGAATTGTGAGGTATGTGTGCAAGATCCTTATAGGTCAGGGTCAGTTTAATTGTCCATAGCATGCTGCGGTGTGCAATACTGAGACACCATGATAGGATAGCAATAGCATGAAGGAAGTCAGGGCAAATGTGATTACATCTGATGAAGTAAGACCTGCATTAACTGAGATCTCAGTTGAGGACAAGCAAAGTAAGCAAACCTAGAGGGAAAAACTAGGGACAGGTGTAGCATTTGTGCACATCCAGAGAGAATCAAACCAGGAGCGCAAAAGAAGCAACTGCATTTGAAATGTCAGTACCCGCTAGAGCAAGTCCCAAAACATGGAGACTGAATGGCCAAAAAAATGGACTTAAATATATCAAGTCAGAAAAGGTGATTTATTGGAATATTCTTTACTCACTGAGGTATGGAGATCTTTCAGAAGGCATAAATAACTTGGGGGCAGCTCGTCCTAACAGCAAGAGGTGCAGGGAGGGCTTGATTCCCTTAAAAATTAAGTCCAAAGGAAAAGAATAATCTTCAAGATTCACTTTTTTTTCCCTTGTTATTTTCCCCCTTTGTTTGTGGCTTGTCAGCACTTAGACTTTTAACATTTCAGTAATGAGCCAGATGAGAACACCTGACGAAGGAGACAGATAACAAAGATATATACTTGAAATTTTGAAAAAGCAGGGAGCAAGGGATGGGTGAAGCCAGCATGGTAGAAAGGAGGAATTAAATAAAAAAGTATATAAATAAAATATAAAGAAAAGAAAAAAATACAAACATGAAGCAAGGGAAGCAAATCCACTAGGGAAAAATGGAAAAGGCTGAGATAAAAACAGAGGAGTAAGAGCGAGTTAATGTTTATGGGTGCATATGTTGCATGTACACAATGGTGGATAGAGGCTGAAACAACCATCTAGTGCCTTGAAGCAGCTGGGTAGGAAGGCAAGAACAAAAGCTAGATGTCATGATTTGGAGCATGTGCTGGTATCAGCCCAATCAAGTGTAGAAAAATCATAAAAACATGCATACAAAAAAAAAGTTGAGGTGGGCCAGCTCTAGGAAACAAAGCTGAAAATTTGGGATCTGATAAACCTATTAGAAAACGCCAATAGCAGTCAGGAGTGGTAGATCCTACAGGGCGGGATTGCCATTTTTCAGGAAAGGGTTCCCAGTAACGGAGGAGAGGTTAAGGAAAATTGGAGACAACGGTGGATAATATGAGAAGGAAAAGTAAAAAGAAAGAACTGGAAGATAAGATACATATATGTGATAAACAAGGGCTGCAGCATTTTTTTTAAATTTGTTCACAACTTGGGAGCAGTCAGAAATTAGAGACCAGTTAGAAAACAATGCAACTTGTAAACCCAGATTAAGAAAAATCTTGGAAGTTGGAAATATGATTTAAGAAACATACAGAGGGACCTGGAGCAGACCAAAAGGAATATGAACTTGGAAGTGGAGGTATTAAAAATCAAGAACAACATGGACAGATTGCAAGTTACAAAAACAGAAAAATTGTATAGCTAAATGGATAGCCTTGTGATGATGAAAAGGAAATAAAGGCAGTAACATGGAGACTTAATGCAAAGAAAGAAAAGACAGGCATAGATAGTTTAAGAGTAAGGGTGGACAGATAATAAAAGCAGTGACAAGAAAAGGGGGTTGGTAGCAGAAATTTATTTTAGGAAATGTATACTTGGAATCATGCCATAGCAGAAGGCAAAACACCGAAATGGAAAAGGATATTAACAACAAAGGGAAAATATATGCTGGCTAGACAAATAGACAGGATAAAATTCAGATCAGCCAATACACAGCAAATATGGGACAAAGCAGCAGGCCAGCATGATAACCAACATAATTCTACAAGAAAGTAGATGAAGAGATGAATAACTGTCAGTGAATTCTACACAAGAGAGGAAGTGATATTTCACAACCCTACGCAATAAGCTAAAATAGAAAGTAGAAAGAGAAAGGAGAAATAATACAGACTGATTACTTAAAACAATATCTGTGATAAACATAGAAGGTAATATACTGAGAAACATTCCTAGAAATTAGAATAGAACAGTTATTCCCCAAATACTAAAGGCTCAAGTATGGTTTATGAAAGGGAGAGTATCATTTGACAATTGGTGAGAGGTAACTTTATCTTTATGGAGATGCAAGACGAAACAGGGAACCAGCAGGTATCACCAATGACAGTTAGCATCAAAAAGGCCTTTGACTTGTAAAACTGGGAATTTATGCCAGACTCTGTGAAAAAATAGGGTATGACTGATGCATTTAGGAAATGGATAAAAACAATGCACAACTGTCTGTCAGCAGCAATAAAGGTCAATGGGCAATACACCAAAAGTATCTAAATCCAAAAGGAAACAGATAAGTAGGTCTCCCGCCACCACCCCTATTTATTCTTTCAAGCAGGTACATACAGGCAAGACAGACAAGAGAATTAGTAATAAAAAGAAATAATAAACTTTAAGGAGAGGGAAGGAAAGGCCAAGTTCCTTTTATTTGCAAATGACTATATCCTTCTTTCAGAGACATAAAGACAGGAGAAAATGTAGTTATTAACAAATTCAAGACATTCAGCCAGGAAGTGGGGTTGGAATGAAACCTGTAACAAACAGCGTGGGAAAGAACTGGACAAAGAAAGGAGGAAGAGGCAACAGAGTTAGAAATAGGAATTCTAGAGAATCCCGGAACAAAGTAGTGAGGGTTGGTAGCTTGGGAAACCGCAAACAGGATAAGGCAAATGAAGAACAAGAAATATGCAGATGAAATGGGGGAAACATTAAACATATAGAGAGATGTCTTTACACATGGATATTACTGGAAGGTCAGTACTGAAATCAGATTGACTGTTTTGAGACTAATTAGAGATGG